>NW_008825214.1:1291377-1297129 GCF_000699105.1 Pygoscelis adeliae
AGGAATGTAAGATTCATAGGCTGGAAGGAGTATTAGTAAAAGGTAACCTCTTCCTGCAGCCCTAATTTTAGTGTACTTTGCTGGACAAGCAGATATGATAGATAACTGCTGGATAAAAATCAGAAGGAATTCCAGTAGTAAGGGTTTACAGTCTGGCTTTTTACTGTCCTAAATGAGTTCCCAAACTGTTGGTATACAGAGCCATGGTCTTTACATACTCTACTGCTATCCTACTGCTTTTTGCATTCTTGATTGCACAGTAACCTGGCTTTTCAGAAGGGTATACCCTTCTTTTCTGTGGGCTTTGGGTATCTACACAGAGGCAGCCTGGTTCTGGATCAATCAGTGATGAGATGGACCGAATGGCTCTCTCTATACTAGTAAACTAAACAAGGCCAAACCTTTCAGGGTTCAGGCGCCATGTTATGATTATCCATACTGTTTAACTGCTAGCACAGTCCCTTACACACAGTTTGGCCTGTGCCAGCAAGTGCTCTCCCAGACAATGCCCAGACACTCCTTGGGAACAGTGCAGGCAACAGATTGTTTCCATTAGGCAGAATGGGTGAGGCCACCCTGAATTGTGAGGATAAGAGATTTTAGCCATATGGATGCTATGTTGTGCTTCTTGTCCTCAGGGCTAGAGAATGAGCCATGGCCTGTTTTATTTATTAGTATAGCTGTAGCCAATAATTCTGTCCAAATGCGAAGAGATTTCTGCTGGGCTACTCACATATCTTTGGCAAGTGCTTGATGCTCGACGAAGGTTACTAGCCAGGCGCAGCTCCAGACTTGAGCTGAATTCATGTATTATGTAGTGCTGAGTCTGAAGCAGTAAACCCCATCCAAACTCAAGATCGGAGGGCACTACAGAACGAGGAGGGAGGATAATATGAAAACACGTAAGTAGATCTGGAGGGATTAGCTTGAGTCTGGCACGAAGCTAGAACTAACAAACCCTCCTGGTTCCTGCAGGGCCACTTAATTATCTTCGAACTACTCCACAGTATTTCCTATACCTGAAGTATGTTGCTGAGATGATGTGCTGACTCAACAATGAGCTGATGCAGGTGCCTGGGCCTGACTAGCTCAGATTCCAGTTTGCGTGCAAGCAGCCGTACTGCTTCTGGACACAAGATGGCCCGAGCCAACAGCTCTGTCAGAGCGTAGCCTGCCCATCGCAGAGCCAGCTCATATCATTCCATCTGTGAAGCAGTTGATATGCAACACAGATAAAGTAGCCAGAGAAAATAAGGTGTTTTTTTTTAATTGGTTGCTTGCTGTGTTGCTCTTTTTTTCATGCTGTTGATGTTTTCTCTTGAAAAAAATTTATAGGGAAACTTCTAAATTATAGTGAACAAAGAGAGGAAGATTCCTCCCTTAAGGAAAGGCTTGAATCATGAAAAATGAAAGTTTCTCATTTCTCAGTTGCTTTAATTGTTATACTGATAAACCAGCTTGGAAAGATTAACTTTTATTGAAAGAGTTCTAGTTCTGCCATCAAAATCTCAAAAATACTAATTTTTTGTATGAAAGAAAAGCCACATGTATAACTGATTCCTGGAAAATACAGAGTATTTGTAGTTCAAGTAGACATTTCCAGAAGCTAGGGGCCATGGGGGAAGCACAAATTAGAACTCTGTACTCTCAGAGAAAGTATCTCTTTAGGGAAGGAACTATATGTATTTACACAAAGGTATAAATCAAAGTATAATTATTCGATAATATACAGGTTAGATCTGGCTTGGTATACCAAGTGGAATTGTCAAGGTGTGTCACAGAAAATGTATGAAAGGAAGATACAGTATTTGTTAAGTGTTAAGAATCTTCTAAGTTCTGAACAAAATGAACTTAGAAGACAACCCCAGTACTGAGGAGTAAAGTCCTGTTCTGAAAGATGAACTTCTGAGGTTTAGCATGCATCTGTTCGTAGGATGGGACCTCCAGGATTTTTAAAAACATATTTTTGATTTTCAGTACCAAAAGTGCTATGAAGAGTGAAGGAAGTTTTAATATAGCAGTCAACTCAAATTTCTGTCAATTTATTACTTAATTTCAAAATGGAATCTAACATAGTACAATAGAAAAGTACTAGAACTATAGGTCTGACCTTAGGAAAATGCACTTATTAGGCCTGAACTAAGTATAGAACTGGTCAGGGCAAACCCTCTAGAGGCTTAACATTTAGTGAAAAGTAAGGGTGATCCTTTGGTCTGGAGAGGTGGAAGAGGGTCTGATATACTACTTCTATAGCTATTGTTAACATGGCAGGAAAAAGTACTGGAAGTTAGGGTGCCACAGTACTTGCCAGTCTTCCAGTATGTTTTCAGCTATTTATAGACGTTGCACCCCCATGTCAAATTTTAAAAAACTCTCAAACTACTCTGCAGATTTCTAGATAGCTAAATTAAAGAAATGTGTTTAAAAAGGTAGAGTAAGAAGTTATGCTGTATGTCACACTTTCAAGAACTGATTGAAGTGGTTTACCTGTATTGTGATTTCTTCAACCAGATACTTTACATACAGAAATTAAACATTATACTTCAATTATAATTATACTTTAATTATAAAATTAAACTTATAACATTAACATACTGAAAATAACAACTTTGATTTTATTTCTATATTTTAGATTTCGCGAATATAAAGCCATAGAAGCTTTGGTAGGACTGCTCACTGACCAGCCTGAAGGGGTTCTTGTAAATATTGTCGGAGCACTGGGAGAATGTTGCCAAGAGCCAATAAATCGAACTATTATCCGTAAATGTGGTGGAATACCACCTCTAGTGAAGTTACTTGCTGGAACTGATCAGGCACTACTTGTGAATGTCACCAAAGCAGTGGGAGCTTGTGCAACAGAACCTGAAAATATGATGTAAGCTATTCATATTCATAGCATTTTAAATACTGAAAAAAAAATTTTTTTAGTACTTCTGGCACAAATATAGTCAAGTCTAATCTGACTTAAAAGGATATTTTACTTCTTGTTTTCCACAGGGCTGTGTGGGTTAGTTCCATCCTACTGTAAAATGTGATATATATATATATATATAAAATTTCATTAAGGAAGTATATAGAATGTAAAGCTTTTATATTTTGGGGAAAATCAGATAAACCTTTAGTAAATTGATTTTTATTAAAGTTAAAATTCAGAGTTACAGAGCACCGTTTTAAAGTGCTGTATGATAGGTACCTGTTTTGCCTTCTCCTTTTACATCTGTTCTCAAATAATAAATAATAGCCTAAATTAGAGAAAGTAATTCCAAAAGGAAATGTGTACATTTACTGTCATGAAAAATAATTCAAAAATTTTTAAAAGAGTATTATTTGTATTTCATCTGTCTTGTCCCTCTCCATCATTCCTTTTATGAACTCAGACTTTTTTTTGACCCTTTTCTTCCCTCTTATTCCTTTGCAAAACCAAAGAAAAAGACTGTCTTTTTACTGAGAGAGTTGCTGCTCTCTTTGGTTTTGTGATGTAGATTTGTACAGCTTACAAAGATCCTTGAGTTTTATGATTAAGTGTTCCAGTTAAATGTTGGGGTCAGCATTTACTGTGCTTACTGTTCCCTTACAGGGAGGGATATTTACCTCAAGATTCTTGGCATATTTCCCTCCTTATAGATAAGAAAGGTCAGAAAGAGAGTTTTATTAAGCTCCTCCTGTTCTGATTTGCATAATTCACTTGATATTCATATAACAGAGCAGGGAATTCTTTTCCTGAATAGGGCTTTTGTTTTCATGCTTTGGCTGTCACCCAGTGGCAAAAGGCTAGATGGTACACAACTATAAACATGGGTTGTATGAACAGTTAGCCATGTAGCATAAAAGTATACATAAATGAAATCACTTTCATGACATAGCTCACTAAAATCAGCCTTTAGAGTAATGTATTAACCTAATAGAATTAACATTGTAAATCAAATGCCAATAAATATAAATTGATATTTATAAAACCACAGACATACTCCAGTACTCAGGACTATCACTTGTAGTATCCAGTATGGATAGCTTCATACTGGAATGTGGTCAGTATAAGCACCAAAAATAACAAAAGTTGCTGCTAAACTTATGATGAACAAAGTCCATCTTGTTTTTAAGAAGGAGAGAGTACAGATTGGTTGGGACAAAATTTTACGGAGTTTGCAAAGAGTAGACAAAGGGATCAAATGTCAAATTTGGTTCATATGAAAAAATTCTCTATTGAAGGTTCTCAACTTTTAAAATGTTTCTTAAAATACATTAAAACATTAACAAGTAAGCAAGATCTTAGGTCAAGAGTGGAATATACTTTTTACTACTACAAAAAACCCGTTACGCAGAAATTATTATAATTACCAAGACTGTGACATGTACCTGATGTATTGTGCTATTTAGACTTGTAGTACTAGGAGAGAGAATGCTGCTATCTTTTCCCAAAGTGTGATTCATCCAGGTGTGGATAAGTTTGATACCAATCCAGCAAAATATTTAAAAGCAATGCTTAGTTAAAACATTGACACCAGTGCAACTACTCAGATGTTTGAATGCTTTGCTTGGTTGAGTGCTTTGCCTCTCACAGGGTTAAGATACTAGATTTCCACACCCCCTCAAAAAAAGAAGGACATCCATTCCTCTCCCTTCTCCTCCTCTCAGACCAGCGGAGCAGGAGTTGAAATTGTAGCTCCTCATCCAAACTGCTCTCCTCCTTTTTGGGACGAGTAAGTCACCACAGACATGAAGGATATACAGTCTGTAGCATCACTTTGTTCCATTTACAGAATTTGGGACTAAAACAATAAGTAGTCTTGTTAGAAACTACTGTGGAGTTCATTCTCTTTCTGTAAACATTTTCTGAAGTTGTTAACCAAAAGGACACATCTTAACAAGGATATGGAGATGTGCTGTAGTGGGTTGACCCTGGCTGGATGCCAGGTCCCCACAAAGCCGCTCTATCACTCCCCCTCCTCAGCTGGACAGGGGAGAGAAAATATAACAAAAGGCTCATGGGTTGAGATAAGGACAGGGAGATCATTCAGCAATTACTGTCATGGGCAAACCAGACTCAACTTGGGGAAATTAGTTTAATTTATTACCAATCCAGTCACAGTAGGATAATGAGAAATTAAACCAAATCTTAAAAACACCTTCCCCCCACCCTTCCCTTCTTCCCGGGCTTCACTTTACTCCCAATTTTCTCTACCTCCTCCCTGCCCAGTGGCGCAGGGGAACGGGGAATGGGGGTTGTGGTCAGTTCATCATGCATTGTCTCTGCCGCTCCTTCCGCCTCAGGGGGAGGACTCCTCACACTCTTCCCCTGCTCCAGCGTGGGGTCCCACCCACGGGAGACAGTCCTCCATGAACTTTTCCAGCATGAGTCCTTCCCATGGGCTGCAGTTCTTCACAAACTGCTCCAGCGTGACTCCTTTCCACAGGGTGCAGTCCTTCAGGAGCAGACTGCTCCAGCGTGGGTCCCCCACGGGGTCACAAGTCCTGCCAGCAAACCTGCTCCAGCGTGGACCCCTCTCTCCATGAGTCCACAGGTCCTGCCAGGAGCCTGCTCCAGCGTGGACTTCCCACGGGGTCACAGCCTCCTTCGGGCATCCACCTGCTCTGGCGTGAGGCCCTCCACGGGCTGCAGGTGGATATGTGCTCCACTGTTAACCTCCATGGGCTGCAGAGGACAGCCTGCCTCACCACGGTCTTCACCACGGGCTGCAGGGGAATCTCTGCTCCGGCACCTGGAGCACCTCCTCCCCCTCCTTCTTCACTG
>NW_008825214.1:1297441-1307216 GCF_000699105.1 Pygoscelis adeliae
GGTCCATCTTGGAGCCGGCTGGCATTGGCTCTATCAGACATAGGGGAAGCTTCTGGCAGCTTCTCACAGAAGCCACCCCTGCACCCCCCCACTACCAAAACCTTCCCATGCAAACCCAATATATGTGCCAAGATTGTCTCCTAGAAAGAAGCAAAGCAAAGCCACTTGTAGCCTGTAAGTATATACAGGTGATGAGAACTTCCTATTGCAGTTTGATACTTAGCTGTTCCTGGTCTTCTTCCTGGTTCGTCTGGCTGGATCCATATTACGTTCCTTATTTCATAATCACTTATTCCTCAGAATGGCTTGACAGGTTCTAGGAGATCAGTTGTTCTCTACTGTTAGCTTTTCTCCTGGTAAATTTGGCTGGTAGGTCTTAAGGTTTGTTTTCTTTGTCATCTCGTACAGACAAGTACTGTTTAAAGAGTTACTGTTTTAGTTTGGCACTACAGAAATTCTGAAAACTGTGATGATTTTTCTGGTTTCTGCTATCATTGACTTTCATATGTAGTAGAAACCCAGGACAAAGCAGGAAAATTTAAAGGGAGTATCAAGCCCTCATAAGGATTGAGAATTTTCAGATATATTCTTACATTTAACAACGTGTGGATTAGAGACTAGATATTCAGTTGAGCAGTCTTCTATTTTGAATGTGCTTATACTTGCAGCAGTAGCTATGTGGAAACCATACAGACCGAGAGTGGAGCTCATGAAGTTTCTGTGAATGATTCAAGAGTATGTAATGAAGAGGATGGGATTAATATAAGAAATAAAAAAATGAGCGTTTTATGAAACAGTGCAGTTAACTTCTGAGGGAAATATGGTATGTTTATCATATGTTCCATGGAGGAACATACATCATATGTTCCACTGACAAAGAGAGAAGATTAGTAGATTGGCATAGGTGAATCTAGAGCTTCTCTATGTCTTTTATATATTTTTATCTCTGTCATGTTTCCTAGTTGACACTTTAACTTCTACAACTACTGAGTGGAATAGTGTTACTTTTCTGCACCAAGCCTTTACTTTAAGGCAACTTCAAGCAATTAAGTGATTCTAATTGACTCTAGTGAGCTATGCAAAATAAAGAGCAGCAGCCAGCTTCTCTCACAGCAAAAAATAAGTTGACTCTTCTTAAAACAGCATAACTATGTGACTGAACTTCCTATTATGTGCACAGTGTGAAGATGTTCTCCATACTCATTTGGCTGCATAGCCACTGACAGAGATGCTGCTGCACATCTTTTTTGTACATTTGTCTTTTTGATGAACTTTTTACAAGTTACTCTTTTTCTCTTACTAAAAACAGAGGACTAGTGCGTATTCTTTAACTGCCACTAGATTTTAATTTGCCCTTTTCATTTGAAAATCTATAGATTTCATCTCTAGTGTTCAAAACTGAGGGTTTAGAATCTTATAAACTAAAATGTACAATTATTTTAGCCAAACAGATGGAGTTTGAGTCATTGGTATATAATACTGTTTATCAAAGCAGACCACAGCAACTAGTGAAAGTTTTAAGAAACATGCTAAATTGTGGTTTCAAAAAAGACAAGATTACATTCTGACAGAATTAAACCCTGTAATCTTACCAGTGAGCACAATATAGAGTCAGTATAACTTTGTTTATTTACATTTGTATTTGTGGTCTAAATTGGAGGCAATTAAACTAGACTTCTCAAAAGTTCTGGCAAGTAACACTGTAACAGAAAAAGATGATAGATATGACAAACAGATGTCTAGGCTGTGTGTATGCATGTGTGTTTAAGTAATACATGTTGAAGTTTCTACTGGAAGTGTTCAATATTCAGTTTGAATTTGAAAGAGAAGTACTATTTCAGATTAACAGCTTTGCCAGTTTCAGATATATAAAAAAAAACCAAAGTAAATTTCTAGAATTGTAACCCACGTCTTGCACAGACATCTCATGTTGTTCAGTGATGTCATGATATCAAGGTTCTTAAACGAAATAATGTGAAAAGTCTATTAAACAACTGTTGACTGTAAACAGCCAACAAAAGTAATTAAAAAAAATTATCTTGTTAAATTATCTGCACTGATGAAATAGCAAATACCAATTCACTGTAACGTGAGATTTTCCAGAGGCTGTCCTAGACACTCCAGTAATCTCTGAATGGGTTTAATTGCATTAAAATTATTTGCCCATAAGACATACTCTATATACACCCTATGTCAGCTGTTCTGTGTGGAAACCAGGAAGATGTTTTGCTCATATACCTTGCAGTTGCCTTTTTGTAGGAGTGATGTCAGCTGCATACCCCTTCATCTCTGCTCTAGTCATGTCGGGCCTGCATAGGAGCGCATGATAGGAGCGCCTCTTCACTCCAGCTATTTCTAACTGCCAATACAACTACTTTTGGTTATTTTGAGGAGCAGAATAATTTACACCTTGTTCTAATTTGTATCAGTGATCAAATAAGAAAAGTCTGCGACAAGCTTTGAATCAGAAGAGGTGGCTGCTGGCCATCTTGGTCCAGGTCTATTGTGAGATGCCTCTGCTATGTTAAGGTATAGAGCAACAATAGTTCAGAATCTGGGCTCTTGCTTCTGAACTCTGCATATTTATATATTGTTATATATATGTGAAGCACCAGATGGCAATTACCTATAATAAAGTTTACATGCCTACTTTGGGTGACTTTCATGCCTATTAAGATTTTTACTATTAATTACATACATGTAGTTCAGGTATTCTATAAAGTAGTTAAATATTTGAACTTTAAAATATTAAATACTAAGATTTTTTATATCAACTAAATATCATATTATTTCAGCTTTTATGAGATTCCCTTCAGCTTTCAAAGGAAATGTTCTGCATCTTTATTAAAAGAACTGTCCTTTAACAGTCCCATGAGTCGTTGTTTAATACAGGTTTAAGTGTTGTTTAATTTTATCTCATAATGTCAACAAATTATTATAAAATATATCGTTAAGTGACTGTAACCACAGAGTGGCTAATGTACTAGCTATGGATGAATACAGAATTGAATGTCAACCAAAGTATTGTGGTAAGTAGCTTTATTACAGCATCCTGCTAATAATGTTATAATAAATTTTGGGAAGAAAATTAGATACAAAAGCTATATACAAAAGCAAATCAGAATATCGTTTAGTGTAATGCCATCAGAGCTGAAATTTTCAAGATTACAGATCTATTTTCCTGTCTCTTTCTTTATTTGTAAAGAAACCTAAATGTGTATTTTTGTCCACTTTAAAAAGGAATTTTGACATAGAAAGGAAGCTGATGTCTAAGCACTTTTATAGAGGAAACATTTTTCAGGGCCATTTATTTTAGTGTTCCTTTGCTTTTATAGCAGATATGCTCGTTTAACACCCAGTTTCTTCATTTGCTATATTGTGCAGTGAAACCATGGAAAGATAAAAATTTGAACTAAGAAAGGATTAGTCACTTGTTTAGCAATGCTTTCTTTAATTGGCAAATATATGTTCTCAGCAAGATGAAAATAAAAGGGTTTGTGCTTGTATGGTGATTACACAATGATAATTCTTCCAGTATGAGAATTTAAGAGCATGTTCTTGTATGTAGAGTTCTTTTCATTTGAATTAATCTAGTGTAACTGAGAGAAAGCAGTAATCAGTGATGAACAATGCACTTCGGAGATTTGTTTGTTTTGTCCGTACTGTTTTTTTAGTTTGATTTTGTACACGTTGAATGGACGGAGGACTACACTTTCAGATATTCTGAGCTGTTCTGTTGGGTGTAAGACAACAGGTCTTTCTGGTCTTCAAGCAAAAGGCAAAACTCTTCTTTAGAAAATGAACCATAGAGTGAGGCTAGTTTACCTTGAAAAGCTGAAGAGAAGACAAGAAAACTGAAAAGAAAATGAAAGTAAACTTTAAATTGAAAAGGAAGCTTTCAAAAAAACAGAAAGGAAAGATAAATCAGCCTAGAGGTTGTTTTTTTAAGTGTGGTGGAAAAAGCTGAGCTCAGTGTTTGGCTTCTATCTCTTGATTTTTATATACTGGTTGGAGCTGGGTCATTTATATTTAGCCCCTCTTGGGAGGAAGTACCTCATGTTGGTAAATGGTCAGTACTCTGCTTGACTAGAAGAAAGATTCATGGGTTGTTTTTTAATTAATTCCAATATAGGAAAAAATTCCTTGTGCTTTCTGAAATGACAGGAAAGTAATGTTAAAATTGCTTAAAAGTGTTGGGAGTTTGGAGGGATTTAAAGGCTTGTTTTGAAGTTTTTACTTAAGTCATCCTTACTATGTTGAACATGTATATGTTATTATGTAGGTTGTGATCATGCTGTTTTATTTTGGTGTGTTAAGATTTCTGAATTTATCCTTTGAATGGTGATTTTCTTTCAATTGATTTCGAGCTGAGTGTGTAAAATAAGCTGTGTTAAAATTAACGGATCTTAAATAACTTAGAGTGTCTCAACCGTAGTTTTGTGCAAAAAAGTATTATTTTGAAAAACATTGTTTAACCAGTTTGCATAAAAGCGTTATGAATAAAATCCTTGGTTATTTTAGACAGAGTTCATGTCCTTAATTATTTTTTCTGCTTCAAATGACGGTAGGATTACATACAAAGCTGATTTTATAATTAGTTTAAAAATTTCCTGGCAAACCTATATATCGTGAACACAAATGAGAAGTTTTATGTGATGTTTTTAAGCACAATCTGTATTTAAATTTCTCTTGTATTTACAATTAAAGATGTAGACTAATTTTATACAATTGAATTTTTACTTTTGAGGTTAGAAAATGAAGGTATATTTACTTTTCTTTATCTTCAGCTCATCTGCTTTGGGTTTAACATATCTTTTTGAAAAAAGGCATGTTTGTAAAGGCTATTAAGTTTTGTTTGACCTTCCTTTCCGTTTAAGGTATTCACTGGACCCTAATGTGAAGTTACGATCGCCAAGCCTGATTGATATGTAAACATAACACAGATGGTGTAGAGATGATTCTGATGATAATTCATTTTTCAGCTAGTCACGAAGATACTTTGATTACAGTGTGTTTAAGTAATTATAATATAGTGTTCTGTGTTAGTCTTGTTGGTAAGGAACACATGGGAAACAAGTTACACGTTATTCGTGCTCAACAAAGGATGCACTGTGGTGTGACCATTTTAATTTCTAATGCTAGATTAGAAACATAGTATTTTAAAATATGTCATAGAGTAAGGTAAATACATTAAGCATAGACTGAATAAAAAGTTAAGTACATAGTTTTGGGCATAAATATTTGTTTTGGAAAGTATTTGTTACTATATGAAAGAAGCCAGTATGCTTGAATTCAGATTTCACTTTGCATGCAGATCATTAAAAAGTCACATGCTTGCTTTCACTTTTATATGAGCTCTGATTGTAATGTAGTTTACTTTATCTTCTATAAGCATTTCGAATGACAGTGCTGAGAAAAAAGTAAACAGCATTAATGAGATTTAGTTAGAAAACATATTCTGTCTTTACATTATTTGTTCACACCCATCTACTATAGTAAGCAATGTTTACTGACTATGTTGATGGCAATTAGCTGACAATAAAACACAAGCACTTACATAAAGCAAAACAGTATGTTAAAGAAAATCATACCAATATTTATTAAAGCAGTGTTCCAAACAAACTGATACAATTTAAAATTTAACATTGTCTACTCCAGAATTAATTATGTCTTTTTTTGGTCTGTTTCTGCAATAGGATAATTGACCGTCTAGATGGAGTTCGTTTGTTATGGTCATTGTTGAAAAATCCTAATCCAGATGTTCAAGCAAGTGCAGCTTGGGCTATTTGTCCTTGCATTGAAAATGCTAAGGTAAGAAAGTATTTAAGTAATAGTTTTGTTATATATATACTCATATAGTTTTTATATATGGATGATTTCCAGCAATGCTTTGCTGTTTGCTACTTTCACACTCTTTATTTCGTTCTGTTAACTGCTTAAAAACATTGATGTATTAGCTTTTCAAAAGTGAATAGTCCTCCATCTAGCACTCATTATAGTGTTCTGTTTTGCCTTTACAGTGCTTACTGTATTTGGAAAATAGATTTTAATAACTTATCAGGACCTAAACTCACTGCTCCCAAATAAAGCATGCTGAAAATCTGACAATGCTGAAAACAGAAAGCTTCTACTCACAGGCTACGAATAGCACAGGTAGTTGTAGTTGTTCTCCACTATGAGGTACTTCAGCTATGTTCTCAAGAGACGATCATTTGGTTTCAGAGCATATTTTAGACTTGATGCCAATGTAATCCTTAGATTTTCTGCTCAGACTGCCAACAAAAAGTGCCAGTTGTGAATAGTGGTTGTTGTGCAGGTCAGTTGTGCACAGAAGACTGAGCTATTCATTTATTTCATGTCAGTTTCCAAATAGAGATAAAATGGTGAGTATAAGCTGTAAGTCATCTTCAGTGAATTCTTACCACTGACCTGCAGTAAAATAAATGGGGAAGATTTTGTTTCCCATTAGAAGTTTTCTGGAATACTAAGTAGACTTTTGTCCTTAATCCTTGTACAGTAATATCTTCTGTTTCTAATTTACCTCCACATTTAATGCAGCTTTTGCATCTTCTCTCTACTGTACCACAAATACATATCCTTCTACATATCATTTGAGATCTTGACTATGTAAAGAATGGAAATTCCTTCAAAGTGCTAGATATCCATAGCATCCTTTGCAGGCCGTGTTTCCTGTTTGAAACTGAGCACTGTATGGTTGCTATTAATTTATATAGATGGATGGATGTAGATACAGATATATGGATGAAAGTATTGTGAGAACATTTGGTCTTGATTTTTATAACTTAAGCATTTTCTCTTCCTTCACAATGATTTCTACAGTGGCAGTTTGCTTGCTATTTTTCAAGCATGCTGTTATTCTGAATTATCTTTCCATCTTTTTTTTAAACATATACACTCTAATAAAGTTTTTTGTTACTTTATGGGTGTATACATGTCTCATCTGTCAAGATACGACTATACCTGCCTCTCTCTTGAACAATATTGCTATAACTGAATGTTAAAATATTACTTTATCTCAGAACTGAGGTAATACTTATTAAGTGTAAGACCCTGCAACCTGTAGTGCCAGAGTAGAACTCCACATTGCTAGAGCTTCCACTAAAAGCACTTTTTCAGAAACTAAAGGGATAGAGGACAGCTACTGAAATTATAGACTACATGGATTTTTTTCTTGTATTTTTCCCCTGGGTATTTGATGAGTGTAAGCTATGTACATCCTTAGTGTAGCCATCCTCCTTTCATCTCTCTTGGCTGCCTGCCCAAATGCTAATCTGTGACCCCACAAAGAGTTCTTTGTGTGAGACTGAGGCAGAGTGGCACACTGAAACAAACCTACCCATAATACCCTTTCCTCTGACACTGAATGGAAAGAAATATGTATAAAGCAGCGATTATAGCCACACTGTGGAAGTGCAGTAACTATTTCTATCTAAACAAATTTTTTATTTTTTTTTTCAGAGTTAATAATATTCAACAATTTACACGATCTTCCAAGAAGCACAGTCTCGTTTATGCAGTGCTTGATTCAAAAGCAGAAATAATTATATGACTTTAAAAGGATTATGTGCATTCTGGCTTTTCCAAGCCTGTACTTGGGATTGCAACCATGTTTCACATAGCTGTAAGCTTAGAATCTGGATTTGTTTTCTTTTTGTGTTCTTTTGTGGAAGCTGTAGTGGTTCTTTTCTGTAGTGCGGAGGTTCATAGATGAAATAGAACTTGTTAATAGTATCAGAAACAAATTTTTATAACAATGTGGTGCAGCATCCATTTTTCTGCACAGACATTTTCTGTAAATACAAGTTAAAGGTTATTTTATATGGTATTTATAAAATCTTAGAAGCTAATCTATCATACCGATAGGGCTGTTATTGTCATAGTATGTGAGTACATGATTATCTCTCATGCACTTACTCTCACCGTAATCTGTTTAAGATTGGGAAGTCTACCATTTCTGTTTTACCATTAGGGGGATAAGAGTCACAAAAGGCCAAGTCTTGAATTCTCAAGATGTTTAGATGCTAGCCAGTTTTGAGCTTTTGGGTCTAACCAGTTTGCCTGCTGTTAGAGAGGAAGTTAATTGCAA
This sequence comes from Pygoscelis adeliae, assembly GCF_000699105.1. NCBI lineage: Eukaryota > Metazoa > Chordata > Aves > Sphenisciformes > Spheniscidae > Pygoscelis > Pygoscelis adeliae. The sequence continues at coordinate 1,305,549 of NW_008825214.1, forward strand.
AGGGAGCAGAATCCAAATTCCCGTGACCCTAGATCGTATGTGTCGACAGTTACATTATGGTAGCTGGTTCAGAGTACTTCCCATAGAACATAATTGTATCAGTATGATATAGCTAAGTGATATTGCTTGTTGCAGCAGTATGATATAGGGCAGTGATATTTGGTCCATGACAGATCTAAGACTTTTTAAATAGAGGATATAAATTGTACATTGTAGTACATAAATTGTTACAGCTCTGACAGCCATAATACTGGTTTGGTATCAAGTCATCACTTCTGTATGCCAGCATTAGTTCTAAATATTTTTAGCCTTAAGAATTTCTTGTAGAGTGAAGATCCTATGGGTTGGCTGGCAGTGATATAATTTGGGTAGTAGAACTCTCCTGAGAAAATTTGCACAGCACCTGTGAGTGCTACTTGTGAGTCTTAGACAAATATCTCATGATTTTGGATAAATTAGTTCATACCTTTCTTTAAAATATAAGAGTTAAAGAGACAAGAATGTAATTTATTCAAAGGAATTATCTTAGAAGCACATTCTTATTAATAAGTAAGTTCCTTACTTCCAAAAGGAAAAGTTACTACTGCAGGCACATTGGTAATGACAAAGTGTAAGTGCACTGTCCAAGAAACACAAATGATTATGAAAAATGGCTAAGAAAAGTCTACTCAACTCTGTTGATGTTGGAACAGCAATATTTGGTTATGATGCTTCTTTGAAAAACAGTATTTATAGTGTTCTCCCAACGTACATCAGCCCAAACAGAAAAATTTAGAGAAACTCTACAAAGATGTTATTTGGGCTATTATAAAATTCATCCAAAGGCATTGTGCCAATAAGAGGAACACTGCCAGCTTGAGTTTGTATGAAAATACCTATTTCCTCACAGAGTAACCTTTAAATAGTAGGTCTTGAAATAAATAAAAAAAAAAAGTTGTAGAGGTTATTTTCCATCCTCATATTTAGTAGAGTTTTGGGTGCAAACATTAGAATAGGAATGGTAATGTCAGGCCTCATCCTTTCCTCTGACCTTTTCCTGTGCTTATGTATCAGCTTTCAACTTTCAATGTTTCAGTTTTAGCCTTTGTTATAGCTACAACTGTAAAGGCTTTCTTAAACATAACCCCCATTTTTAAAAAGGGAAAAAAGGAAGACCCGGGGAACTACAGGCCAGTCTCACCTCTGTGCCCGGGAAGATCATGGAACAGATCCTCCTGGAAGCTATGCTAAGACACATGGAGGACAGGGAGGTGATTTGAGACAGCCAGCATGGCTTCACCAAGGGCAAGTCCTGCCTGACCAACCTGGTGGCCTTCTGTGATGGAGTGACTACATCAGTGGACACGGGAAGGGCTACAGATGTGGTCTATCTGGACTTCTGTAAGGCCTTTGACACGGTCCCCCACAACATCCTTCTCTCTAAACTGGAGAGGTATGGATTTGATGGGTGGACTGTCCGGTGGGTGAGGAATTGGTTAGATGGTCTCATCCAGAGGGTAGTGGTCAATGGCTCAATGTCCAGAGGGAGGCTGGTGACAAGTGGCGTCCCGCAGGGGTCCGTATTGGGACTGGTACTGTTTAATATCTTCATCGGTGACATAGACAGTGGGATCGAGTGCACCCTCAGCAAGTTTGCAGATGACACCAAGCTGAGTGGTGCAGTTGACA
>NW_008825214.1:1307457-1307892 GCF_000699105.1 Pygoscelis adeliae
TGTATCAAAAGAAGCCTGGCCAGCAGGTCAAGGGAGGTGATTCTGCCCCTCTGCTCTGGTGAGACCCCACCTGGAGTACTGTGTTCAGCTCTGGACCCCTCAGCATAAGAAAGACACGGACCTGTTAGAGCGGGTCCAGTGGAGGGCCACAAAAATAATCAGAGGCATGGAACATGTCTCCTGTGAGGAAAGGCTGAGAGAGTTGGGGTTGTTCAGCCTGGAGAGGAGAAGGCTTCGGGGTGACCTTATTGAGGCCTTTCAATACTTAAAGGGGGACTTAAAGGGGGCTTATAAGAAAGATGGGGACAAACTTTTTAGCAGGGCCTGTTGCGACAGGACAAGGGGGAATGGCTTTAAACTAAAGGGGGGTAGATATAGAGTAGATGTAAGGAAGAAATTTTTTACGCTGAGGGTGGTGAAACACTGGCACAGGTT
>NW_008825214.1:1308224-1348215 GCF_000699105.1 Pygoscelis adeliae
CTCCTTCTGCTTAAACAGTCCCCCCCCCCCCCCCCCCCCCCCCGAGTTATTGCATCCCTTTCAGCTCTGCAGTGGAATTTCATGGGTGTGATGAAGGATGATCAGCCATCTAAAGTTGTCTGTGTATTTCCTACGTATGGGGAAAGAGAATGATCATGCTGACACAAAAAAAAACCCAAAATCAAAACTAAACCAGGTTTAAGAGGAAAGGGTCATGAGATGGGTATCTGTGGAGGTCAAGCAGCTTTCACTCTTGCAAAAGTGTTATATACTGAGAAAGTGACTTCTGGAGCCAGCAGTCTGAAGTTAACCTGTGGGTGGAAAATGTGCTGCTGATGACCCATGCTATTTAGGATTCTTACATAGATTTTGCTTGTTATGGAAATTTTAATGTAACCATATGTATAAAACCACAGAGAACATTTCTTTACTAAAAGTAACAAAGAAAGGTAGTTGAACTTGGAAATTCTTCTGATATTTAACAAAATTATTTGCTGTTTTAAATGAATTAAGATGCTTTATTTACACATTTTACTAATTTAAAACTGTAGTGTATAAAGATCAGTCATGCCCCATAATGCACATTGTTGTTCATTCGTTTTATATTTTAAAAATTTTACTAAAGTAGTACTTTAGTAAAGGGGGTAGTAGTAGTGGTACTTTAGTAGTACTTTGTTTACTTACCATTCTTTGGTTAAGCCTGTGATGTCAAAATTCCCTGCTTGAGTATGTACAGCATTTTCCAGTTTCTTTGTTTTCCTTGCTATGCTTCTTGCAATTGTATACAGAAACCTTGGCAGTTCAAACTTAGTGCTCTTACTGCTCTCTTTCAATTTTTGTATTTGTTTTCTCTAGACATTATCATTTTTAACATAAATCATACCTACTTCTCTATATTTGATCTCATTTTTATGCAGTTTTTAATCCCTGATATCTGGACGTAGACTTTCCAACTTTTCAATGTGTGTTATGAACTAAACTTCAAAAGAGTACTGTAAGAGAGACAAAGGAATTTTTGGCTTGCCCCCCAGGGCTTCCAGAGCACTAGGGTCCTTGGAGATTTAGGAAGCCCAGCAAGTTAGACCTGACTTGGTGAATCCATAGCTGGCTGCCATGCTTGCCAGGGTGCATGCAGAACCAGCCTATCCAATGATTCTTGACACAGGCTGCCTAGAATTTTAGTGAACTGACTATCAGGAGGAGTTTGGGCCTCCTATAGGTATGTTACCCTAGAGATCCTGAATGGACTGCCATAAATTGCCCTGAGTTCCTTAATGTCTACAAATATAGGAGTCCAGTTCCTGCAAAACACATAACCTGAAAGCTGGAAAGCAAAGGGAAACTAAGAGCATAACCCATATCTCCCTCATTGGGGAGCCTCAGGTCCTAAGTTCCATGCAAAGCAGCTTATTGAGAGCTTGGAGACCATAAGAAGCCAAAAAGCTTAGGAGCTCCTGGAGATCTGACTTTCCAGCTGTTTGGCAGCCCATCAGGCAAGAAGTTAGGGATTCTGTGAAAACCAGAAGCCAAGCAGCCTGGCAGGCTACTCACCAGCCATCTGGCTGACAAGAGAAAAGATGAAGAGGCACGTTGGTAATTTAGCCTGCCTTTCTGCCTGGTTTCTGTCAAAACTTTTCAAGAAGTCGTTGTGTTCTTATGGAAGGTTTTGGTTCCATTCCATTAGCATTTTCTGATGGAATTCTGTTCCACTGGAAAATATTTGACCAGCTTTCCTTGTAATTTAGTTTATAATAGCTACACATGCTAGTCAACAGCTTGTCATGTAGCTTCTGTACTTTTAAATTAGACTTGCTAATTGGATTTTAAAAATCTATAAAAAGTTTAAACCCCATCCTCCTCACATTTTTTCTTTTTCATCTCTTCTTTGTTTTTCCTTCTTGACCATTTCACTTTTTTCCTATCTTTACCCTCTCACTTGCCACATGGGACTTCCATAGATTTTAAGGCAAGAAAAGAGCACGGAGATCATTGTGTCTGATTTGCTGCATAATATAAACCAGAAAATTTCAAGCAATCATTTTATCTAGCACAGAAGCTTTTGATTGAACTATAACATATTTTATACTTCATGCTTGTTGTTCAGATTCTCAGTGGTCTGTAATGGTAAGTGGTACAATATGATATGATTGCCTTCTCATATACCACTCTAATTTATGGAACCATGCCAGAATTGCAAAGACACAAACAATAATTGTTATAACAATTTATTAGTTTGTGTTGTCACTGCATCGATTGTTTGCCTAGGCTGTCCTCAAAACATTACGATATTGCTGTCTTGCATCTCTACAATATTGAACTACATATTAGTGATGACTATCTCATAAAGATATTAATAATTATAAGAAGTTTGCTTAGACACTTATTTGGATTCAATTCAATCCAAAACTAATGGAAACAATGTTTAGTTTTTCCAGTTATTCAATGTTATCTGTTTCTCATACTTCCATTATTAAAATGGTTTTCAAAATAATCTAAAGCAAATCATGATGTTTTCTCTATTGTGGCCTCAAAGGATTTTGATATTAGTAGTTTCACTGCTTCTGTGAAAAAAAATTAGGATTTTGGCATTTACCCGGGACTGAACTTCAGTGAGAGTTGTGAGGAGGGGGACAAAGAGTAGGTGTAGTCCGCCAGACTGAAAAGTAAGGAAAACAATAGACAGAAGGACTACTAGAAGTTGCATGAGTGACTATGTAGACTTTTTTTTCTCCCACCATCTTTTAGAGAACATGCATTGCATGCTTTCTTGGGCTGTACGCTTGGCGAATGGACTTTGCTTTTGTTTCTTGAAACTATCAATAGCAATATACTTGACAAGCATTTAACTGTGCGATGATCAAATGCCTGAAGAGCCAGGAGTAAGGAATTCTGCTCCTCCAGGCTACAGAGTAGCATTGGAGCCATGTTAAAGCTACTCTGCTTTGCTGCCCTGCCTTTAGCTGCTTCAGTGAGGAGAAGAGGACAGGAAAATCCATGTTGATTGTCTGCTGCTGTTTTCCCAACACATTGCATTTTTGCAACACAGAAGACGACTTGTGAGATGTAGTGAAGTAGTCTCATCTTACAAGGTGTTTCTTCATCAGTTCTGCTACAGTGGAACCCTCCACAGCTGTATAGACAGCAGTAAAATTAGCCTTTAAATATAATTTGATTAATAATACCATTGAGTTGTTTAGTAAGAAAAATGAATAGAAACTTCATTATATAAATTGTGTTTCCCTTTTTCACTGAACAGCTATAATATAGAAATTCATCTGTTGCATTTCTTTATTTTGAATTTTAAATTGGGTTGTGCATTAGGATGATAAGTTATTCATTTGGCAATAGGGGATGGAAATGGACAGTTTCCTTCATTAAAGAAAAGGTAGTTTAGAGATGATTCTTGATAACTAACGTTTATTTGCACAGCCATACCATCACTTTTTTGGGCAAAAGCAATCCAGTTTGACAAATTAGCTTTGACACCTTAAGCTTTTTAAGATGTTCTAAGAGTGAAATACTACTTGTTTTTAGCGGAGAAACTTTTATCTTTCAAGTGGAGTATTTTTAAAGATAAACACAATGTGTTTTTGTAATACCGTGTTTAGCTTTAAATCTTTCAAATAAAGAAACCAGTATTCACTTTGGAAGAAATAAGAAAGGAATTCAGTTACAAAAGATTTCAGTAGTTCTTTCACAAGAACTGTATGTCTCAACTTAAGGCTGATGAACTTTATTTACTTAATGAAAATAACCACAAAAAAACATATAATATGATGACAAGAGAACCCAAAAATTCCAAATGTTCTCCTTGTATAAATACTGCGGAGATCAAGTGATTTTTCCAAATCTGTCTGTCTGCAAATATCATAATGCTTTCTGCTCCTAATTAAAAAAAAAATGTGTAAAGCTGGTCTGTTTCACAGTATTTGTGCTCTTGGCAGAAGCCAATGTAGAAATAAGTGCAAAGGGAAAGTTAACTAAATTTTGTTAATAGTCATGCAGTTCAACAGGGTGAAAATATGTGATTAAAGAGTAACAGGATGAGGCTTTTATTAGCACAGTAGGTAACTTTGCTAGCCTCAGCATCTATGCCAGATAGGTTTTTTTTTTTACTGCTTGAGATTGCAAACTCCTCCCCTTGAATCCAGTTTTGAAATAATATTTATCATACTTTCTGAGGATAAAAACTTTGCTGCCCACTAGTTAGAAGATGTGGTCATGTGAAGTAATGAAAAATCCTGTTATCTCTTCCCATCTTCTTCAGCCACTTAAAATGTAGTTTAACAATCTATATTTCTTCATATCTGTCACCTCAGGTTAAATATTACATTAAAAGTTATAATAATGACGAAGATTTAAAATGAAAATATTTCCTGTTAATACAGTAAAATGTTCTTGCTCCCCTCCCCCCAATCTTTTTTAACATTTTTATTGCTTCTTTAAATGTCTTTGTGTTTGACCTCTTTCTTTGTTTAGCTCAGGAAATATTGTTAAAACAGAAGCATCCAGCCTATCATCATTAACACATATACTCAGATGTATACAATAAAATTATCTATTTTATTGCTTATCGGTGGGAGTGATTTTATCAATAACTTCATCTATAAAGGCTGTTTCTTAGGCTTTATTCTTACCATACCATTTTATTTTCTTGCCTAACTCGAACTGAGTAGCCTTGTTAGGACAACTAGGAAGTAAGGTTTTGTCACAGTAGGTAAGGGGGGGAGTAAATTACCTAAACTCACTTAAATGCATTCTGCTTTTCTTTCAAGTTGTTTTTTGTATAGCTGTATCCTAAGATGTTCTCTAAGCATTTCAAAATACTTGGAAGTTTGTTGAATAACTTCATATGTAACACTAAAGAAAGTAAATGTAGTTTAATGGCTATATTAATAGATTAGAGCTTGCAGTATGTAAATACGGAAGTATAAATGTAGTCTTGGGCTGGAAATGGAACACTTTCCACTTCAAGTTCAATATCACAATCATATTATTACCCAATAGTAAACTACTACTTTGAAACAATGACATTTACATTTCTACAGTGAAGTTTAAGGACTACGGGTAAATATGAAAGCTTATCACACAGTAATAGCTGGAAATGACAAACCCTTTGGGTTAAGTCTCACAAAAAAAGTTGTGTTGATTAATTTACAAGGTGGAATTTAAAGATTGCATTTTTTTTATGTGTAACAAGTGCAAAAAAGATTTCTAAAGAGATGTTATATATGATTTTTCTTCTTTTCTGTTTTAAAAAGTTATATATCATTTTCTTCTTTTCTATTACAAAAATAAGTATAGATCAAAATGCCTGAGAATATTTGCAAACTAAAATCACAGAAATTACTTTAGACTTTATAGTATGAACAGCTATCTGATCATTAATACAAGTATACTCAAAGAACATAGATTCAAAAGAATTAAATCCAGACCTCCACAATCACAGGCACAACTTCATATAATTTCTTCTTTAAATATCTTTAAAGTATGGCAATTCTATATAATAAATACATGTCTTTCAGTAAAAAAAAAAAAGTAGAAATTTACTGTACAAAGCAAGTATATGGTTTTGCTAAACGATAGCAAAAAGGTTGCATTTGTTGTTTAAATTTCTTTGGAAAAAAAAAAGATCTTGTAAGTAACATAACAGATTTTAAAGCTCTCATTTCCATCCTTCTTTCTGCTCATTGTTCTTCAAATTTCTTGCTTCTTTACTCTTCTCTTTGTCTTGCACAGACCACCAGACTACACCCACAATCACATTTGGGAAACTTTCCTGACATGTGGTTTCTGCAGTTTCCCTCTGCTTTTCATCACTGGTAGAAGGTTCTGTCCTTGTGTTTAGCTGGTTTCACAGACAATTATTGAAACTTTTCTTTTACTTACTGCTGGATTGTTTATATATTATTCCATCAGTTTAATTGGACGGTACTCCTTTACAAAATGTGGAAAGTATAAGCTTGTCAGGAGAGAAATTTAACAAGTAGGTTTATAATCACCTGGAAGGAAAATATGTAGAGGTAGGAAAATATAAAATGTTCATATTAGTTCATTAAGATGGAATACAGATTATCTTATCTCTTCATGAAATGACTTTCAAGAGCATGAATGCATACACAAATCTCTGAACCATGCAGAAAATCAGAATAATTTTCATGTATAGAAGGGCCCCTTTCAAATCTTAGACACTTTACCTTAGAGTTCACCTCTTGAACAGAAGCCTTTCTCATTTATTGAGCCAATATTTAGACACAAGGTAATGCACACTTCTGTAGTAAGTTTCAAGGAATTGAAGTAAATGTAAAACATCTCATTTTCTTTCCTTCTCCTGTGTCTGCTCATTTAGCTGTCTAGCCCTCTAATACATATAGGTAAGAAATTCTGTGTGGAAATCTTTCTCTGTAACCCGTTATCTACCACCTTTGGTCAAATTTTAAAATTTCAAGACAGACATGAAAACCGATATGGAGAAATGCTGTTTTTATTCAGGTAATACATTTACATTGTGGTATGTATACACTAGCAATGATAGTGAAACTTTTATGCTAGCGTATCCATGGGAAATACGCTGTAACCCACCTTCCTTTACATGCAGCTCACATGGTAATAGAAGTGGCAGAGCACTGCCCTTCCTTCTCTGTTTCTCTGAGCTGCTTTTCTGAGTCACAAACCTTTATTGTCCTTCTTCTGCATAAACATTTAGATCCTCTTTTAATTTCTGTAAGGACCTCTGTTATTTGTTCATTCTGGTTTATTTAGGACTTCAGCACGAAGTTTGATTTTGGATACTACCCTTTTTCCACATGCTGTGGCTTCTGGTTTTGACCCTCACACTATATGACTTTAACCTCTCCCTTCCAGTCTCAAGAATTGCATTGCCTGTGGTGGAAAATGTTTTGTTCCTGATGGGCCTACCCACTGCTTTTGCTTTCTGTGAGAAGGAAACATCACAGCTAGGAGTTATGTTTGGCATTCTGTTTGGCAACAAAAAAAGATGAACTGCAGCACATGGCGACACCATGGTGTCGCCAAGAATCTCATATGACCTATATTCAGTTCCTATTTTCAATACCCTTTGTGAAGGGTACGATTTGGGCACTAATGGCATACTTTTAGTAAATAGTTCCATAAAAATTAGATGACCATCAAAAACCACCTGAAATTCTTGCCCATAGTGGTTTCTGACCTGTATCTATTTTGTCATCAATAGTTCATTTGCTTTTCTTAAGTCTTACGTTTCTGCAGAAATCCTTGTTAGCCATAATTGTCATTCACTAGTTTCTATATTCATTGAACAAAGAACTTTAAGAAAACTACTCATCTTTCCAGATCCACATCTGAAACATTGAAAATCTAACAAAAAATGTTGAGCTGGATTATAGATTGCATAAAGAAGTCCTGATAAACACAAATATCTAAGCTTAGTATAGAGGTCCACTCAACTAAAGTAACTGATGGGCCCATTCAAGTAGAAGTGGTGAATTCTTCAGATTACATTGCAATACTTGATATCCTCAGGTTAGGCATTTGAAGTTCCATCCACTCCTTTGCTAATTATTATGTTTACAATGACGTTTCTGAAAATGCTGCTGCGTTTTGCAGTGTTGTCTTTCAGGCTCTGTATAACTAGGCATCCTGAGAATCCCTTCTAGATGTTTGTTGGCAAAATGTTGCTTAGAGTTACCCACAGGTTGAATAAACGTGTAAAAAATCATTCCAAGAAGTAGATATTTTTTCTATTCTGGCATTGTTTCTGTCCACAAGGAAACTGAAAAGAGATTGTCTAAAATAATGTAATCTTACATGGTGGAACATCTTACCCAAGAAAGAGATACATTTCTTTTCAAGCATCTCAGTTTAATGGAGTGCAATGAATCTTGCTCTACAGCATTGGTCAGTGACTATGTAACTTAATCAGTTAAGAATTTGTGCTTAAACAAAACTTAGATTTATGCCCTGTGTGCTTTTAAGGGTACATGAAGTACTGTATGCTGCGTGTCACTTTACCAGATACTGTCAGTTCCTCTTTGCTTGAGGCAACCAAATGAATTCCATGCCTGTTAGTTCAGTCTCACAGTGCCAAAAGCGCTGGTTTTCTCTGTTTTACACATTGACATGTAAACATGTGCTTGATAATTTGAGTTGACTAATAAACACAAGAGTGTGAGAACAGACAATGCTGTGTCAGACCAAAGGTTCACTGACACAGTATTCTGTTTCTCATAGTAGCCCACAAGGGATGCCTAAGGAAAGGTAGAAGAACAGGGCAGAGTTGCAGCTGTGGTTCCCCTCCCCAGAATGTTCTCCCACCTTCAAGAAATCTGTGGCTCAGGAACTTTTTAAATCAGAGGGAATACTTTTACATTGAATAACCCTTAATGGATTTTTTTTTCTGTGAATTTGTCTAGTTCATTTCTAACATGTAAACTTCTAGCAGCCACTGCAATCCTGCTCCAAGGACTTCAACATCTTAACTATGCTTTGTTTGAAAATAACTTATTCTGAACATGACACCTGCTAATTTCATCTGATGCTCCCAGGTCTTCTCCTAGAAGAGAGGTCCCTGTGTACCCTTTCCATTCTACTCAAGATTCTATACACCTCTATCATACTGCTCCTCATTTTTCTCTTTTATAGCCTTGAGTGTCTTAGTTGGTTAGTCATTCCTTCTACAGAGCAGTTCCCTACCTTTGATTATTCTTGTCATCTTTCTCTAAACCTTTTCTAATTTTACTACAACTTTTTCAAGATGGAAAAGATGGACCAGATCTGCATACTGTATTCAAGATCAAGGCACACTGTTTAGTTTTCTATTTCTTTTCTAAGAGCATACTTCCCAGACGTTTTTCCAGAGTTGTATTTCTGTCCTTTAGTCACATTTTACATTGATTGTTCATACTCTGAGGTGCACCATGGTTCTCCCACAGAGGCTGTCATGACTTGTGTAACCTCCCCTCTTAAGTATTCCTGAATACTCATTTGCATTGATATAAGAAAATAATATTACCACTCCTTTGTCTTAGCTGTCAGACTTAATGTAGGAAATAGAAGACACTATGAAAGCCTAAACAGGGGTTTCTATTGCTGTCTTAGATGCCCTAAGGTATGTGAGGCACCTACCTGGCAAATATGGTACAGCAGATAAGGGAGACTTGTACCCTTCTGGAGTGACAGCTTGAGGCCATAAAGAATACCCTGTGGTATCTAAAATGATACTAGATACCTTCATTTAGGCATTGAATTTCTGCCTAGATGGTGGTATGTAAAACAGTCTAACTCTTATATGTCAATCAAGAGAGCTCTGAGTTCCGAATTAGCCATATTTCTTCGTGAAAGCAACACAACAATAGCTGCAGTTTTGAATAATTATGTCATGCCAATCTCTTTTTTTAACATTAGCATATAAATACAGATTGAATATTTAAAAATAATGTTTCTTTTGATTCTCATTTAGGATGCTGGGGAAATGGTTCGATCCTTTGTTGGTGGCTTGGAGCTGATAGTCAATTTGCTAAAATCAAAGAATAAGGAAGTTTTAGCAAGTGTATGTGCAGCCATTACAAATATAGCTAAAGATGAAGAAAATCTAGCTGTTATAACAGATCATGGAGTCGTCCCTCTGTTGTCCAAACTAGCAAACACAGTAAGTAACTTCTAAACATATTCTGAGTTTCTTATGTCACACTGCATTATACCCAACCAAAAGGTTATGACAAGAGCAGTAGATTTTGCAGCAACTACAAGAAAGAGCTGTAGAATCCTTCCTCTATGAGATGTATACTGGACATTAAAACACTCTGTGGCTGGTACTAAAATTGCTTTGGAAGATGGGCTTCATTTTAATAGTCACTGTTGTTGAATATTGCTTTTGAGAGATGCAGCTGCCATGTAAAAAAAGCACAAAGGGTCAAGAGAGCAATAAATCTGAACCATGCAGCGAATCTCAATGATGGTGCTATATGTTACATTTTAATGCTAATCTTACCTAATTTCCAGTCAGTCTAAAAGCACCTTTGAAATAATATAAGCATTTCCTACAAAGAGAATAATAAGGGACTACTAGCTCCATGCCTTACAGCTCTCTCCAGTTTTTAATTGTACTACATTTAAATTGGGATGCCTTAAAGATGTTTGAGAATACAATTCTGCTTTCCTATGAAATTTTTATTGTATTATGTTGTCTTTAATTTATTATGTTTTTACCTTCTTCAGAAGAATGACAAATTAAGACGTCACTTAGCAGAGGCCATTTCCCACTGTTGCATGTGGGGGAGCAATAGAGTTACCTTTGGAGAAACCAAGGCTATAGCTCCTTTAGTACGTTACTTGAAGTCAAATGATCCATCAGTTCATAGAGCTACAGCTCAGGCTTTATATCAACTTTCAGAGGATGCAAACAACTGTATCACCATGCATGAAAATGGAGTGGTGAAGGTGAGGTGGAAAGTTTTTCTTATTTGGAATTCAAATTATTGAAGGGGTTTGGCATGGTCAAAAGAAAAGATCTTTCATTTTAAGTAGTTCTTGAATACTGCTGTGTACCTCAAATTTTCTGAACTTTATCCTAAAAATGTTTGGTTAAGTAGTGAATTAGGAAACAGTATTTCAGTGCTAAAGATACTACAGCTAGGTGGTTGTTAGGAATGGAAATATGATGTGGACATTCACCTCTAGAGTACTTGACTTGACTCTGACCTAGGCTGGTAGTGATGTCACATCAGCATTTTGTCATTCTCAAGTGACTTTTGCAAAGTTGGGTTATCTTGATAGATAGTTGATTAGTATGGCAGAAAGTCACCTAGGAACGGAGTGTAACTGGATTTGGGGACAAATTAAGATAGAATAATACAAAGGCTTAGTTTACCTGGAGCTGTTTCAGTGAATTCTGCATTTACTTATAAAAACTCATATTTTAGAAGTTAAGTATGAGCACATTCTGCAAAGACCTTACTCTAGAAAGAATTTTTCTCTCAAAAAGATTTTTCTAGCAAAGTTTTATCTCACTAGTTGAAGCCAGTAGAGTCATTCCTTTGGCACAGAAGAGATAAGGATTATGGCCTTAGAGATGGAGATTGTAGGAGCTCTCAATTTTCATAAATTTCTTGAAATATTCACTGTTTACAGACTTTTCGTTTTACTTCAGGTAAATGTGTTGAAAGTAAGAGTTGACTTATGATGTAGTGTTACTACTAATGTTGAATGTACGCCTGCACTAATGATTGTGCACTTTATTGTGAGCAGTTTCAATTCCAGCACAGTCTAATGGTCCTGCATTATCATACATATACCTGTAGCTGGCTATATCTGTAGTTGGGTTAAAAAGATCCACTGGTCAAAAATGTTTAAAGACTCGGTTTAAATGCCAGTACTTGAACTGACTCAGATCTAAGGTGCCCTTTCAGTGCTGGAGAGTAACATCTTCCCATCACAGTTGCATTATACTGGCCACACAGCACAGGGGAATACATACTGTACTACAGCTCAATTTGAAACTGGTGTCTGATGACCTTTTAATGTTGCTTATCTTTCCGTTCAACTGACACAACCCGTTTTCTGCCCTCCTGTCATCTGTTGTTTTCATTCATTTTATTATGCAGGTTTTAGTACACTGAACGTACTGTATAAAGCCAATTCTGATGATACACTTTTGTAATAATTCCATCTCGGTCTAGGTTCATCATTATTTTTCAGTCCTCATTAAAATATTTAGACTCATTAAAAACATTTATTTGCACTTGCAGATAAATAGGGGTGTACAGAAAAATATCACAGGTGTTTAATTTTTTTATTATTCACAGTATTCTGGAATGACTATAATATGTTAAGGGAGAGAAAAGAGAACTGATAAAAGGAAGAGCGAAACTACAAAATAAAGGAACTTGGGTTATGTTTGTTGCATCTAAACTTTTTGTTCAGGGTGCACTTCTCTTCTTGTGTACAAGAAACTTGTATTTTTGTAATGCAGTTAGACAAGTGTTTGAATGTGGGTTTGTATGTGGGTCCATCACAGAACTGAAGTGGAAGCGCTTCTCATCTCATAACTGATGGATGGCCTGAATATATGAGAGGATATATGACCAATTCTCATCACATGTGCCAGCACACACATGTACTTGTATCATATAAACATTAGTAATATGACAGGTAGCAGCTGCATTTGGTCCATGTTGAGACTAACAGCCAGGGTAGCAGTTCTGCTGAAAAGGACCTGGAGAGTGGATTCAGCAAGTTGAACATGAGCCAATAGGGTGCCCTGGGAGTGATGAAGGCTAACAGGATCCTGGGCTGTTTAGCGGGAGCATAGCCAGTAGGTCGGGGGTGGTGACTTAGCACTTACTAAATCACGTCAGGAGTACTATGTTCAGTTTAGGGTCCAAGTCCATCCACAAAGATGGTTGGGGACTGAAGCACATGACTTGTGAGGGAACTGAGCTTGTCTAGCTTTGAGAAAGAAGGCCTCTGGGCAGCGGTGCCTAATAGCAGCCTGGCAGTATCTAAGAGAAATTTATTGAGGTGCCAAAGGCAGACTCTTTACTGAAGTGCTTGGTGGGAGGACAAGAGACAATGGTCATAAATTGAATCTGATGGGTTCCATCTGGATATAAGGAAAAAAATTCTACCGTGAGGGTAATGAAGCACTGGAACAGCTCCCCAGAGAGGCTGTGGAATCTCCATCCAAGGGAATTTAGACCTGACTTGACAAAGCCATCAGCAACCTGGTCTGAATTCAGTGTTGACCCTGCTTTGACTAGGAGGTTCGATTAGATGACCTCCTGAGATACCTTCCAACCCAAATGATTCTGTGATTCAGATCATCTGATTTCTATCAGATGAAAAATAGTGAAAATAATAGGAAATATGGAAAATAATGATTGATCTTTGCAAGCCACTTCTTCGCTATCTTTTGATAATTAAGCAGTATTCTCCAGCTTCTCAATAGACTTTATTGAGCCATACCCATGGCATATTCAATTAGGGAAAACAGCCATAGTTGTGATAATAAGCTTTCCACATTCAGTATCCAGAAACAGTCACCCTGTCTAATGTGGCAGAAACCGTCTTCACTATACTTAGTCAGATGGGTATCTCAAAAGAAATACTGTCAGAGGAACAGATTTAATCACTCTGTTGTTTAGATACTTAGGGAGATGTGTAGGTTAAAGTGGCTGAATTCCACTCTGTATCATTCAGAAATGAAATATTCATTCCATGAACAGAAAATTCACTTGAATTTTAGGTCAGGGCTA
Source organism: Pygoscelis adeliae (assembly GCF_000699105.1). Lineage (NCBI taxonomy): Eukaryota > Metazoa > Chordata > Aves > Sphenisciformes > Spheniscidae > Pygoscelis > Pygoscelis adeliae. The sequence goes on from NW_008825214.1 coordinate 1,321,475, forward strand.
CAAATGTATGTGACTAAGAGATACAGTACTATCCCACATACCTTGAAGTATTTCAAAATTCCATGAGGTTTGACTAATCCTTCTCTGTAGTTCACAAGATCTCAGTTTTTTTGGGGGAAGCAGTCTGGTTGCAAACAAAACTGGTTCTGTAATGAATCTTTAAAATGCAGCCAAACCTGATCAAGAATTAAGAGGTTAGAGAGAGTTACAATAAAAACACCTGTGACTGCACATTGCCATGAAGGACCTGGAATAATTCTTCATACCTGCTAAGTATCACAATATGCAGAAGTCTTGAGAAGGATTTTTGGAAGTGATTCAGAATATCAGTGAAATCACCTCTAACCTTAAAAGGCTGCACTGTTGATTCATGCCATAAACTGTTCAGTTTGGTAGACTGGAATCTCTTCATAGCCGGGAGGTGACTGTGAACCAAATACATAGCCAGGAAAAGAAACATTATGATTCCTTACTGCTCATTTTTCTTACTGGCAGTAAAAAATGAAATATCGTCAGAAGACACTAATTTACCTGAAGGAGTAGTTCTTGCTAGTCCCCCAAAAAGCAGAAATAATGGAAGTTTGGCGGAGTGTGTTTTCAGATAAACTAAATCAAACTGGTCAGATAGTTGATGTCATCCATACAAAGACTGTCAGCCAATGCAGAGTCAAATGTACTGAATAAGTGTAAATCTTTATGAAGAGATCTGTCCAGCTCTTCAAGTAAACTGCCTTCTGTTCAGTGTCCTACTGAAGTCAGTGTGTATAGTGTAGAATCTGAAGTCCTAGGGTCACCCAGCAAATGTGTAACAATGAGGTGTAACAACTTAAAATTGTAAATTGAGCCTTGAAAACAAGTTTGATACTTTTAAAATTAGAAGATACTAATTATTTTAAGAAATCCGTCCAGATGAAGAAGTTCTTTAAACATTTCCCATAATTAGTGCTGAGCTACAAAAAATTAGGTAAGCTACATAGAATTACCTGCACATATTTCATTTTTCTGTGTGTTTGTTTTCAATTAAATTCAAGTGAACATTCATGGAAGTACTTAATTACAAATGCTGCAGGCATTTAATCGGGATAACATGAAAGTAATTATATCTAAACAAACAAAAACATTCTTCACAAGTATTTCCGTATTTTTAACTATCCAGCTATTTTAAAATAGCATTTTTTCTAACATAATAAGTATAAATGGAGCTGTTATCAAAGCTTTATTCCTTTAAGTCTTTAAGAAATCCTTAAGAAAAAGGCAAATTGATAAAATGGGTAAGTGTAAACAGTAGGACCCTGGAGCAGTTCCCAGCTCTCATGTCCAAGTGCATAGCTGGCCACATACTGATTGCACATTAGGACTAAACCTGGATGCATACATTCTGTTCTGTGTCAAAAAAAAATGCAGGTGCAGAACTGGAACCACAATATGAATGAACAGTTGGGAATCAGGACTGCAGAGCATGTTGCAAAATGCATTTGCCTTTCAACTAGGATATAGCCAGAGAGAATCCAATACCGGTGTATGTGTTGAAGTTGACATGGCTCAGAGATCCATGTTAATAAACTGTGAAAAACCTGTTCTCCCTAGGCCATAAAGGGACAAAAGTGCAGTAAGAGGTCATCAGAGCTAGCTCTCTTGAGCTATCTTGAGCTTTCTTACCTGTCTAGCTTTGGTAGCACGGAGCTCAGTGTCAGATGATTTGCCTTATTCTAGTACGATGACTGCAGTATAAGGCATATCCATTTTTTATAAAGTGTGTAGTTTGGTTTTGCCCCTATTTTTCAGGGAATGGAATTCTCCCACTCCCAAGAGGACAATACCTATGGTCATCTAGAGTTTCTAACCCTAATTAAAGCCTGGTTTAATTAGCAATTATCCTGCTGTGATGTTTCCAACCACTTTCTAATGCTTATATGTTGTGTTATACCTAGAATGGCAAAGCAGCAAAGCAAAGTGAAGCGACAAATAGGCCTTTTTGGAGGATATATCAGACCAGGGAGACATAGTGGTTCCTATCCAGTGAGGATGCCCATATAATAAGTGAAGCGTGGTGGGCAGTCTGAGAAAATATGTTCTGTTGGACCTATGATAGTTTCTCCAGATGTGCTAGTCCAAGTGCTTTTATTCTGTGTGGCAAGAGCTGACCAGATCATGAAGCAAATCAACACGCGCACCATGACAGCTCAGGGCCCAGCTGGCCAATCCACCAACAATTATGAGCTTGACTTCTATGCTGGCACTGTTGGAATTACCATCAAGAATCAACTACTGGAGTTTCAGAAAGGCTAAAGAGGCATTCCCAGATGGCAAGGAGAGTGGGTGGAGGAGATTTAGTTGCTCAAATGTGAGAGTCAGTACGGTGCTGAATCTTGCCTGGTCTATTCAGTTGGTCTGCCTGGCACAGGTGAGACAGTAGTTGCAGCACTGTGCTGTGCTATTGCGTATCTTTGCACCATGCTTCTCAGTGATGGCAGAACGTCCGGGTGTTTTCATTCTTCTAGCCTCTCCAGTGAATAGTTGACTGAAAGCATACTTTGTATTTATGTAGGGGTTGTTATGTACAGATTTTTTCAGGACCAATCATATTTTTGCTTCTGGAAAATTTGTCTGGGTTCCTTTGATATTTTTTCATCCTTTTACCAGATATCTGGTGTTTCAGTCATCATGCCCAGTTGCATTAATGTCACAGCTGCTGTAGTTCTGACTAGGTTGCAATACATGCCAGGTGCTCTTCAGCATATGTTCATGTGCTATGTTCACACACACAGAAAGTCTGATGCTTCAGGGAAACATTTACTGTGTGTGAATGACACAGTTGCTGAGTGCTTGAACAGTTGGTCAGAGACTTTCTCAAAGCATCAGACTTTCTGACCATTCACTAGACAGTGTGTATATATATGCTTCTGTCCAGGAAACCAGGAATAAAAATATATAGGGAAGGTAATTTCAGCCAGATTCTCATATTTCACATTTTGCCACTGCTGCAAACAGTATTTGCTAATCACAAAACACAGGTATATGCAGACAGTTGTGAGAGAAAACCAGTGTTCCAAGTTTTTACCTAGTTGTAACTGCACCCAAAATACATTCAGTTTTCTCAAGCAAGGCTATGTGACAAAAAGGTTGGGAAATACTGGTGTATGTCAGCTGCCATGTGAAATTCTGAATAGACAAACAGCATGATTTTGGAGGAAGTTTAGAAAACCAGTTTATGAAGTTTTTCTTTTATGTTCAGTTCCACACTCGATATTCTTATGACTGGGAATGGAACAATGGTTATGACCTGTGACAGGTGAATCAATGCTTTCTTTCTACCAAACACCAGAAAATATTTCCTCTTTCTGAAGTAAAAATTCATAGCTGTGCTGGAAAAGAGATTTGTATTTTCAAAGACCCAGTGAGGACATGTGGGACACTAGAAAGCAGGAGAAATTTTTAGACATCAGACTAAGGAACAGGCATCAACCTGAATTCGAGATTGGAGATAGTTGTCCACAAACCAAGGGAGAAGAGAAATCCAGTGGGGGACTGGCAGTTTATAGCCAAGATAAGCAGGAGTACCGGGCAATGTTCTTCACACTTGGAGTCTCTCACAATTAGAGGGAAGAGAAATAGGAAAAGTCACATACAACTGGAAGTATCATCACCACCACATTCTTCATAGAAAGAGCAGAAAAACTCTCTTAAAATGTAGCTGTTGCAAAGGCACAAAGATGTCTGTCTATAGTTGACTGCTGCTGAAACCTTAGAACAATCAAGCTTGTTCATTAAAAGATCTCCAGCTGTCCGCTGAAGAGTACCTGTTTTTTTATAGGGATGCTCTTTTAAGATGAATTGTAGAAAGACTGTTCTGCAAGCCACAGGCAGATGAGGAAGTGCCACTACTGTAGTAGTGAAAAGATGAGTCTAAACATGTTTTAAAGGAAGAATTCAAGTCATCTGAAGATCCTGAAAGAATATTTAAATCATTGTCCTAGAGACCACGTCACCGTGTCAAATTAATACAATGCTTCTCTGTGTTCCAGTCACACTTTTTCTTGGTTATGTTGGCAAGCTGTAGATTGGGATATGCTTCTGAAGTGAGTGAGTGGGGATGGTGGTGTGTGTAGCCACTTATGAAACTGCTCATAATATAACTTCTAAAAGACTTCAGATATTTCGAAAGATTCGAAGTGAACCTTTCGAAACAAGTGAAAAACATGTAACTGATTATTCCTGGTCATTCTTACTTTGCAAATGAAGAAAGATAAAAGGTAATCTATTGTGGAATTTAATTTCTGCTGTTGTGGAAGTTAATTTCTGACTTTGTAAGTGATATAAAGGATTTGTTTTTGTGGAATATCATTATTGTTTCTGTGTAAAGAAGGTCTAGAAAGTTTGAATGGCCTCATCACCTACAGAGTTGAGGCCAGATTTTTATGATGAGGCTAATGAGACCTCTGAGGAGGTTATTAAAGTAATGAAAAAAAGTAAGAACAAAGGAAAATAAGCACCCAAAATCAGGCTGTGGAAGAACAAAATTCATCAAAGTCTTAATTCATCTTAACTTTAAATGTTTACATTGTGGACATGCCCATCTGAAATAGTCGCCCAAATTCTTATAATAGTCAAGGAAGAGGAGTAGAGTCTTTATTATGTGTCATCTCTCCTAATTTAGACATTTATGCAAAGATAAGACACCTCAGTCTCTACTGGCAGTATTTTCTGGTTGCATTTGGCTATAACAGGAGTGCAGGTTCAAAGTTCAGATCTGCACATCTGTACTGTAGGTATCTATGTTTAATGGGGTGAATCCCATCCCAAGGCAGTGGAGGACTTGTTTAAATTACTATACAGCCCAGTTCATTATTAGATAGGAATGCCAGAATTATGAATAATAGTGCGATAAGAAAGAGCTATTAAAAAAATAATATTCTCTTCCTAGAAAAATACAGATGAGATGCATTTATATGCTATACTGGTGATGAAACACTACCTGCCAAGCAGTAACTGAAGCACACTTTGAATATGATCTAATAAAGCCAGATGTTTTAAATTAGTGGATCTAACTAACTTGAATCCAGGGATTTTGAAAAAGATCTTTGGAGTATTAAGGATGGATTCCTTTCATCTAACTTTGGCCACTTTTAGATATGGAGCTTAAAGTAGTCTAAACTAAGACACCTTCTGTAGTCAATGGAAAGAGAGAGAGGCACCTGCAGATTTGTGCTAGCTGAAAATAGATGCCCAAGATATCTGGAAGGAATAGACTCATGAAAGTGCCTAGTTTTCTCCACTGAGTATAGAAAGGACCTAGGTTACTAGCTCAGACTAAACAGCTAGCTTTCAGACAGCTGAATTTAAATTAATATCCTCCTGAATGTTGATTTTCAACAAGCCTTGCGGTACAGGGGAAGTTGCAGGGCTGGAAGGAAGTTAATGTGCCAATATTTAAAAAGCCTAAATAAGATTATAGTCCTTTAAACTGGACACTATTCTCATGTGAAATAATCAAAGGTACATACATTATAATACTAGAAGGGATCGTTTTAATGATCTGGTCTGACTAGCCTTGCTCATACAAACCAGAGACATTGCTTCAATTTATTTCTGTTTGGAATAGAGTATATCTTTTAGAAAAACACTGACTCTTTACTTAAAAAATTCCAGCAATGGAAAATCCACTAGAGCCATCATAACTTGTTCCAGTGGTTAAATACCTTCCCCATAAAAACATTTGCACCTTATTTGTAGCCTAAGGTTTGTCTAGCTTTATCTTACGCAATTACATGTATGATACTGTTGCTTGGTAAACTGAAAAGCCCTACATAATTTCTGTTCTCATATACTTTCTTTCTGAGCAAGATCAAATTACTTGTCACATTGTCATCTTTTTAATTAGCTAAGCAAGTGTAATCTCTGATGGAATTTCTTTTTAATTCTTTAATTATATTTGTGCGTCAGTTCTGAATTTTTTACTTTTGAACTTCTCTTTTGGACTGAATTTCAACATACTTCAGAACAGAATTCAGTATTCCAGTAATATCTGTATGAATACTTAAAACAGGTAAAATAACTTCCCTGTTTCTATGTAAGCTCTGTTTGAACATCAGAGATTTTCATTATTCTGTTTGGCCACAGTATTGCCCTCAAAGTTCATATTCGGCCAATTTTCTACTTTGATTTCCATGTCTTTTTGGAAACTGTTCCCCAGGTTAGACCTTTGCGTGCTATAATGTTGGCCTTCATGCACAGGAGTAAAAATTAGGTAATATTGTTAATGTAAATCACCAGTGAATTTAGACCTTGTGATGTAAGTTGATTTTTTTTCAGGAGATTAAATCAAATTTGAATTGTTGTCAATACACTTTAAAAATGTCAAATGAGTTAGCTCTCATTTTTGTAAGAATAATTCACAATTTAAAAGCAGCCACAAAATGTATTCAAGCATTTTATTGTTTTAGAGAGGAAAATTTTAAGAGACCAACACACTGACTCTTCTTGTAATGCCTTTAAAACAAAATATTGCCTTTCCACAATGAAGGTTCCAGGTTTGTCAGAGATTGGATTCATTAGAAAACTGAAGGAGTTCACGGGCTGAGAAATCAGTAAATACTTTTGAATTATGTAGACACAAATGGATTAAGGTCTGTGAAATGAATACCAGTGGCTTTGATTGTAAAGTATGAAGCTAAAAAACGCCTGTTCTGCTTGCCAATGAAATTCTACATTTGCAAGTGCCTGATCAGATGGTACATAAATATTCTAAAACATTTAGGGAAATCTTCCCAGTGAGGTAATTTCCAGTATCTCATATGAGGATCTCTTGATGTTTTGACTTAAAGTTTGTGCTTGAATTCCAAACTAATTAAATAATAAATAGTAAAGGTACTAGTTTTTCTATTTATTCATTTATTTCTGTGTACTGTGATGATGCTTAAAGCCATTGATCACAGATAAGTAGTTCACTTTGCTAGGCAGTGATGTATACCTACATACGAAGAAGACGACCCCAGAAAACTTTCAATTTAAACGTAGCACACAAGGTGGAGGTGAACAAACAGATAGGAATGGAGTGGTAGAAAAAAATCTGTAAAAATATTTGTATTGATTATATTTGATAGTTCAAGCAAACCAAGATACAATTACTGCTAATTCATAGCTGCAATTCAATCATCATAAGTAAAACATAGATACCAAATACTGACTGTAAGCTTTTTGTGAAAACCAAGGAAACAGGACCAGTGGATAGTAGCCAGTCACCCAGACTTTAAGGCACTTACACCATACGGGAACCATACCTGGTGCTGTTGGCAGTTTTTTGCAGGTGTGTGTCTGTGCTGAAGGCTGCACGAAGTTAGAATAAATTAGCCTCTGTTGAGATCTGCATTGTTCTGAGCTGCTTTTATTATCCAAACAAGGTTATTTAAAGATAGTATTGCTCTGCTGCACTATGAACAGGTCCATTTTCTCCTGTTCTTATTCCACTGTACATAGAGAACTAATTATTTTTGGGCTAGAGGAACCATTAACTTAATGATTACAGTACATATCTGAAATGCAGAAGACCAGACTTTCCATTCGTGTTCTGACATTTTTTAATACTGAAAGTGTCTATCCAACCTACCAGTGCATAGAACTGATCTTTAGCCTTACTTTGTGGTCTGGTTTATTGAATTATTTGCACAACACAGAAGTACTCCATTTTCTTAGTATTACAAAATATTAATAGATACCTTCTAGAATATCAATTATTGTAGCTTATAGGAACTTCACCAGGGATGCTGAAAACCTAATTTCAAGTGCTTGGTACACTAAGGCAGGCAAAGCATAGACTCATGCTCTGAAGAGTGGGACTTGATTTGTATATTCATATGTTTGAATATATATTTTTTAATAAATCCATCAGATTTGTTCCTGTCTTCTCATCAGGCTACAGCCTCAAGAGATGCATGGATTTTTTTTTTCAGTTTGTTAACCTTTTTTTTTTTTTTTTTGGCAAAGAAGGTACAACAGCTATAATGTATTTTCTGAATTCTGAGATTAATTAATACCTAAGAGGTATTTGTGCTTTTTGAGTTCTATTCTTAATGGTTCTAATAGAAAGGTTAATCACACACATAGGCTCTTCCATTCCCTTGTAATAATCTAAGATATAAAAACAGTTGGTTTAAGCACGATTTATGAAAGTTATTGTGAAATGTAGATTTAATATTTGGAGAGTTCTTTTATACTTTGTTGTAATGACTGTATTAAAAATACATTTTGTGTATTTCATTGTGCAGAGCTTCCAGAATATTGCTTATTGTTTTCTAAAGTCAGAAATCCCTACAAGAAGTTTTGGCTAACCTTTTTATGTGAAAAGACTTTCATAAGACTATCTCTGTGAAATAAATAGATGTGAATTACAAAATATGGAAGACAATTACTAGTAATTTCTACTGAAAACATTCTAAAGAAACCTTTTTGCCACAAACTATATATACCTGAAGTTTAGAAAATGAAATGCAAAAGAGCTGGCACTTACTTCTTTAGGAGTATTTGGCTATGGGGTTGGTTGTTTTTTTCTGGGGGGCCTTTGGTGAGAACACTGAATGCAGAATATAGACTTTTACATTATTAAGCAAGGTTTAAGCTAAGATCTTTCTAAATCCATCAAAAATATTTCATATACTATCTACACAATGATATTATCGGGGTACAATAGTATGTGTTTGCTTATTTATATATTTATATTTATATTTTTATTTTAAGTTTAGAAGAACCTACTTTTTAACTATCATGGTTGGCTCTATTTAGGCTCCACAGTTCACGCTGGAGATACAGCGTGTTTGGGACATACTCCAAGCTCATGCCTGTTGCTTTTTATAAAGTGGTTGTTACAGTTCTTGGACATCAAGAAAGAGGGCACTAGATGGCAAAATTTCTGCATGTCTGTTGGCTACAGAAAGTATGCCCAATCCCTTCACCCACAAATGTATTGATCACATCACACTTCAAAATTTCAGATATAAGAGGTTCCATAAACTAAGCCCAATACTGCTGGCATATTTTGTTTCATTTCAGAAGGATTAATGAAAATTGACAATGTTACACCACTGCAATTTCTATTGTGTTAACAACTGCCAGGTGTGAACATTTTCCTTACAGTTTCAACTGCAGGAAACAGAAACCAGTAAGCCTTTACCTTCATAATAAGCAAAATTTCACAATTCATAAAGTAGGGGTACTTACATGTAAAACATTTTGCTTTTGCACCATTGCCAAAGGTAATGAAGTTTGGCTTCAGTGTAGATTAAGCCTCAGACTTTAGATGATTTTTCAAAATTTCACATTACTAAAGTTTATGATACGTAGCAAGTGTTCTGTTAAAATCTGGCTGATCTCAGATGGGAAAAACCAGCAGCCTAAGGGAGATCATCTTATCTTTGCCCAAACTCTGTGCTTCAGGAGACCTCTAATTTAGTAACATTTGGATAGCAAACCTAGAGGCTGGCATAAAGCTCCTCTTGGCACATTTTAAACATCTTTTAGTCTTATAAAAAGAAGCTTGTCCCACTAAGCTGTAGGTTTGTTGGAGCTGTTTAACAGTAGCTGTGCCCTGCAGCTCTTTTAGTGATAAATGAGCCACTTCAAACAAGTGCAATTGCAGCCAACTGTGCAGAAGGAATCCTTAAAAAAAATTTAAATAGACATTTTTGAAGCTTAAAAATGCACAAACAAAGTATGTTAAACCAAAATATATGCTGCTCCTTTTAATGGAAAAGATTGCTACTGGCTGAGTCTGCCAGCTTCAATAGGTGTGCCAAAAAGCCAAGGAATCTGGCAGAGTCCATAGATAGCAGTTCCATCTTTCATCTATATTTCTTTTCTGTATTTATCTTGCTTTAGAAAATGCAGAGAATGTCTTTTGCTTCCGACTTGGCACTATTTCCAAACCACAGAAATACGCAGAGCAGCTTCTTGCAATTGTTTAGCTCCCTGCACCAGTCTTATCCTTGTGACTATGTGAAATGTTTCTTTCTAATTTGGCAATAATAAGAAAGAAGAATATTAAAATATTTTTATGTTTATGGAATAATATCTAAATTGTCAGATATTAAAATTAGTTTTCTTACTTGAGAGGTACTGGGCTTAATGTACAAGGGCAGAATGCCAGGTAATTATTTTTGGCATTCAGCTGCTCAAAAATAGTTTCCTTGTATGTAAGGAGCTATTCAAAGAAGCGGAACATAAGAAATAAGAAGAACAATATACATACATATATATACACATACATATGTATACCTATGTGTAAATGGAGGCTGAATTGTCACTCAGGAGTCCTTAACGTACTGAATTATCTATTCATTGTTGTCATCTATGAAAACTTATTTTTCTTCTTCTTCCTGTAGAATCAATCACGCAGTTCAAATTGGCTTCAGGCCCCAGTCGTTGTAATCTCTTTGATGTTGCCATTTCAAAGAGCACTCTGCGGTATCTTTTAAGTAGTATGGCACACCTTATTGCTGTCACTTTCAAGGTATAGATGCTAAAGAAAAGTCCTTTTGCAATGCGTAGATTATGGGATGGGCTCTAGTGTTAATGATGTTCTTTGTCAGTGTTCTGTACTGTGGCATAAAGTCTAAAGGCCTGATGGGGCTGCCAGGGGACAGGAGGCTGATGAGAATTCTGTCGCTGTCTTCAGTGAGGGCTGGATCAGGTTATGATGCAATGGGGATTATATAACAATCAATTGTATGTAAAAGCTAAAACGTATCATCTCCTAGACTATGAGTGAAGGTCCATACAATTTCATTTGATTGGAAATTTTATTTTATTTAATTTTGCATTTATCTCCAAGGATGATAATTGGCTGTATTTACCAGCTGGATATTGGATTGGATATTAGGAAAAATTTCTTCACTGAAAGGGTTGTCAAGCATTGGAAGTGGTTGAGTCACCATCCCTGGAGGTATTGAAAAGACGTGTAGATGTGGCACTTAGGGACATGGTTTAGTGGTGGACTTGGCAGTGTTAGGTTTATGGTTGGACTCGATGATCGTAGAGGTCTTTTCCAACCTAAATGATTCTATTCGAGATAGAAAGTTAATTTAAGTTGTATCTAGTCTACTCATTGCATTTGTGTTGAAGATAAAGATAAAAATAAAAAAACCTCTCCATGGCATAGGATTGAGAAAGCAGACACTCGTAAAGGTGCTTCCATACTGCCATACAGATATGACAGTTCCAAATACTGGATTCAGGCTAAGATACATAAATTAGGGCTCTGTGGCAATATAGAAAGATTAAAAATCTCCAGAAGGTATTTGGAATACCTAAAATCAGAATTATCCTCTGGAGGTCCTGTCCTTCACCAGTTCTTGCCTATTGCTTACCTTGTCCACAGGTATGTGGGATGAATCTGGGTTTATTTGCTCTTTTTATTTCTGTGCATTGTATCTGTACAATCTGCAGAAATCCAACAGTCATTAGACGGGATTAGCGCCTTCGCAGAATTCCAATCAGAGGTAATTGCTGGACTCCACAGAGGCATTACAGGCGTGCCTGGAGCATGTATATATCTAAGGAAGGTCTGTCATACTTCTGTACTGGATTTGCTGGACATTCACTGTATAGAGAACATTTTATTAGTCTTTTGCTTCTCAAAGCATTTTCTCTTCTCATCAGTTGTATAGTCTATTCATGTGCAATAATCTTGTTGCTATTTGGAAGTGTTGAATTGACCACACTTGGATTTTAAGAGACCATTTAACAGCACTTCTCACCACAAACTCTTAACGAAGTTAAACTGCTATGCGATGAGAGGGCAAAGTCCCAGAAACGACATATAATTGGTTAAAAATGAGGAATCAAAGTGTAGGATGTAGGATCAAGTTTTGCAGCCCAGGGATCTTGCCATTCAGTATTTCATAAATGATAATGGGAAGGGTGGTGAATGGTGAGGTTGAAAGCTTTGCTGACAATACGACGTTCTTCATGGTAGAGATGAGAGCCAATTGCAAACTGCAATTCACAATGCTGAGCCATGGAGGTCACATCTCCTGTGCAAGTACATCACAGCTCAGTGCAAAGTTTTTATCTTTCATGAAAGCATTGGATTTGCTACACTGGACAGTATGGCACACTACACGTGCAGCAGATGCAAAGGGACTGCCAGTAACTATCTGTTAGGACTGAAAAGATGTCCGTGTATTTGGGCGAGGCAATAAAGTCCTCGCAAACAATTTGGACAGAAAGATTTTCAATGTAACATACAGCTAGGGACACCCTGAAGCCCTGACTTGGATCTTGGGTTTGCTTCTGATTGATCAGGCTGTTTTTGTTAATCTTTCTGCTCTTCTCATAATCCAAGAATTTGCATAAAATTTGCAGTTAAATGTAAGAGTTATTTATCTTTAAATTTGTGTTGACTTCCTGGGGAGCGGGGGGAAAAATTGATATTCTGTTTAATCCTTCAGCATCACAAATGCATATGAGGGAATTGTATTTTGAGAAGCCACTCTTTGACAAATGCCAATGTTCTGCGTAAATATGCTCCTGATCAGGAAAGGATGCTAAATTCCTTAATTTTGTCATGATTCAAGCATGTAATACAGTGTTTTAATGAAAAAGTAGCCTCTCAGTTGGGAACTGATGAAAAAGAGAGTACATTCCCCATGTAGGACTAGTGCTTTGTCTTACACCAGCTTCTCCACATTATTATAATTAGGTGGCAGTGTGCCCCAAGTATACTCACCCAAGAATGTCCAACATGCTGTTAATAATGTACTTGTGCTAGCATTAGAGTTGAGAAATAATATTTTGGGTAGTTAACTAACCTTTCCAACCATTTCATCCTATCTGAGATACAAAGTAACGACCATACCAAGTTTAGAGTATTAATCATGATTCTTTTTACCTTTTGCAGTGGTAGCATTCGGCTAGAAGACCCACATGAATTTTTTCTTTCTATATTAAAGCATAGAGTTGCATGGTTTTAGGAAATTAATTTTCACATCTTCCCCCGCATGCTTTAGCAGAGCTTTTATACATGTGCTACAACCTCCACTTGCCCAAGCATAACTATAACTTTCTTTTTATAAAACTAAAAAAGCCCAAGCAAATGAATAAGCAAAAAACATCCCCAAAACTTGAAGCTTGGAATTAAAGTTGATTACTCAGTTAAAATTAATTACTCAGTAAAAAAGTTGAGGAACAGACTTGTGCTCTAATCAGAGGAAAGTTTTAGATTTAACTTCTATTAGTGAATTTTTCATTCCCTGCTTCATAGTTATGTCTTTAGAGAGGGAAGGGAGCCGATCAAGGCCTCTAGTATTTCCTGGCTGACATACACAAGTCAGGCAGGCAGGTATTATTGCTTGTTTGCAGACTACACAGTGTCTTTAAAAATTTCTGATCTCACAAAGCTTCCAAAATCCAGCAGCCACTCAAGCAGTTTGTGGCCAGAGTGAGTCCTTGAGTGGTTTTGGGGAGATGTTTTGCTTATTTTTAAAAAAATATCTGTCTAACTCCACTCCAGGGAACTATATGCAAATCACAAATACTTTGGTTGAATACGACCTGAATGGACTGCTAATTCAAGCCACCTCTTATGTTTTAATCACCAAAAAAACAAAGCATTTATCTGTCACAATGTGTGCATGGTAATGTTTTTCCGTAGCACAGACTTTAGGAAAGCATATACATTTCCAGCACTAGTAAATATATTTTATGATCACTATATCACACTCGGTTCATAAAGCAATGCTCAAGTGACTCAGAAGTTTGGGTTGATTGTAGGAAGTTAACTCCTCAGTAGAAAATAATTTATTCCTTATGTTTTTCTCTAATAATAAAAAAGAAGCAGTTTGACAATCTTGAAAAGTAACTTCCACTCTATGTTCATCGTTGCTTTCATTTTTTTTTAATATCATACATTTAAATCTATAGATATGAATGAATATGTGGACTATACAAGGACCTTTGCCCATGAACAGCCCCAGCTCATTTCTTGCTTCATTACATTCAGTTCCATATTTGTGTGAATAAAGCTGAGCTGTGTTCATACCATTTATACATTTATTTATGCTGTGTTCTAACTGAACATTTTCTAGCACATTTACTAGTCTAAAACCAGACTATAAGTTGAACAATACCACTCATCTTCCAGTTTATGTAAATGTATGCACTGTTGCCACCCACACATCTAAAACATGAGATTATAGATCAGTCTTCTTGCATGCCACAAAAAAAACCAGCTTTAGTATAACCTGGCTCATTATTTGAAATAAATGCTATTGTATGGATCTACAGTGAGAACATCCTGCTTTTGTCCCCAGACTTTGATATGTAAGGTTTACTGGCAAAAGCACCCCAGTGGTTTTGATTATAATGATCATATATAGGCAGAGAGACAGACACTTAGATCATTGGACCTAAAGCTATACTAACTTCAGAGATCAAAATTAGTACTTGGAATTGAATACAGAAGAGAGTTTGAAGTCAGTGCATGCATACCAGTAGATCTAACATACTTTTAAAATACTAGTACAGTCAGATTTTGTACCCTGTTCTCAGGATAAGATGCAACTTGAGATAAACATTGCAAAATTTGTCACTAGTCTGGAAACTGTGGTGTCTCTTTGCTGCAGTTCAATGTTGTCTTCAAAGACAGACTAGTTATATTGCACTTCAGGAATATCAGACAAATGAGAAAAAAAATGCACCATGTTTTCAGGGTATTGCTGAGAAGTCAGGCAGAACCCTTCAGTATGTGAGGGTTAATGGACAGCTTAAACCTCCTTTTTCTCCTCTGACTTGCTGCTGATATAGTTTATTTGTAACTGCCCCCTCTTAACTTTCGTATAATCTTCATATGACTGCTAGAGATAGACAGACAGACAAAATGACAGTATTCATGTTGATAGTAATGTTAACAAATTTGGAAAACCAAAACTGAATTAGCAACTCTCTCTCAATTTCCTATACTCAGTATTATTTCAGTAATACTTAGGACGGAAAAGCAAGGTAGAAGTCATGCTCCTGTAAAATGAAAAAGAAAGCAAAGTGTGAAAAAGCAGGTAAGTATGGAGAAGAAGCAGGAAATACAAAGAAGAAAGATTGATCAGGCTGGCAGCAATATAAGGGAAGGATAGTCCCCAACATGTTGCTGAGCCAAACTAAATTATGAAAGGAACATCCATGACATAAGTTTACTGTTTTGAATGTCCATTACATGTAGTAAGTAAGCAGGCTCCTGTTTTAATCTTAATAAAATGAATTTCCAGTGAATTGAAAAAAGCTTTTTTTAAAATGTCACTCTACTGAGATTACGAAAAAGTTCTTTATTCTCTCTATCCCACCAAAAGCCTTTTATATGTTAATCTTCTCTTGAAAACTACAGTGGAATAAAAATAAAATAGAGAAAGTGGTTCAAATAAAAATATGCTGTAAGACCCTGGGCTTCATCACTTCTGGATTATCAGATCGGCCTATTGCTTTTTGTGGGATGAATTTCATATCCCATAAGACTCTTTGTACATTGGAATGTTCATGATGATTGAATTATTTCTTAATATCGCACCAAACTTCTTACAGGTGAATGTAGATTCAAACTATCTGCCTTTAAGGACTCCAATTGGTTACATATAATCGTACCTTTTAAACAAAGATTAGAAATAATTTTTATTGCTAGTTTTATTTAGCTACATTACCTTTGCATGGTATGTTTATGTTTAGTTAGATTTACATCTGAAATTTTGGAAATATCCCTCTGAAGTCCTGTAAGTAACAACTTAAGATGGGAAAACTTTTAAACTTAGTATATTTTAAAGTGGCCTGCAAGTTTACAGTTTTTAAACTATTTTACATTTCACCATTTAGCATTTTGTTCACTTTCTCCTTGTCACTGATACTCAGAGTTCTCTGCCCATTTATTATGTCTTTGCACTGAAAGGAGGCATCCTTCTCTAAATAATTATATAAGAAATAGGCAATTAATACAGATGAGGTGGAGAGAGAGCTGTAGGGTTTCTTCGTATTTTCTAGATATATAAAAACTTGCAAGTACATATGTGTACTTAAAATGTGTACCGTACTGTAATTCCCTTTAGGCGTTCAGGTTGTACGTATTTCTGCAAAGTGATGCAGTGCAACATTTAATCTTACTGGAGAGTATGAGAAGTATATTCTCATTTTGTATTTTATTAGTGTGTGCTCAAGAGGATTTCCTTTCAAGAGTGCTATCCCATTGTAGTAGGCACAATTCAGATGTGCTGAAGAAATACGGTCCTTGCCCAAATACCTTTCGGTTTAGTTGTAATACAGGAAGTGACTAAACAAAATAAATAGACAAAAAGGGACAGAGAGCATGTAGGAAAAACAAAAAAATGAAGCTGTACCCAGAAGGATTTTAAACTTCAGATCGATCATGGCGTAAAATCAGTTGAAGTTCACTGAAGCTGTGTATTCTAAAGAAATAGTAAACATCTCATGGTAGGGTACCAGTAATCAGATGTTCAGAGTACGTCACTGAATCTATCAAGCCCTACTCTTCTTTCTCCCTTGTTTCCCAGCATTTTGTGGGATTCAGCTTACCAACAGCTGGTTTGTCACAGGCAGTCACGTAGGAAAAAGTAACAGCTTGCAGAGGACAAGTCACCTGTCGTAAGTCCTGAGATAGGTGAAATAGTTTAATGTCTGGAAGTGCACCACAAACTGCAGACAAGTTTGTTCCCATCCTAACATGTCCTGCACCTGTTTGCAGAATTGCACAGGTTTGCCTGCCCCTATACTCTTTCACTCGTTTTCTGAGGGAGGAAGGGAAAGATGAGAAAGAAGAGACAGCTCCTGGCCAGCCTGCTGACCACCACGTTCAGGTGTACCTTAGCCCAAGCTGCATCCTTTGGACCTCCTCGTCCCCCCAGCCATGCTTGAGTGACTCCGAAAGTTTGTTATCCTTTTTCCATGGCTGCCAGAATGGAGATGTGTTTCATGGGAGAGAGAAGGGGAAAGACAGGAATAAGAAGAAGGGAAACGAAGCCAGGTGCAATCTTCCTAGGATTTCTCTCACCCCAGCCAGAGCGCTTCGGTTCCCACCTCTTTACATTCAAAGTGAGTGAACTAGGCTACACCAGGGGCTGCTCTGACTTCAGTCCCAGAGCGGAGAGACCTTATACGAGAGGGAATCAGCACAGTAGGTGTCTGCGCTGCCCATCTTTTGCCTTTACTGGAATTTCTTGGTACTGGTTTTGTACATCTGCTAGCTCAGAGTGTTCCCTGGCACACAGGACTTTACGTCTGAAATCTGTTCTCTTTGTGCCACCTGAGAAAAACAAAACTAACACAAAACACTGCAGAACTTACACGAGCATCTTCTTCTTAGGAGGCTGTGCATGGTACATGTTGTCTTACCCTTTCACTCAGGTGAAAGAGGAAATCAGGAAATTGGCCTGAATTTTAGTTTAGAAACAGTGACTGAGCTTAACCTTCATTATGCTTTGATTGTGGAGTATGTTTTATTATTTATAATTTAATTTTATGAGAAGTATTTTCATAGGAATATGTGTAACATAACACTCAAACTAGGTGCTTTAATATTTTCCAGTGTGCAATATGGTGTTGAAAGTTAGCAAAATGCTGGCTGGATCTAGACTGATACTTTCTTGGATAAGCTTCTACCATATGCTTTTATTTAAAGTATTTTTTTCTTTTAGGTTAGATTTATAAAAAGCATGTGAGAAATGTCTTTTTTGGAAAAGAAGTGTTACGCAATTAGAAAATCACAGTGCTAGAAATTTAGCATCCTTTAGGAAATGTTGCATGTAAAAGAAGTCAGATACTAAATCTAAATTTAAAAAAAAAAAAGCAAGTCCTACCACCAACTGGAAATGCTATGTCAATCTACAAGATGTCATCACCAGTACAGCAGATAGAAGCAGCAGTTGTATTGAAGGAAATGTCTTTAGTTCCAGGAATGTTAAGCTCTATGTGAACTCTGACTAGCTTCCCAGTATAGATATGAATCTTGTTGAAGGAGTTTATCCATATTTCCTTCTGATTAGCAAAAATCAAATAAAATTTGTTTTACAGGGCAGAAAACCTAAAGAAGCCAGAAGAAAAAAGGGCATTAAATATTCTTTTTATAGTTATTCTTTATTCATTGCTTGCATTCATGTTCACAGGATTCCAGAGTATTGAATAGGCTGATCTTTTATCTGTTTGATATGAGCAAGGGGACCTCTTTCCAGCAGTATTGTTCTACGCTTTCCACTGTTTTGGAAAACTTGTTGTAGAAACATCACATGACTAGTTACTTATTTAAAGATTAATATGTGCAAAACTATTCTTTCTGAAATCACCACTTCGTATGTTTCCTGCTTCCCACCTCTGAGCCTGGAAGCTGCAATGACTGTGACCAAAGGAAATTGAGTACTTATAAATTATTGTACCCATACATGGAGCATCACTAACATCTGAGATTTTGTCAGATTCAGGATTTATTGTTGCAAAACTTGTCTATCCTTTTTCTGCTTTAAAATCCCCTTGACCTACTACTTTTGTAGAAGTGAAAACTTCTAGAAAGACATCTGCATAGAAAAGAGAATTACTAGCCCATTTTTATTACTGTCTTACTCATCCAGGGATCCATATCCATTTTGGAATGACAGTTTTACAACTTCTTATTTTGATGCTTCTGCTATCTTGTTGGAAATAATAATTTTTCAATTGGTTATTTTGTGATTGTAGAGATAGTATTTTAAGGGGGCTGTGCTATCAGACAGTGGAAGGTGGCATCATTCATGATGCATGAATATCCAAGCAAATATTATGGCTTACCCCCTTACCTCTTACTATTGCCCTGAGGGACAAAAGACTTTCCTTTTTTGTTACACCTTTGGTATGCCAAAAAGCATAAGACCCAACAATGACGGTCTGCAAAGCATGTCTTCAGAGCAACACTTCCTTCTCCCAGTCTGGGGCACTACAGACTGGTCAGCCTCACATTGGTCTCTGGGGAGATCATGGAGGGAATCCTCTTGGAACACATTTCTGGGCACAAGAAGGAGAAAATGATTTGGAACAGTCAACATAGATTTACCAAAGGTAAACCTGATTACCCTCTATGTGTCTAAGTTTGTAGATGAGAGGAGAGCAGTGGATGTCATTTACCTGGGCTTTAGCAAGGTTTTCAACACTGTTTCCCACAGCATACTCCTGTACAAGTTAGGCTGTATTATATCCTAGATGTGTGAACAACCAAATGGATTAAAAATGGTTGGATGATCCAGCTCAGAGGGTAGTAGTTAGTGGGTTGTACTCTACCTGGAGGCTGGTGACAAGGGGAGTGCCGAAGGGCTCTCTCTGTTGGGACCTGTCCCATTTAACATGTTTGTCAGTGACCTGGGGAAGGCAATGGACTGCTTACGCATAAAGTTTGCAATGACACCAAATCACCAGTTGGGGCAGGGGAGGCGGTTTTGATACAGTCAAGGGAAGGGCTGTCATTCAGAGATACCTAGGCAGGGCTGGAGCCGGCCAACAGGAACGTTATGGAAGTCAGCAAGGACAAACGCAAAGTCCTGCACCTGAGAAGGACTTACACTTGCACTTGCAGTGATACAGGCTAGGGACTGACTGGCTGAGGAGCAGTTTTACTGAAAAGGGCATAGAGATTTTGGTAGAGAGCAAGCAGAACATTAAGCAGCAGTGTGTGCTGACAGCAAAGAAGACACAATACTGGGCTGTATGAGCAGGAGCACAGCCAGGAGGTTGAGGGAAGTGATTGTTCCCCTTAGCACTCATTAGACCACACCTAGAATACTGCACCCAGCTTTGGCCCTCCAGTATGAGAAAGACATGGATAAACTACAATAGGTTCCGCAGAGGACCATCAGGACAGTCAAGAGCTGGAGCACTTGCCCTATGAGGAGAAACTAAGGAAACTGGGCTTTTTCAGCCTGGAGAAGAGAGAGCTTCAGGCAGACTTAATAGCAGCCTTCCAGTACCTACAAGGAGGTCAGTCATCAAAAAGATGGAGCTAGGCTTTTCACGGTGGTGCATGGCAAGAGGATGAGAAACAACAGGCATAAACTGAAACAAGAGTGACTGAATGTAGAAAACCTTTTTCTCCATGAGGACAGTCAAACACTGCAATAGGTTGCCCAAAGAGGTTGTGCCATCTCCATCACTGGAGGTTTTCAAGATCAGGCTGGAAAAAACCCTGAGCAACCTGGTCTAACCTTGTAGCTGACTCTGCTTTGAGCATGACATCAGACTAGAGACCTCCTGAGATCCCTTTCTGAATTATTCTATGATTGTGCAATCCTAATATAGTATCACAATTCTGTGCTATTTTAAAGCTGGGATAGTAATAGCAAAATCTTCTTAATTGTTCTGAATATTTAAATGATTTGGCTGTGCATTGCTCTTGCTTTTGGAACCAGAAATGCTACATATGCTCTGTACGTTCTCCAAACAGCTTGTATTTGTGCTTATTTGCTGGTGTGACGTGCTAACTGTGCAAAAAATTTTGGACTCCTGCCTTAGAATATAGATACCTGCCAACAGAAAATGAAGGCTACATAGTGCTGCAAATGCTTTCTCTGTCTATGGAAAGTGCCTCTTATGTGCCAGAAAGAAGCATTTATACCACATGCTTTTTTACTGCTTCTCACATCTGTTAACATTTACATGTGTCAGAAAACGATACCTGAACAGTAAAGGGAAGGGATACACAAAGTTCAAGGGCATCAAGAAAAAGGACATGTTATATTGCACTGGTGCATTGGAATAAACAAAGACGTCTTGGACCTGTCAAATATATCTAATATGTGGGTATGGTCTGTGTATACTGTCTATGAATACATTTCCATACCTGAACTGGATGACCCAATTTGCCAGTAAATTGAGCTGAACCCATGAAAAGGTCAAGGAGTGGCAGCCAGGAAGTGAAAGAATTATAACTTTCTTGGTACATACAAAAAGAATAAAATTTTATTTCATTTAAGGCAGGGTTTACATCAAAATCTTCAAAGTTAGGTTCCTAAATATGGAATTACCTACTTATATTGAGATATTTTGCATTTCCGATAATCTTCTTTTCAGCTGCCTTTTTGTTAGCACAAAAGGAGGAGGTTGACTGACAAATGTTGCTGTATATCCTCAGTCCTCAGAGGCAGCTACTGTATTAGACTGTGTTTCCAAGAATATTTCTTTGAAGTCGTATTGTGAAAATCCTGAGACACAGCGTAGTACAGGATTTTGTATGACGTGGCAGTTCTTATGGATGTTACCACTGGCAAGTGATTTAGAAGAACAACGAATTAGAGAGGAACTGATCCTTGATCTTCTGAACTCAGAATGAAAAAAATCAGTATTTGATACCTTTATAAAAATTGCTGTTTGCATTGGTTGCATTTGTACCACAAATTCTTTAGACATCTATTTGGGTACTTTTAACCAGTGTTGTGTAGTAGGCTGTTCTTTGACACCTAACCCTGATTTTCCAAAATCCATCTGCAATAAAGAGCACAGTTCCCCCCCTACTACTATTGTTATTGCTTAATACTGAGCTCTGCATGGAAAGTGACAGAAAAATACCTGTTTTCTGAAGTTTTCTGAGCCTAGAAAGAAGTGTTGGCTAAAAGAAATAAATAACCTTGAACTGAGTCCCACCTAACATGTAGTCATAATAAAGGCAAAGGTCTATTTTTGCTTTTTGCTATATTTCTACTATATAATGTGTCTCCAAAACATTATTTTTGTGATGAGCTTCTGCTCTTACAAACTGATAACAAGTCTTATGCTGAAATTATTATGAAAGTTTCAGTTCCACCGTCACTACGCTGAAAAAGCTTTCCACTAGGTCTGCGAAGATCCAGTGAATAATCACGTAAGGCATGTAGTTTCCTTGCCCCTAGATTTGAAACTTACGGCTTTACCAAAACCACCGTATGAATGGTATGTGCATACATATTTTTGGTTTTGAGTCAGGGATATGAAGGATCTATACCAGTTTTCCTCTGTAAGTTATACAGGAAAGTTGTGAGGCACCCAAAGAAACACTTTATAGTTTAAGCTGATGAGAAATCAGCTGGTGGAAAATAGCAAGGAAGAACGATCTTGATCCAGCAATATTTCTTAAGAAAAAAAAGAAGTTAAGCATCTGATAAGATGCATTCTGGCCTTCGTGCTGTGCAGAGCAGCTTTATCACTACACAGAGATGTGCTGCTTGCTCTTCCTGCCAGTTGAAGTCAGTGGTGAAACTTCCGCTGACTTCCCTGGTTGCTGCCCTTGGCCCAGCATTTGCATGCAAATAAAGTATAAGAATACAAAGCTTTCTCATATAATTTCTTCTTGTGTCATTTTAACTCTGGCATATCCCTTTAGGAGTGTTCACACTTCAAGAATTCTTATCTAGCTATTTGTCCAGAGACATCTGGTTGCATTAATGGAAATTATAGGAAGAATTACTGGAAAAAATTATCATT
The DNA here is from genome assembly GCF_000699105.1 of Pygoscelis adeliae. Lineage (NCBI taxonomy): Eukaryota > Metazoa > Chordata > Aves > Sphenisciformes > Spheniscidae > Pygoscelis > Pygoscelis adeliae. The sequence continues at coordinate 1,343,927 of NW_008825214.1, forward strand.
GATGCTTAATTTACATAATACTCTTTTTGACATAATTCAGGCCCATCACAGGCACCTTTACAAGTTACATGTAAGGGTCAAAGGGTGAAAGGTGACTGGCAAGATGCTTGTTTTGTACATTTGGCTAACACAAATACTTCCTCAAGTATAAAACGCTTTGATCTCATCATAAGGAAATGCCATATGTGTGCAGCTGTGGCGCATGCCTCACGATTGCTGGAAGGTTAGAAAAAGGTAGCGTACGAATTTGATGTCTGCATTCAATTTATGCTTTTATATTTAGCAGTTCATAATTTTGTGTAATATTTTAGCTGTATGAAAAATATGCACCGGAGTTGAGTGATAACAGATTTCTCTGCGGTTGTTTGGGTGAACACAGAATCCTAAGTATTGCAGACTGAAAATATAGGTTTTAATTAGAGCTGTCTGAGCTTCAAAATACCTGAATGTACATTAAGCTTGGCAGATTTTCAGAAATCTGAGGATTGTGTGGAGCTGATTCAAGCTAAGCAAGCGTCTTCTGTTTTCCAGCATATATTGCATTTGCAGTTGTGTCACTGATTTGCAACACACTGAGGAAGTAAGATCCAAAACCATTATTAATGGTTTTCTGATACGTAAAAATGTTTTATCATGAAGGCCTGTCTTATGTCATACTTGTGTTGAACAATACCTCACTTACTCCAGGGGAATTTCCGTTGAAAAAATTGAATGACTCCCAGAGTAAAGGATCTACTCCACATGACTGAAAAGCCGAATCAGCTCCAAAAGTTTGGCGCCTTTTTTGAGCTTTTGTTTTTTCCTTTTACATGCAAATGTTTAAGAATGATAGGCCCAGATCTGTATCCCTCAAGCAGTTTAACATGAGTGGTTTGCTGTGACAATAAAGAAACCTGCTGCAGTCAATGGGGCACGAGGGTCCATTCACATGGATCCAGTTTCACGACCCAAAAAAAGCATGGCTTTGCTTATTAAAAATCTTGAGTGTGTACAAACATACTAGTGTACCTGGGGGGGGACAGCCATGATTTCAATTAAAGCATATGCACTTTCTACTTACAAGAAAAAATCCAAGTCACAACCAATACACAGGCGTGATACAATAAACAGAAAATCAGACATGAAAATATCAAATTACAGGTACAAATATGATAAAATATAAAGCATGCTCTATGTGTATGTTAATACATATAGGTATACAAAAGTATACATATATAGGTATACATACACATATAATACAGTGGTGTGAATATGATTTTTAGTATTTTATTTATGTGTGTGAGTAAATTCATGCAATTATTCTATATATTATTTGAATATTATTTAAATAATAGCATACTTATTTGTTTTTCTTATGCTGTTTCTCTTTTGTATTTTTGCTAGCTCCTACTGGCTATGGTAGGCTCTACAGATGAAATTCTGCAGGAGGCAGCAGCTGGTTGCATAGCAAACATTCGCAGATTGGCTCTAGCGACAGAAAAAGCAAAGTATGGCTGATGCTTTAGCACCTTTAACCAGCACACTTGTTTTGCAGTACAGCTACATTTAAAGACATAATTACTCCTTCTAGCATTTCATAGCAGAACTCATTTGTATGACGATAATTTAATAACAATAAATCTGTGGAAAATTATGTTTGTTTTTACATTATTGGTTTGTCACGTCTAGGTTTTATAAAACGCACACCTAGTTTTGTGTGTCTTGTCGTATTACCTCTTTCAAAAGACTATCAGTTAAGATATGTCAAAGACTTTTTCTACAGTTAATATGCTTGTATTTGAAATTCATTTAGATATAAATGGTTTTGCATATCTGTGACATTACAATAAATTTTCCTTCACTGCGTGTGTGGTTGTGCAGTGATTTATGAATGTCTTGAACAATTCCCTTCGTGCTAAACTTGTCCAATCATCCTGTCATTATGTTTTTGCCTGTTTGATCACTTGAAATTCACAGGAGAGGACAAAATACAGATACATCAATCTCACATCTGGTGTTATATAAGGACTGCGAACAGCTGTAGCAGTAGACATCACTCCAAATTTCCTGTTTCTACCAACATCAAACAAAATAGTGCGTAATTTTATAAGGAGCTGGTGAAATGTGTTTTAATTAACGTGTTTAACTCAAATTTAAATTTACCAGCTGTAAATAAAAAGTGGAGAATTACATTTACGTTTACACATTATCTTATTGTGGTCTTTTTTTTTAAACTGAGGACAACATTGTATTGATGAAGTTACTTTATTTTTCTGCATAAAATTATATTCAGAATTAGAGTTGCTTTCAATAACCACATAAACAATGATTGATATTATAGATTACAGACCCACTGTACGTACCGTGCTCAACAAATAATACTAAAGCATTTTCTTGAGAGCCGTAATGTCTTAATTACAAGCACAGACTGCTGACAAAACTGGAAAAACCCAAGTGTTTAAATAACTTGTGTTTGTCAAGTACTCACTTCTGAATGATTTTTTTTACTACCCTTAATAATTAACAATTTTCTTGTTTTGGAAGCAGTTTGTAATTTCATTATTTTTCTTCTAACTAGCATGGCTACTCAAGGCAACTAATTTTACTGCTAACAGAAGCTTCTAAGGAAGACAATGCAAATCCAACTTTGTGTTTTCTCTGAAGCAGAGATGAAGGCTTATTTAAAATTTCATTTTAGAATGATGCAGTTCTGAAAAAGGAGGATTGCATTGGGCCCTTAGGGAAGGTATAGAGAGTATTTTAAAGGAAACAAACTACGGACAGGTGCTGACAGTGTGGAGATCAAAATAGTAATCCAAGTAGTATTTTTTGATCAATGCAAACACCAACATAGGCATGGGGTTGTCACAAGTTCCATCAGCAACCAGTGACCAAGCAAATACTATTGTAGGTATTTTCCAGCTCTGCCCCATAGGCCTGGTATGTTATTTTGAAAACATATATATCCATATTATTATACTGATGTCACAGCTGTAGTAGTATCATATGCTTCATCACTATACCCTAAAATAAATGTGAATTGCCAAATTAATTTGGAAGAGGAGAGGCTTGATTTTATTTTTGTCTTTTCTGTGAAAGAAGCGGTAGACACAAATAGTTTATTACAGTCTTGCTTGTGAAAAATATGTAAAATGGTGGCTTATTTTTCTAACTGTTGAGGGGAAAAAACTCCCTGACAATAACTGTTGTCCTTAACATCACCTCTCAAGGCACTCTTGACCATTTAGCGTGGTTTTCAAATGGAATAAGTTCTAAAGTAAACTTAATTTTATGATGCAGGTGTCAGGGCAATAATGTCATGTTCCTGACGATTAAATGGCCTCAGCTTGCCACTCTCACGCACGCTGGTAGCCCTTATGCCTCTGAGTAGTTGATCTGAAGTCTTTATTTTAAGGCCTCAGACAGTTAATCCCAGACTTAAGATGTCTTACTTGTGCCGTTTTCTTTTCCTTTACCATGCCTGCAGTTTTTAAGTTCTGTACAAGGAGAAGAAATGCTGAAATCGATACAGATTGCCACACAGGCAAAGGATCAGTATTTAAAAAAAACATCTTTTTTGGCCAAAACTGGTGGATTCCATGTAATTAATACAAAGAGATTTAGTTGTTGGAAAATAAATAAATGAATGTGATCCCTGGCCTCTCTGAGCAGTGCAGTACAGCGTGTACATTTGAAAAGCTTCCACTTTCTCCACAGGGCTGTGTTGAGTTTCACAGCGCTGCAGCCCTCTGAAAAGGGATCCTCACAAAGCTGGGTCCCACTTTCTGCTCACACACCCCTCCTGGCAGCGCCCGCCAGCCTATTCAAGCCCTGGCACCAACTCGAGCAGCCGCAGCCACCCGGGCCCGGTATTCCCACCGCGTATAACCGGGCACCAGCCTGCTCCCGCTCCCCGGCTCCTGTGACTGGAAGGGAAATGCCTTCGCTCCTTTCTCTTTCCACCAGCTGCTACTTGTCCACATAAACCTGCAGCCTCTTAGGAAATCGGTTATACTGAGCACTGGAGCTCAATATTATATTCAGTGTGGAGCAATCCAATGTACAAATGCCATATAGAATCTTATTTTAGTTGCAAAAATGAAGTGACTTAAAAAGGGGGATCAGCCTCTGTCCTGTTCATCTGCCATCACCTGCTCAGTCTGCTCCCCCGTTTTCTCTATGCAATTCCTGTCTTTTCAGCCTTGCAATAGTTTTTTTTTTTAGTTTATTCATTATTATGTATTTACATAACATCATTACAGCAGAGAGTATCCGTCACTCTTCACAATTTTGGGAGCCAGCTCCCGGCT
>NW_008825214.1:1348262-1364367 GCF_000699105.1 Pygoscelis adeliae
CAGCCATAAAGCCAGGCCTGCTCTTCACCAGCTGCTCGTTTTCAGCTTCGTTCCTCATTTTCATTAAAATGTCAGAAAACGTAGAGGCCAAGTAAGAAAAGTTGTCACAAGAAAGTGTTGTTTTGAGTATGGAAATACTATAGTTGATGGAAAAAAAGCAAGAGAAGAAATCTTTCATCTTTATGCAATTATTTCTGGAACCTTAAAGGCCCACCACATCTTTCAGTCTACGCATCTGTCAGCAGCAAGATAGCTTTTCTTCTACTACTATGTGACTTTATGATTTATTGCTTGGTGACAGATAACCATTATCAATAATTTAATTGTCCCAGGATGTTCAAACTACACATTTGAATCTGGGATTTATGTTCATTTCCTCTTAATGTTCATGCTAATGACAAGTGCGTGTGTTCTGACACACAATATTGTCTCCAAGTTGTTAGGGAAATATAAACTTCACGGCCTGGGTGCAATGGATCTGTGATATATTAGGGGCTTTGTTATTCTGCTCTGTCACTGAAACTTTTCTTTGGCGAGTAAATGAGCTTGAGATTCACAGGGCTGTCTTGGGAATTGAGTCACTAATTTGCTTTAAGCTAACTGATCGCTTTGTGTGAAAGCTCGGTACCTCTTTCATTCCACGCCTCCTAAAATGAGTCGAATGAGCTGCTGACGCTGGGGGTCGGATGTGAATCGTCCCAGGAGGCTGAACTAGATAATATGTTAGTTTAAGAATTTCATCTCATAGTAAATTAAATGGTTGTTCCTTGCACATTTCTACCAAAATAATCTTTGTTTTACACGTGACAGCAGGATGACTGTGATGGAAACATGTAACGTTGTTTCTTCAGCAGTGGTATTCAAGTTTCCATGCGGGCTGTTCGCAGAGCTTATTTCCAGAGTCAGAAGCTAACTGCTCCCCCACTGTAAATTGTGGTTTGTCTCTTCTTTAGCCACTTAATCTTTGCCACACACTGCTCAGGATCCAGATCAACAGAAGGAAGCAATGCTGCATCTTGGCCACTTCTCAATTCAGACAACCTTATCTTTTACTGTTTGGTGACCTGGCACGTGCCAGGACCAGCATGTCTGCAGCCATAGCCATTGCAGTGGGAAGTTACATTGCACTGCTTCCGAAGGAATTAATTTTACCAATTATTGTGCCCTCCCCTGCTTAAACAGAGTTGTTCCTCCATGCTCCATATTTTGCTGCTTTGGCTATTGAAGCCAGCCACAGTCATCCATTTTCATGAATTTTTTCCTTGAGCACAATTTTACATTGTAACATGTGCCTTTCATCCTATTGCCTAGTTATCACTTCAGAAATAGTCACGACTTGCTGGGAAGGATATCCATGGACAGCATCACCATGGCTTGTGTTTATCCTCTTGACTTGTTTCTGTGCTATCTGCCAGACACCATTCAGTTGGCAAGTTCATCCCTCTTTTCCAGTTGTTGTCTTTGGCAAGTTACATGTTTTATCCTGGTCTACGTGGAGCATGGTACCCTTCAGCTGCTTGATCTTTCTTCTACAACGACTGTAAACAATTCTACTTTGAACACAAATGTTTTCTTTCTGAAAGGTTCATAAATCCACGTAAAGAAGCTTTGACTTTGGCTACCAAATTATATGATATGGCCTAATCCTATCACCTTTGCAGTTCTCCAGTGGCACAAAACCATCTTCACTATTTTCATGTGTTTTCTTCCATCATTTGGGAATCCTGATGTGGTGACAAGATAGTAGTTGGCCAGTCAAAACCTTTGTTTGTTGTCATTTTGAGGGTGTATTGGAGAAAGGCCAGAAGAATGACATTATACTAATGCTGAACCATGAAACAATGTCATAAACCAGCAGTTTTCAGTCAACTCCCCATTGTGCCAGGATCCTGGAGTGCCTTTAAAGCTTATCCACTCTTCATTAGGTGAGAATCTGCCTAGAAGCTTTGGAGGGGGGGGAGGCAAAATTGTTCATTACAATCCTGGTGGTAAGGTTTTGTCCAGCCGTGCTGTGACATACCCCACTTCTCCAAGGGGCATGGTGAATGCAGGAGAGCAACACAGAGCACCTGTGATTCAGTGGGTGCCTCTGGCAGCAGAATTTTCCTCCGATGGCTGAGCCTTGAACTGCACCTTCTAATACCCAGATTAAATAACTAGGGATTTGTGTACTGCTTCTGAAAAAAAAGGCTTTAATAAAAATGGTAATTAAAAAGTTACAGATGCTGATAAAATTAAAAACATATGATATGGAATTGAAATGATTTAGTGTTGAAAAATGTTGGTTGATTCAGTAGTAGTTAAATTTCCAAATAACTTGTCTTGAACAAGCAAATAGTTTTAAGCATTTGGCTACATGTCTTCTTTTAAAAAAATGTGAGCACAGATCATATTGCTGGTTCCCTCTACCACAGACTGGTAAAGGCTGCACTATAAAATTAGTGCAGCAAACCACTCATCTTTCCAGTTGCCGCATTCTCTTCTCCAGTCGACAGCCTTTTGGGGCCTCCTTGGCTCTTCAGCAAAAAGCACTAAGTGCAGTTCTGTTGTTCTGATGAAAAAATAACAACAACGTCTGGGAAGCCCTAGAATGATGCAATAACTGTGCTGCTCTGCTTCCTTTAATGTGATGGAGCTTGCAGATTTGCCTGGCCCCAGTGTTTTACTCCTGCCAGTATTGTACTGTAAAGAGACTTGGCAGAACACGTTCAAAGGCTGTTCGTGGTTTTTCACTCAGCATTAAACCTTCCAATGACGGAAGGGTGGGGGAACCCATATTGGGACAAACAGACACTCAAAAAGTACAAAAAAAGAGGACAAGGAGGCTGGTGGTAGATGGTCAGCAGTTTAGTAAACCTTGGTTATGGGACTGGGGTTGGTTAGGGCCAAGCTGAGACCCACTGGTGGACGATACCATGTATTAAACCAGTGGGTCTTCTCTGCCTGCTTTCCAGTGGGCAACCAGCCCAAAGGAAAAACAGTTCCTAATGTTCTGAGAGAAGAGGTCAGTGTTGCTTCTGTCTGATAACCAAAGTCACACCGTCCTCGATAACTGCGCTCAGTCACAAGGGCTGCGATGGTGCAGAGGCTCTAGGATTGCCACTTTTTGTGCTGTTTGCCCAATATATGGAAAATTCCTGTCCCTGTGGCTGCCAGTCTTGCTCTGCAGACCTTCATTGAACTCACTTATGGCTGACTTTCTTTTTTAATTACACCATTTGGAAAGCAGACTACCTAGTCCTTACCCCTGCGTGAGGTTAGGCAGGAAAATATTCCAAGTGGAGCTGGAGCAACTCTTGGAGAGAAATATTCCACGTGCACTTGCAGATGAGGGGCAAAATATGTTTAGAAGCAGAAGTTATGGTCAGATTGATGCCTCCTTCCAACCCGTTCCACAATTGTCTGTGGTGGGGTGTCATGTAAAAGGAAAAATATTTGGAGAAGCGGACATCTGTGGGCCAGCCTTGGTATGCTTCCCAGAATGTAATGACTAGGTGAATGTTTTTCAGCACAGCAACTAAGGAATATAGGTGACTGCCAAGCACTGGATCTGATGTGGCGTGAAGAGGTACAAAACAAAGAGGAGTGATTTCTCTGAAGAAACTGAGGCCTAATTCTTTCCAAACTCAGCATTAAAAAAATCCAACAAAAAACCAAAACAGAACTCTTTTCAGTCCCCCCATTGCTTTTCAGATTTTTGTGTATCTTTAAGACACTTCCATTGCATGGACATGCTCCTTTTCACCAGTCTTAGGGCTCTACAAGTACCAGTGTAGACTCATTATTGTTGACATTTCTAAATCAACACAGTTACTGAGATTTATGTTATGATTTTAGTTCCACTGGCAATTACTGATATCTAATTACCACTTAATCTGTTCTGAACTTTGTAGGAATGTGTAATAGAAACCACTTTAACTTTTGCTAGAACTGAATTTGAATCATGTGTCTCCTCTTCTACATGACTGCCACATCCACACCCACCATCCCAAAGAACTGAAATATTTCAGCTTTAAGAAGAAAAATACTCTGTACTGTACCGTGTACATCCTTGCTCTGGGAGATGGGAAATGCAGGCTCAAGTGCCCTACAGCACCCTCAGACACTCTGCAAGTCTCAGAGAGTCTCCAGCAGAGAAAGCCAACATAAGAGAGGACCCTCGTGGCCTGGGAACATCTATTCCATATCATGGACAACCATTACAACTAGGACAAAACGCAGCTGTGATGCTGGGGCCTCAGAAAGTGCTGGCCAAAATGCTCAACTCCAGAAACAGCTTTAGGGCTGTGAAGCATCTCTTTGCCACCTAAAGTAAGTGTCTATGTCCCTGAGAGGGCCAAGATTGAACATAGAGCTTCTCCATGGGGTTTCCCAGTGTCACAGGCCCCGCTGGAGATCTGTAAGCATCCTGCAGTGCCGGGCAGGGGCTTGATAAGCAGCCTGGGCTCAGGGCTTCCACTATGCGTCTGGCGGGGTGTGCACTGGACGCACAGAGGCATATATTTTCATAGCAAATCTAAGTGGCAGTTTAGAAAGGCTGACCCGGCCAAAGAAAACCCTGGAAAACCCTGCAGAATGAAACAATAAAACTGTCTAAGAATTTAATCCAATGAGAAAGTAATTGTCAGAGGTCCACCAGATTTACATTTCTAAAATTAAACAGGCCAAGAAAGTAACAAGCTTGTGCTTCTACAATCAACTAGTAGCAGTTTTACAAACTAATAAGAATGTGGAGGGAATTCAGTTACAAAAAGTGGCTGCCACCTGCAGGTACCCCTTTGAGCTTTTAATCAATAAGGTTTGCAGAAAAATAGGTGAAATCTCACTTTGCTGGGGCAGGTAACATTTTGCCTTGGCCAGAAGCAAGTGTGATTTGGGCAAACATGTCTTGAATAACTGCAAATTAAATGATGGCAAAACAGCTGAGGGAGAGCCAAAGGGGGCTGCAGGCTGCCTCTGGAGAGCTCCCGACGGCTGAGAATGTGCTGCAAACCCAGCCTGCTGTGACCAAAAACAGTTCCCTTGGGCAGCTCTGGGCGATAGGTAACAGCACAAAAATCCAAAGATGAATTGTAGGATATCACTCCTGCCCAAGGAAAATATAAAGGGAAGGATGCGGGAGTCACTCCCATTGATTCCCGCGTCTGCCACGGATGTGCAGGTACCCAGTATGCTCCAGCCCTGGGAGCACCCGGGCAGCATGACTGCACTCACGCACTGTTTCTCACTTTGCTCTTTGCTGCAGAGCCCACACAAGTGCAGCTGCATCCCCAGCTGCAGGGAGAGGTGCTGGTCAGTCACATCACTGTGTGGAAGGAAGCAAGGTGAAAAGAAAGATTTATTAAGGAAGGACTTTGTTAAGAAGCAAAGAAAGATGATTTAGTTTCTTAGCTTGATAAATACAGATTTTGGGATGCTGTGTGGTGGCATGGCAACCCAGACTGCCAGGATCCAAAGGCAACCCCTCTTCTGGGGAATCATTCCAGCCAACGAGGTGTATGAAACAGTGCTGCTTCTACTCAGGAAAAGGGCATGTGCCCTATACACCATATACTACCCTCATGCTGCTCCCCTTTCCATAAAGACTTGAAAGTATATGGCAATACAGATTACCCTCCTTGCTCTGTTATGAGAAGGGAGCTGCAAAAAACCTCACAGAAATTTTTCTTGCAGTGGGGCATCCCAACCCGATCTGTGAGTCAAATGCCCTCCTCGTGTCACAGCATTCACTGAAGTTCATGGGCGTGCAACCTCAGGAGGGCATCCCTCCAGCCTGTCAAGACCCTGCTGCAGCGAGGCCTTGAGTTTGCCAGCCCTGACAAGCAGCTGAGCCATGGGGGAAGCAAGAGGACTTGCACAATGAAAATGTGCATTTAGCTCCATGGGCTGCCTTGCGTCCTGCGCAGATGATTTCCTTCTGTCTCAGTCTAATAACTGTGCAGTCTCCCAAAACCTTCTCAGATGGCTGCTGTCTTGCAGATCCCAACAGAAGCAGGGTGAAAGAAAACTTACAAAAGACTTGATATCTCTCTGAGCAGTCTCAGTCTCTGGTAGATTAGCAATGCAAACAAATGACAGCTTCTTGGAACTAGCCAGAGACTTTTGGCAAACCCATGTGTTTGTGACTGCTACCTTCATTGGAGACGATTGACATGGCTGTGTCCTTTCCAGGCATTTTCAGCATTTCTGTATTATCAGCCACCTGGTCCAGGGCTGTGGAGTCCATCCAAGGGAGGACCGAGGCACGAGGACTGCTTGAAGCAGCTCCATGGGTAAGAACCTTAAAAAGCTGGATCTTTTGTGTAAGAAATCATATTCCTTGGCTGGTTTGTAAATGTTCATTGCAAACTATCTAGTGCTCCTGCCAGACAGAATTACCTTAACTGGGACCTTATGGCTCAATCCGTGGAGAGTCTCCCACATAAACACAGGCACGAATTGAAGTGCCTTTTTTTTGGAGAGAGCGCTCCAAGCGGGCGCAGGCAGCTCAGTCACAGCCTTTTACAGGACAGTGGCTGTGACAACATTGAAAAAGGTCTCACAGTTGAGTTCACTGAACTACAGGAGGCCCAGCAGCTGTTTAGAGCATCTTCCTCAAGGGCTGCTTAAATAAAACCAGCAGTGTGTCACTTGTGCACTGCAAAAGGCCATCTGTTCCTTCCCAGATATCTGCATCCCAACCCACAAAGGCAGATATTATAGGCCCCTGAAGGAGGGTCAACAAATGTTGAGAAGGAGGTCGATTTTCAACTCCAACAGTTTGTAGCCAGGTGGTTTTAGCCCTGTTATTGTCTGGAGAAAGGCAAACAGCAAAACCCTCTTTTTCCAAATCCGAACAGGATTCGGCTGTTCCTGAAGTCCCCTCTTGATCTGAGATCCTGGGATTCATAATCCCAGGGCTGGATCCACAAACCGTGAACTGCCTGGCAGTTTGTGGCTTTGCCAGGCAGTTATTTTCATGCTCTGATTCACCCATCTGGAGTAAGACACTGATACCTCAGCTGTCCTCGGGGAGAGTCTCAGCACAAAAGTAGAGGTCTCCTCTCTATGTGTAACCGTGGCTTGACCTACTCCACCCAGGACCTGACGGGGTGACAGCTTTCCTAAGAAGACCAAGTGCTTGAGCCAACCACCTGGTTATAAGTGGTGATCTGGGGTTAGCAGCTAGTGAACAGATCATTTGAGGAGATCTGGGCTTTCACTGCTGTCCTGGGCAGTCCACGTGCTGTTCATTTTCCCTCTGGCTGGAGAACCTAGTTTATAGGTGAGGTGCCTGGCTCCTCATCACGAAAAGCCTGCCAGTGGCAGCAAGGTACCCCTGCAGGTGCTGCGTGGACAAGCTGCTCACCACGTCCCCACATTTCTTTCCTTACTGAACTGGGGAAGAGGAAACATAGGCAAGCAAGGGTTACCCCGGTCTACTAAAACAGGCTGCCTTGCTTCAACCTGATGGAGAAGGTAAAGTCCAATAAGGCTTCGCTGACCTCCGCTGCACCCTGGGAAGCACCCATGTTCAGAGGTCTGGAAAGCCTCGCTCTTCAGAGAGGACCATAACCCCAGCTGATGCCACCACGACTCCAGTGCAGGTGGAGAGCCTCTCTACAGGAGGGGCCAAGCCACTGTCTGGGCAGAGCACTTGTTTAGACTGTTGCTCTGTAAAGAGGCAGAAGCACTTCACGCCAGTGCCGTAAGTACCTTTATGGGCACTGCCAGGATGGGGCAGGCACAGCACCAAGATCTGCGCTGGCCTGCCAGGGCTGCCTTCCCCGGGCACATCCCGCACCAGAGGAGCGCACAGGAGCAGGCTGCAACCCTGCTTTGTGCTTGCGCTTATTCCCAGTATTTACCCTGGCAGCTGAAGCAGGTAACTTTATACCGTTTTGCTACTTTGTGGAAACGCTGTGAGGTGACGGGCACCTGAATTTGTTGACAGCTTTGAAGGAAACAATTTAATTATGCAAACCTGAAACTGATTCTGTCCTTATGCCCTGGGGCACATCCCCGCTCATGGCAGCTGCAGTCCTCCCCCCAGCATCTGAGGGCAGCTTCTGTCCCAATCCAGCAAACACTGGATGCTTATTACACAAATGAGGAATGCTTGCAAAGTCAACGGGATAGCCAGCGGGATAGCCAACATTTATGTGTACAATCAAATGTGCAATTTGGCTCTGAGCACTTTGTCATATTCTTGGCCTGTGTTTAAAAAAAAAAAAAAAAAAAAAAAAAGGATGAAAACCCACAAATCACATTTAAGCTGGCAAAATGATTTATTAAGAAAAAACACTGACGGATTTTTGAAGTACTGAAAGGGTTGAAATAATCTGAATAGAATAAAAATTGACACAAAATTTTACCACAATGCAAAAGGAACTTGAACTATTCTAATAAGAGTTTGCTTTAATGTTCATGCATGTCTTCACATCCTGCTTTTGGCAATGGCCAGAAAAGAACTACCGAAATACTGTGAGAAAAGCTGTTCTCATGTTATTTCTGGCCTTGCTGTAATGCATGAAATCAGGACATCTCATGAGAGAGACTGATATTCAAGATTTTCAGTCTATTTTTCAGACAAGAAGTCTGAATATATAGCTAAACTTCTGGTTTTAGTCATGGCTAGATCTCAAAGCAACAAGAAAAGTATCCCTGAGGTCACAAGTCAAATAATCACAATACAGAAGAAAAGATAATAGTTATATTCAAATAACTTGGAGAAATAAAAACCTGCAAAGCCAATATTCACTTGACATACTAAGGTGGATGGCTCCTCATTCTCAAAATAACCCTTAATGCCATTGGGGAATTTCTGAAGCTTATTTATAGGGTGGATGAGGGTTATGATTAAACCTAAAGTGCTTGAAGACACCAGCAAGTGTTGTAGGACTGGTACCATGTATGTGTGTGGCTCTAATCTGTCTAAAAATCGTTTTTGATAAACACCTTGAGGATCCAAAGAAACGAGGGCTCTATGAACTATATGGTTTCTGGTGCCCCTGCCAAGTCTGAATAAATACGCTGTGTGTGTAGCCAAGGTCTTGGAGAATTATTTCCTGAAAACTACTTTAGAACCAGAAGGAATTAATGAAGATGTGCCAGCTATTTCCTTCGCTGGCCTGCATGCCTCAGCCTCACCAATAATAAATAGTAACGGTTTGTACATGAGTTATGCTGCTACACCTCATGTTTTGCGCCCTGCAGAACCCATCTATTCTGTACACAAGGAGGAAAACACAGACAGAGTATGAGTTTGTTGCCTCTCCTTGGGTATTGACATTTGAGGCTGGCAATAGCTATGAAAGCCAAACTGCATTTTGAGTCTTTGGCTTTAGCTTCTGCTAGAGCAGCATTTGTGTATTTTAAAACTATTTACAGAGCTTTGACTTCCATTCTACTAGATTATATTAATAACAGATTAATATGATCCTTTTTAATCTGCTCGAATAAACATTTATATTTATTATTATTATTGGAAAACTTTAAGAAATCTTCCAAGTCATTAGAGATTTATAAATTATCGATTCTGTAAAAGCTAGAGCAACTAGGGAGATGTTTTTATATGACTGCAAGCAATAAGGAAGGAGATTTTCAAACTCAGGCCAAAAACATTAATCGCAAGTCATCTTTAGAAAATCTTTCCGCAACCTTATTTTATCCTCAGACTTTCTCAGGCTTCCTCTGCAGGAAACCAACCTGCTACTGGGTGACTCCTGAGCAGAGCCGGAGAGAGCGGGATCCCGTGTCCCAGAGAGAGCTCTCCCGGGGCGGCTCCGGGTGCCTGACCATCTACCAGGGGAGCTTCTAGACAGAAAATCATTGAAACCCTGACTCAACCGCACAAGGTTTTACACTGTGCAAGCAGCCAAGAGGCTGAGGATATTTTGGAGTTTTTTTAATGCAGTAACTGGAGGGCCATCAAACTGAAGCATGTTATGACTACTTCTCCCTGTTTAAAATCCTAAAAGTCAGTCTGAATGTTGTATCCTCTCTGTCTTGTCTCCAGAAAACGCCTCAGATTTGGGGTTGAAAGTGAATATGCTTTGGGCTGACGTGTTGGGAGCTGCTACCCTGCACAGAGCTTTGTCAGTGCAAAGGAAAGAGGAAACATTTCTGCTGGTATTATTAACATGTCAGTAGCACTGATAGATTCCAACTGAGATCAAGCCCTCTTGTATTAGCCGTGTGCCAAAAGCAGAGTAGGAGGCAGAGAAAGGGGAGGAAGCGTTATTATTCCCATGTTACAGCTGCAGAAGAGAGGCATGGGGATTGTGAAATCCTCGAGGTCACACAAAATCGCATGTGGCTCAAGTGGGGAACAGAGTCAGTCCCTCGCAGCTGCCCCCTCCATCCCCTCAGCCCACACGCGTGTCTCCACCTTGCCGGTTTAGTTCACATTTTTGAGTATTTGGGGATGCTTGAGAGTTGGGGCTGGTAGAGTAAGTCCAAGGGGACAGGTCCCAGCCAGACACCACGTGAATCGCAGTGCCCCTGTGCATTACTGCATCGCCTTCACTCACACACATTCTCCTCTCTCCCTGCCCAGAAAAGGCAGACTTGAGCAAAAATTCCTCACGGTTTGAACCATTCTGCAAATAATTATTTAAAATTATGGATTGACCTCTATATCTGTAATACTGAAGAATATTGGTGGTAGAAATACCTGACTTTATGCTTTCCAGTGGTGCTAGATGGGAAAACAGGAATAAATAGTAGGGAATCCAATAACACAGTGTGCGGTGTTTATTTTTGCACAGGCGGATGAAGAAAAGTTAGCATTATAATTATTATTGTTATCAACTGTTCAAAGTTTACCCTTAACTTTTCAAAGCAGTGATTTCTGCGATGTGACTTGTAACCATTAATGTTAAATCCAATGAAATCCACATCCATCTTTCAAATGTAGAGCAGACATCAGCCATCTGAGATACTACATCAAATGGAACTGAATCACTCCCTAACCAGTAAAAGCACTGAAGATGTGAATTTCCTCAGAGAATATTAAATACATATTTTAAAACTGAGTTAAAAGAAGCATGGTTATGAAAAGAATAAAATATATATAACATAGCAAAATTACCAGTGTTGACTGTGTTGACTATATTGATACATTACATATAATTAGGAAAATCAGCCTCTTTTGGGATGTTTCAACTCCTGTTTGTACGGAAACAAGGGCTCACATACATATTTAAGGCTTGAGACTCTGGCTTTGTATTTCTCGTGGTTAAGCAGAAATGAGCAGCAGAGGAGGGATGGTGCAGACCAGAGCAACCCACACAGCTTGACTCGAAGGAAGGCAGAGAACTGGAGAAACCAGGTGGGCCGTAAGACCCACGAGTGGGGTCTTCGGTGAGGCACACACAGATCCCACCTGGGTCCTAAGAGCACAAAATGGAGAACAGCTCACACACATGAATGAAGCTTAATAACCAAAAGGCCTGATCTTGAGCCACCGACTCTGCCCCAGACCAAACTGCAGAGCTTCTCCTGCTAACCACGTTTCCCCCTAATTAACACCGCATTACACACCGTTGTCATTCCCAGGAAAAGCATCCGGCCCCTCTCTGGAGCCCTTTTTCCCTCATGGCTGGTCACAGAGCCCTGACAGAGCTTGAGTTAAGGGGCGCTGGGAAAACACAGCTCCTGCAAACACCATGGCCCTCCTCCTCCTCCCTGTGTCCACTGCACGCAGCAGACAAAGCGCAGCAGAGACTCTATGGAAGGTGCTTTGTTTTACATGGCCCAGGGGATGGAAATATAAAAAATGGAGGTGGAGCAGAGCAGCAAGAACAAATAAAGCCCCTGAGCACCAGTAGGAGCTTGTTTTTCTGACTCTTTGGGGGGAGTTCACGTGGAAGTAGAAAGAACTGAGATCCAGTCCTTAGTTGGAGATCTTGTTATGTTTTTGTTTATTAATTCTTAGGACAAAACACATCACAAAGATGCAGAACAGAACTGGGTCCTCCACCCTCCTAGATGAAGGAACAGCTATGGGTTGGGGGTTTTTTTGGTCTGTGGCTTGTCTGGGGCTTTTGCTGCCACTAACCCCAGTGCTTTTTCCAGAGTTTTACGATGTCACCAGGGATGCTACCCCACAGGGCCCCCTGCTTCTTAGCAGAAACAGGGGACAGCACTGCCTGCTGCAGCTCCCAAAGAGGCACCTGCCCCCTCCCCATGTTTGCTAGCCCAGCTCCCTGCCTCCAGAGTGGCCTCGGTGCCCCCACACCTGACAGCCATGTGTAAGGCCAGGTTCAAGGCACAGCTTCATGGCTAACCTCTTCCTGCAGCTGAAGCCCCCTGGCCACTTCCCCTTGCCATGCAATAACCCAGGCTCTGGGTTTCATCGCTCAGCTGAGCTAGAAGCCAGATGACAAAATATTATGTGTCGTAGCATGTGAGTCTGCTCTACAACCCAGCCCATACCCTCAGTCTACTCTTTTCTAAACACAAATAGCATGCAACCCTTCCTGATTTGTGGAAGACAAGAACTGGACTTTCACACAAAGTCATCTCCTGCATTTGTACAGAGTCTGGTGCAGTTCTTGTTTTCGGCTTTCTCATCAGGCGAAGTCTGGTCCACTTTTCTGCAGCATTCAGCGGCCTGCAGACAGCAGACCAGCTCCCTTAATTAACACCTTTCCTGGATATAAATGGTAAGGAAGTATCTGAGTTATGCTGAGTGCTACACCGGAGCTACGGTCTTAGACTAGTCTTGCTGGACCTAGAAGTGACACCAGGGTTTGGTTAATGATCACATCTGCCAGGCTTCAGGATGTCCTCTTGACAACCTCCCCATTTCACCTTCTTGCTGTTGTTGCCCTCCTTGCTCCCCACAGTCTTTGGCCCTGCAGTCTGACAGTATTAACCTGCCGCAGCACCACCAGCACCACCAGCCGCAGAACCACCAGCAAAGCTGCTTTAGGGTTGGTCACACATGGTGTTGGTGTGTTTTCTTCCTGCAAACCTGCTTCCATTTCAGCACACCCTCTTACCAATTCCTCCAAACCAAATACCCATAAAAAAGAGAAATAAGCACACATTTTATCTTTCAGGCGCTCCTTCACTGCTGTTGAGAAACATTCCAAAACTCATTTCTCCACAGCTCTTTGCATGCAAAAAGGCCTGTAATCAGGTGGCAACTTCAGAGCCTGTCTTTGCTTTCTAGTAGACCAACATAATTATCTCCCCTCTTAGATGTCATATGCCCGGTATAATGACCCCGCTGCTCCCAAGGATGGAGCACTGAGCTGCCCTTGCTCTAAGCCAAGGGCTATTCTAGGCACTGGTCCTGTGAAATGTTCAAAGGAGACAGTTCTTCTTCCTTCCTTAGGATTTTATTTAACAAAACTCCATGTTAAGAGATTTAACTTCACCCCTACTTTATCTCACCCCAGTGCTTTGGGGGCTGCCAGGCCGAGCAGGAAGAGCCCCTGCTGAGGCTGCCGCTCTGCCAGCTCTGGCTGCCCACAGAAGCAGAGCAAACCCCTTGAGGCACCATTTCAGCCAACTTGGGTAAGCAGGTTCATCTGTGTCTATGTGTGCCTCGGGACTTTGCTCAGCGCTGACCCAGCTGCTGCCATAGATGGCAACAGGTCTCTGCAGCTGCTCTCCCTGCGAGTGTGGCTATTTTGCAGTGTAGATAACACCTCATTTTGCATAATCCTAAACAATTTCTCACTTACCCGACTTCTCAGGCCTTTTGACATACATGGCTGCAGTTTTTTAGCCACCCAGCATGCCATAGCGCAGAGTGTACCAGGGACACGAAGAAATTCTTTGAATTTCAAACATATATGTTTACTGTGAAGGAATCCGCAGCTGGAGGAGGGAGCTGTGAGAATGCAACGCGACGGAAATGTTTGCTGAAAGCATTTTAAAAATAACCAGAGCACGAAGCAAGGGACAAAAGCAACACTTTGCTGGGAGCACAAACCAGAAATGAGGACTGTATTTAGAAGCGTAGACAGGGCTCTACCAAACTGGTTTTGGATTGCCCCCTGCTCCTGGCCAGGGAAGGGGGAGCGGGCAGAGCAGGCTCCAGCCTGCCCAGCAGTGCCAGCCGGGCTCTGCAAGGCGGCCGCCCACCACGGACAGCTGGGCTGGGGCTGCAGCCCCTCCGCTGGCTGGAGCGGAGCTGGCACTGGGGAGCTCCATCACTTGCAGCCTTGGGAGCAAATTCTCCTCTCAGCCTGACAGCATGGTTGATTTTTTCCTGGCTCCTCCAGTGAGACAGATTAGGCCCCAGAGCACCACTTTTAGGCTCCTTCAGCATGATATCCCTTGGAAAGGTGCCTTGCTGCCACTTTCTGGCATGCCAGCCTGGCCTGCCGGCTGTCTGAGGCCGGGCATGTGGGCAAGGACTGGGAGACGTGTGTTGCAAGGACCAGCAAGGAGCTTCTTGCAGCTTCAGCCCCAGGTGCCCCAACTTTGCCCCGCTGCGGGATGCATGGGAGCCTTGGTGCTCCCATCAACCGGCGCTGCACCGTCCTCAGGGGAGCCGACTGCGGGCCGCGGTATGCGGCCAGCAGCTATTGACTTACTTTTCCGTGCATGGCCGGGTACGTAACCTTAATTAAAAACATGAAGCCCACAGTTTGTATCACATTCATGATGTTAAACAAGCTCTGGAAATAGAAACCCTGTTTTCATTTAAGCTTTTCAACTGTGATCTAAGTAATAAAATATGGAGGGGGCGGGCGTGTGTGAGATTTACATGTGATGATTTGGGAGATCTCACTGCTTTAGAGGCTTGTAAGGCGCCACGGTGCCAACTGCTCCTGCCGCTGCCTTGCCGCACTTGGCAGCGCCTGCCCCGCACAGACTTTTGGTTTTTTCCAGAGCCGCTTTCCAAATGCTGATTTCTGCCCTCGGTTCTTGTTGCTGTGATTTATTATGGGTGCGGGTGCGGGATCTGTCAGGCCCTCAGCAACCTGTTGCCCTGGCTGCCCGTGCCTTGCCCGACTCTGGGCAGGCAGGCAGGCAGGCGGGCAGCATGTACCCCCACCGCTCCTGGGGACCACGGATATCCTTGAGGACAGCCACATACCCTGCAAGTGCAAACAATGATCCCCCGAGCCCATGCCCAAGCGGCACCATCATCAGAAGACATGGGGGAGGATTACCTTTGCCTTCCCAGTTCCTCCTGAGCCACCACGCAGGGAATGAGCATCCATCCCACCACGGCAGGCAGGCAGGAGGGGAGGCTTTCCAAGGTCACCTGCTCTGTAACCTGCCAGCGCATGGGCTGACCCTGCTCCAGAGGCTGCCTCAGCCTGCAGGGCCCACAGAAACCTGTCGTGTCCCGTCATGCCTCCCATCGGGAGCTGGGCGCCAGAGCCTGCGTCTGCCCTGCCGGAGGGGATCACCCCAGCTGTGCCAGAGGGACTGGGAGGGGGGAATGGGAAAACAATAGGGCAAATACTTGTATGAGGCTGCAAACGGCTGAGATCACCTTCCCATTTCGCTGGAGTGAGCAGGAGCCCTCAGGAGCTTGTTTTTGATCAAGCCTGTCACTTTCTCAGTCTCCTTTTGCTGTAATATAATTATAACAATACTTCCCAGGTCATAAACAGTTCAGCTGAGCATGGCAATGATTGGAGCTGCGTGTCTTGCAGCAAGCCCTTAATAAGCACGTTAGCACAGACTGACAGGAGGCATTCGTCCCATGGTGTCCCCATATGCCCCCCTTTCCCCCCCAGCTATTTCCGAGTGCTCTGGCCAGGGCACGTACTGTGGGGGAGCCTCCAACAGGGCTTTGCCCAAAGGCCCGTGGAAGTGCAGGGTGCATGGGCTGTGCAGAAGCGCTCCCGCGGTCATTTACACCCGTTCCTGTTCTTTGTTTTCTCGGCCGGGGACTGGCAGCGAGTTGGTTGGGGGGGGGGGGGTGTCCCACCCTGGGGATAGCGATTTTTCTCCCTGAACGATGGGGCGGCTTCAGCACATTGCCCTTCCCTAACCTCCCTCCTGGTTCCCTTCAGCAGTCGGAGAAATTACAATCGGGTCGGTGATCCCCGACGGCAGGGTGCCCCTCTTCCCCAACGCGTGTGACGTCGCAGAAAGCGGCCGTGACGTCACGCGCCCGTGACGGAGGGGTGCAGAGAGGGGTGTAGGT
>NW_008825214.1:1368948-1369239 GCF_000699105.1 Pygoscelis adeliae
GAGGCACCAGTGCAGCCAGCAAGGCCAGGGGTCCTGTGCTCATCCTTCCCTCCACCCTCCCCAGGGCTCCCCCTCCAGCAGGACTGTATCCCCCAAACAGGAATTCCCACATCTGGGCTATCCCGGCCAGGGAAGTGCTAAAGGCAATCGGCAGAAGGTGTGTGCTTTCCCTCCTAGGAAAAGATGCCCCCATCCTTTAATCTCTTTCGTACATACAGTGGAAATATTTTTGCTTAGCCTTTAAAAATCTTCAGGTAAAAAAAAATCAGTAATGGGAGATTTCAGCACAGA
>NW_008825214.1:1369302-1379617 GCF_000699105.1 Pygoscelis adeliae
AATGGGCTAGAATGGAAACAGTTACATTGTTCTGATAACAATGATCACCTGTTGCACGGGCGTTAGTGTTACCATACACGCTGTGTGCAGCGGCTCAGCACGCAGTGACTGTGCTTCACAGTCTTGCAGGAATTATCATTATAGTGTAATTAGACACGGGGAGTAATTGTTTTGCTCTCAGGTAAAACTCCCCTAAAATGACTGGCAGTTGTGTTGCAGCAAGAGGTATAAAGTTGGCTGCAAATGTTTATAAATCTTACTTCTTTGTTCTCTTTGCCATCTGGCACTCTATTAAAATATGTGGTTAAACGCTATCGGTTGCTGAGTGATGCTATCTCAGGTCTGGATGCTGCAAAGATTTATACATTGTGGATAATCTAATTTCCTTACTGGGAGCTACTGCTAGGTGCATAAAATGAAACACATGTGTTTGCAGGATCGGGTCCTCAGCACTCTGCCTAACACATTATGTGTCACTTTGCAAAGGACATGAAGATATCAAAATAACATGAAGTATTAGAAAAAGAAGGTGGTAACTCAGCATTATTATTTTGAGTGCTCCTTCAAAAAAGCCAGTGCTATGAACTTCAAGCCTAGTAACAGCAAAATGGGAAACTTTTACACTTTAGTACCTCACTGTGAAACTATTGCTCTAGAAAAAACACTATAGCTTTGACAAAAATAATATTGTCTCAGAAAATGCCAGTTATGACTGGCAGATATAGTTAAAACAACTTATCTTGCTTTTAAAAAATATACATGAAAGGTTTGCTCAGACTTTTAAAAATACGATTACATAAACACTATCCATTCAATGCCGCAATTCAATAGGAGTAGTTTATTGGACTATGACTTTTAGAATATTCCTGTATTTTTACATGAGATTTAAAACATACATCCAGAATACACGTTAGGAGACGTTCACATTAATGACATCTTGAGGATTTCTTCTTCTGTTCTTTTATAAATGCCTCGGAACTAACAGACAAGGGAAAAAAACGGGTGGGTTTTTGCAGTATTTCTCTCATGGCAGCTTTGATAAATCCTGATGGGGATATGCTGTGTTAGCCTCTATAAAAGCATCAAGTGGGCCGTGGCCACTACTCCATCCAGTTTTACGATTTACGTAAGGTGTAGAATAAAATTAAAAAGAATCATGGAGGGCTACATTTATCTCTGTTAGACCCCTGTGACTCTAGTGGCTTTATGCTGAAGCTGAATTTGACCAGCTTTATTTCTATGAACTGTAATATTTGAAAGAGCTGTGCAAACCAGCACATCTATCTTCATTTACAGAAGCACACCGTCAAAAAGAAACCCCAGATGTTTCTTCCATCATTTGGGTGCAATGCTCTTTTAATCCAGGAATCCGATAGCATCTGTGCAAGAGGTAAATACGTATGTCTGGCACCACCAGTGATTCCTAAGCCTGGAAGAACAAAACAACACATGCCCCACATCTACTTTTCAGATGCCCAGAAAGAACAAGACTGTAGTCCAGATCAAAGTTCTTGTTCTCTGAGAGTGAGGAAGCACCAGGCTGTGATCTCAGTCGCACTGGGTACATCTGAAATAGCTTCCCCGAAGGCTGTGCTCTTTCAGTTGAGTGGTATCACCGAGAGCAGGCTCGGGACTGGGCTTTGGGATCTGTTGGAAAGCTTTGCTTCTCTCCGAGGAGGGGCACTTTGCAAAAGCATCAACCAGGGTCTCTTGTGATTGCTTTTCTAATCTAGTAACACCAGACATCATTGGAGAACCAGGAATTGGTGTATGATGTTTTCTCCGGGTTACATGCCTTCACGTTCACTGACCTGTCTCGTATTTCCTACTCTTCCATTTCTTGGTGCTGTCCCGCAGTGGTTGCTCGTGGTGGGACTGTATGCTTGCCCCCACAGCTTTCCAGTCCTGTGGAGGCTATTGTCTGCTGAGAACTATTGCCTCGTCCCAGCATCCCTCGTGTGCTGACACCTTGTCATTGGAAGCCCTAGGGAAGACAAAAAATGCTGTTGCAGATCCCTTCGAATTTCTGCCAAAATGCCGTTTAGGGAATGAATGGTTGGGTTTTTTTGTTTTTCACCTGACTGCCTACCTTGGAAAAGCTCTTCAGCAGCTACCTGGAAGATGATGTTGGTCACAGTAGTATTGATAATATGGCTGTAAGTCTTCTCCACGTGCTTTTCTTTCATCTGATGAACCTTATTCCAGTATGTACCACCTATCCAAAGGAGCTTTTGCAGGGCTGTGGCATCTATAACCGATCCTTCTGTGAGACAAGGAGGTGAACATCCAGCCCTGTTTCCTAGGGCATGCAGACAGTATCTGCATGTCAAATCTTCCACTATTTTATTTTCATGTTTTGCTGTCACCCAGTTGGCTGATTTTAAATTAAGTTATTCTACCTCACTAATACTTTGGCTTAATCCCCTGTTCCTGGGTGCAGTGGGACAGCAAGGGGGCTGTTCCAGCTGCGTGTACGACAGTACTGCAGAAGGAAAGTCAAACTCTTTCAAGGAGGTAGGATTTCACAGGAATCATAAATCATCTTGTTTCTTAATAAGTAGTAGCAAAACCTGGGGCAAATTCTGGGCTGACTTATTCCTGAGCAGGCCAACAAGGTCTTCAAGAGTCCTCAAGGCAAATGTTATTGCAGCTTTCAGTCCAACAGTCCAAAGTTTTTACTTCCCCAACTGCCAAAGCAGGAAACCAAAAAAGCAATATAGTTTGAAAAGGCATTTTATGTTTTATTCCAATTAGATTCCAATTCAGAATCCAATAATTTGTCCTATTAATATGCTATTAATATGCTACATTTTCATTTGTATTATTACCACAGTGCTTGATTTACTTTATTTTAAATTTTGATTTAGACGTTCTTGTGAAATAAAAAAGAAAAATGGCCGTATATTCCTTCCAGAAAGAAATATGAATGGCCATATTGTTGAAGAGAAGTTTCTTGCAATACTAGGATTAATATATTGGTCATGTGCTGCTATGGATTTAGTAGTATTCAGATTCATAAAGGCATATCTGGATTACTGGAGGAGGAGAATCGCTGGATTTCTGCTCCCTTTCTGAAACCTTGGCCACTCTCAAGCAGTGAAGCAGAACAAAATACAATAAAATTGAAGAGTCTCCTCAGAAGCAAAGCCAGAGGGTCACTATTTCATGATGCCGATATAAGTACCTGATGCTCTTGGGGACTGACTGAGCTGCTGTAAAATACGAATGCTGGAAAGCACATCTACTATCGTTCTCCTTGGGTTTTGTCTTTTTACTTCTTGAAGAACTACATGATTGTTACTTTACAAGAATAATGAGTTTTATCATGCGTTTTTTCAAGATACTTAGTTCTTTGGGAGGTTTCTGAGACAAACATTTTCCCAGTGGCTTGTATGTAAATCATTGTTTTGGGTTTTTTTATTATTTTTGGAGATCACGGTAGTGTAACTTGGGGCCATCGTAAAGGATGGCTGGCTTTTGGCACCTTAGGTTGTTTCTTTTTGTAATAGCTTAAGTAAGTGTGGTGCAAAGGGGCACTTGTAGTGAGTAGGACCTACAGCAATAGGCATGCAACTTTTTAAAGACTGTATGGGTACACAAGGTAACATTTGAGGCTGGTTGAAATTAGTGACAAAACTGTCCGTGGCTTTAAAGGAGCCAGGAACAGCCTGTAATAACCCAGGCCGTGGCTGGAGTTCAGGGTGAGCGTGCTGTCTGGTACAGCCTGTGGCCGTGCAGCCTCTTCCAGTCCACACACCCGGAGGTCGTCCAGGACTGAAGAGTGGGAGAGATGTTGAATCTCTTGATGTCTTAAGGATCAAGATTTTCCGGCAACATAAACCAGTGCCCGAGAGCAGGAAAGCACCCGGAGATACGACACTGTAGATCTGACCTAAACATCTCTTAAGTGGATTTGCCTTCAGGTTTAACGGACCTTGTTGTAATTGCATTTGGGAGAAGAGCTTCTGGAGTGAGAGTTTGCTGTTTTGTGCTTTAGCAGAAAGCTCCTCTTGTAAATGCTGACTTAAGGTTCTTTCATAATGATCAAATACTACTATTTCCTCCTCTCATAGCAGAAGACTTAAAATATGACTCATTTTTTCATATTGATATGCAGAAAGCGAAGCTTTGGCATGGGAAGAATGGGCCCAAAATAGACCAAGAGTACCATGCAAAAATCACTCCTGCTAAATTTAATTGCTTTTATGTATGAGTCACACTAATACTACCCTATCTTTCTTTTCTGTGCGTGGCACTTCACTGATGAAGTATTTCAACATGTAATGAAATGGAGCATAATGAACCTCTTTCTAGTGAGATGTTGGAAAGCTGTCAGTTTTGTAAGATGCTGCAGTAACTGCTGTAATATTCGGTGGGACCCTGGATTGATCCATCTCTATCGTTACATACTTGATTTCAGAGTTATACTAAATCATGCAGCAGCCAGGTGACTGCTGCTTCAGCTGAGCAGTCTGGAGTGAGTTTGTTAACGGCATTAGAAAGTGGATGGATTCCAGCCCACCCTTTCTGGTTTACTATAATGATTGCTGTGTCAATATGATGAATATAAACAAGTAGCCTTGGAAGAAAAAGAAAATTACTTACTCTTCTCTGCCAGCTACTGTTTTGGTCTTCTAACCTGTCATAGCAAACTACATGGTTTGTGAAGTTATGTGTTTGGCATCTGAGCACTGACCCGGGGCTCACTGTGTTTTCGGTGGAACCCTGTTTCATGTAAACTTGATCTTAAGTAAAATCAAAGTGACAGGCTTAAGACACCGCTGCTAAGTTCTGGGTGGGACTCTGAACCAAAGTTTTGTTTTTCCTTTAAGCAGATAGTGTTTATTTTTCTCGTAATCACCCTAGAAGATATCAATCCAGAATAATTAGCCAAATACTCCTGTGCAATTTATACAACCTTAGCGACAATAAACAGATGACAAAACTAGGGCCAAAATCCAACACTGAATTCTACAGTTTGGATCTCTAGTAGGTGGGGTAGCATGTATTGATAAAACGTGTTAACTTGCTTTGCAGGTTAACATAAATTAAATGGTATGATTGTTCCCGGGTCAGAATATGACTGCAGTAGTCTCGGCTTCCTCTGTGTGCACTTTCACAACACAAAGCTGTGAGCGGGGCTACAGGCTCTCCCGACATTCTTTACATTCTCCTTTGCAAATAATGATACTCTGCCTCCTTCTTGCAGAGGTCATGTCAAAATACACTTATTCCTGCAAGGAGTAAATAGCATTTTTAAGACCTGATTTATCATTAAGCAAATACTGTTAGAGTGTAGGTAGCTTGCCTCTGCTCTTGCTCGTAGTAAGGTTATGGTAAGGTCACTCTGTCAGTATCAGTATTTCCTATTTTATGTATTTTTAAGTTACAGTAGAACCAAGGCCAGCATTTTCTCAGGTACGCCTTCATGCAAAGTCACTGCAAGTACACGCATCCCATTTGGTGGTTTGATTAGCACTGCTGGCACAGAAGACTATACCGTGCCCTTTTGCTCTTTTGGTACCTAAAGCGCTGTGAAATCCTTGTGTTTGAGCCTGACTTTGTGGTGACCCTGTGTGCTGGAAGGATGCTAACGTGGATCCGTTTTGCAGTGTCAAACTAGAAAATGCTCTGCAGCTGAGAAGAACGAAGACAAGCCATTCTCTTGTTTAGTAGTCCCTATGCGAGGAATCTCCATCTTCACTGCTTTTTAGGGTTTCCATAACAGAGAGAGTTCATAAAAGCTGCTGCTCCGTAGAGCAAATAGTTGATTTGTGCAGTGACTCAAAGCAGGTTATATTCTGTGTAAGACTTTCCTGATACCCACTAGCTGTCGGAGTACGGATAAGGCACGAGGGAGAATTTGGGCTTTTATATAACCAAATTCAGAATGGGTTTTTCTGTTCAACAGCCTTATTGTAGCCTACATAAATGTCAAAGGCAAATTACCTAACATTAGCTATTAGTTTTCATTTAGGATGTTAGTAATATAGCGAAGATTCATATTGAAAGTTCAGGGTGTTATCTTTAAAAAAAAAGAAAGACGGATATAAAATCAGTATTTTGGGACACCTTAATTAAAACCTTGTTAATAATGAGGGTTTGCTAACACTTGGGAAGGGTGGAAAGCCTGAACCTGCCTTCTCGTCTGAGGTTCCTGCTCTGCTCAGTGATAGTTTCTTGGACTCCTGTTCACGTTTCCCTTGTTTGCCATTTTATTAGGATATACATAAACCTCATCAAAACTGTATGGGTTAGATTTGTTTATTTGCATCATTTTCAAAGGAAACTAATACATTCATTTGTATGCAGGTATCAAACTGGTTTGCCAATGCAAGACGTCGCCTGAAGAATACTGTCAGGCAACCAGATCTTAGCTGGGCTTTACGAATAAAACTGTACAACAAATATGTTCAAGGAAATGCTGAACGACTCAGCGTGAGCAGTGATGACTCATGCTCTGAAGGTTTGTTGACGCTCTTTTTATCAATTTTAAACCGATTAAAATATATTTATAAAGTATCAGATACCCTAAATTAGCTCTGATTTGTCACAAAACGCTCTCAGTGGATCCGCCTTTGCTTTTTTTGAATTAGGTGCCAGTTTTGGCTCTCAACTGCTATGCAGCCTTGCAAAGCAGGATTGTGTAGGTTAATCGGGGTGACAGTCTGGTTGCATGTTACTTGCCTGTTTCGTATAACATTGTTACTAGAAAGATAATTGTTAGTTCATTAGATTCTACAAGCCTATTGCTTTAATCTGCATTAAAGGAAAAAATTGATTGTATTTGTTGGTTTAAGGAAATGAGAAATCTCAACTGACACTTTCCTTGATGGAAGGGCTATAGCAATATCACATCATTAACAAGAGAATCGGATTAACAAAAGAATCTGATTAAATTCAGTGGGGCTTATTATACGGTAAACTGAATATTACTGTTATTTATTTCATGTATTTTACAAGCAAACATTTTCCTTAAAAGGTGCACTGAAATTCTCTTATCCAAATTAACAAATGTAGGAGTTTTTTAAATAGCACCCTATATTTTTTAATAGAACATTTATATTAATTATGTCTGTGGGTGCTTTCTTCAGTTGTTTGTGACATGGAGATACATTGACAGGAACAAATGCTGCAGAACATTGTCAGAAATGTGTATGTGAATTTTTAGAAGAATACGTTTCAATTTGTACTCGGTTTCAATTCTCTTTGTTCTGATTTCAGTTTGTACTCACATTTCTTTGGTATGCACTTCCCTTTAAAAGATTGATTGCAGGACAATTAAAAGAGTACGGTTTAAGCAAATACGCTTAAATACGTCTTAGTACTCAGGAGAAGCAAATTTCAAGTTATCATAGTAAGAATTCAGCTTGTTCACCCAGATTTTGAAATGTTTACCATTGATTTAGGGCACTTCTCAGTTTTTTTCTACCTGCCTTGTGTTGCTCATGAACAAATTAGACCCAGACACTGTTTTCTACAATTAATTAATTTGGAATAGCTGGAACATCTGAGAACCCTGGGAACTACTGTGAGCAATGTGCGAACAGGAGAAAATGAAAATAATTGTCTAATGATGAAGTCTAAAGTTATTTGTCTAGGTTTAGTTATATTTATAGCAATTTAAAACATGTAGAGAAAGTGTCTTGTTAGGTATTAGGTATTTGATGCAATACTGTATCTTTCTTCCTTTGTTTTCAGATGGAGAAAATCCTCCAAGAAACCATATGAATGAAGGGGGATATAACAAGCCAGTTCATCACACCGTGATTAAAACTGAAAGTTCAGTAATAAAAACAGGAGTGAGACCAGAAACAAGTGCCAATGAGGATTATGTGTCACCCCCCAAATACAAAAGCAGCTTATTGAATCGTTACCTAAATGACTCATTGAGACATGTCATGGCTACTAATGCAGCTATGATGGAAAAAACACGGCAAAGGAATCACTCTGGTTCATTTAGTTCCAATGAATTTGAGGAGGAATTGGTCTCTCCGTCATCATCAGAGACAGAAGGCAATTTTGTCTACCGAACAGGTAAGGGATTCTTTCTGCATCATTTCTGATACAGCCGGCTTTGGTGGATGGTGTCACCTGGAATGAGTGTCACCTGGTTGTGCCTTTTATGAGAGTAGATCACTCCTGTCTGTCCTCTCGTATGAGAGTGGATAAGCCCTGTCCACCCTCTCATTCACCGGAGAAGTTCTGTCAGCAGTATTGAAGTTAAATGCTGTTATTGACCGCTAATGAAGCTGGTTTGCTTTTTGAATGGAGCTATGGGGCTGATTTTTGAAATGACACTTACAGGCCGTTTTTGTCATCACTAAGACAAGCCTAAAGAAGGAGAAAACTCTTGAGCATTCTGTTACAATAAGGGAGGACTAGAGGAGGACTAAAGTAGTCCTTGGCCCTAGCTGGGAGGAAGAGGAGGGCTTTGAAATTTCAAAGTGGCTGTTTGTGGCACTTACATGAGCCATATAGCCCCCCAATGGAGTGCACATGAACACCTTCCCCTGTTGTACAGCATCTTTTCTGTCCTCAGAGTGCCTTCTCCAGTGCATGGCCCTTTGGTGCTCATGCATCTCTTAGGAATGTGTGGATTAGTTTAGACCAATTTCTGCATCGCTCTCCAGACACAGCGCACTGAGCTAAGGGGCCACAGACCTGGCCATTAAATGTCTTGGCTTAATGTTTTCTTGAAGGGTTACACATAATTTATTAATTTAATCTTATCAATAAAAACATAAAAGCATGATTTATATCATCTGTTGTGTTACCAGTCAGAGGAAGGCACATGGGACTGCCTGGTTCATGCCAGTAAATTGCTGTAAATCAGGGCAAGATCAGGACCTGCTCAGGTCCCTGTGGGGCGGGGAGTGCTGGAAGGCTCCTCTTGTGAAGTTTGTTCTGTATTTCTTTGGGGACGTAAGGCAAAGGCTATCACCTTATCTTTGAAAAAAATGAAGTCTTGTGTCCCAAGCTCTGGAGGTCTCCGCCAGCGTCTCAGGGTTTCCACCTATCGCAGCAGCCCTTCACGTTGTCCCGGGGCCTTTCTTGGGACGTTATTCTGCCAGGGACCACCCTGCGGGCAGCGTCGCCTTTGGGATGGATGAATATTGATGAAAAGTACTGGAAACTAAAGTTAATATAGATTTAGATGTTGTACTTGGTTCCCCTTGGCTTCCCTGGCAGGCAGGTGCGGGTGCCGCTCGCCTTTGCAACCTCTCAAGTTTTCAGTCTGTGCCCTCTCTTTTCCTGGCCCATTGAATGTGATTTTTTGTCCCTGTGGTGGGGCCACAAGGATTTCAGGAGGCTGTATGCTCTGGTGGGGGTAGGAGGACGTTGGTGCGTGCAGGTTGTCAGGGGATGACCAAGGGGGGAGTGGGCGCCCTGTGGAGAAACGGGATCTCGTGGGGAGCAAGAATAGTGCATGCATGATGAATAGTTTTCAAAATTAACTCTCTGTTACCTGTATCTGTGTTCCCAAAAATAGCTGCAGTCCATTTTGGTTAAGCAAAATACCAGGGTATGTCTGACTCTACCACTCATGCCTTCAAGAAAGCAGCAAGTGTGTTTCTAAGTGAGATATCACCACTTACAAGGAGCTCCCCGCTGCAATTTTTTGTTAAGTAAAACAGCTGATTTTTAACACAAAGAGGCTGAAGCAGAATTGTGACGTGCCTACTAGATATTTTAGTTTATGAAGACATTTTGAGTAGTAGTTCAAAAAGCAGAGTGAAAACTGATTGACGTTTTATTTTTGAGAAATGTTTGGCAAGGTTGCCGTGCTCCTAAGAGCAGGCAGCCATCGGTGTTGAAGCAAATTCTTTATTGTGCTTCCCTGGAAAAGCAACTTTTCGTAGCAGATCGTGAGTAGAAAGCTTGCTCACCACATCTGGTTCATGTTATGGGCCAGACCCTGACTTCAGGTACATCAGTGTGTCCGGAGCGACTTCACTGGCCTGGTGCCCAGGGGTCAGCGTGGCCACGTGCGTCTCAACAGCCTGTGCCAAATTACCAGGGTATGAGTGCAGCATCCAATTAAAAAAACAAGAAATTGCAGTTTGTAATGAAAACGGGTTGTACAGTTTCCCATTTCAGTCATTAACATGCTTATAAACACGGGACCATATGCTACTCTAGCTTCATGCAACGGGGAGATCCCATGTAAAGATCAGGCTATATAACTGACTGAGAGCGGCCCGGCCTCGCTTTATACCTCTGCAGGATTATTGCGAGCTCTTGGGAAGTGGCTTTAGCGCTGGGGCAGGAGCAGCAAATCCCGAGCCAGGTCCCTCGCAGGTACGGTGCCCGT
>NW_008825214.1:1379752-1428104 GCF_000699105.1 Pygoscelis adeliae
TGCAGCCATACTCAGATGTGTCACATATGTAAGCGTTTCTGTCGTAAGCTGATACGCTTGTGTATATAACGAGACATACGCGAATGTGTTCACTTAAGGCAGAAAATTTCAGTTCGGATTAATCCTAGTGCAGGTATAATATATAAATATATATAATTGGTCAAATATGTGCCTTAAACTGACCACTGAAAGTCTTGGTTCAGTGTTTTTGTTTAGTTAAAAATCCATGTTGGAGAACAAGTTTTCATTAACTCCTTGGCATGCTGTCATTCACAGCAGGTTCGCTGTGTGACAGGAATAACTAAAACCAGACTTGCCTATCTGTATTTGTTGTACAAACGCATGCAGAAACAACAGTCTGACTGCAACAAGCACGCCAGAAATCTATAAGGAAAAGATCTAATAATGTTTATAGTGAGGCTGGATGTAAATCTAAAGCGGCAACGTCAGCCTTTGGTTTACGGATCACTAAAATGCTGACTTTTTCCGTAATCATGCTGCACTGCTCTGCAAGTACCCTATTGTCAGTCACCTGCGGGAACAAAATGTTCTGCATCGTTATCGCACAAGGAAATGAAAAATCCCAACTTTCTGGGATATCACTGTCTGGTGAGCTGCGTTTGGTGAACGAAAGCAAAAATTAAAATGAGAGAAAGATGAAATGGCAGGACAGGGGAGTTTCCTAACTTTCTTCTGTAGGCAGATTTTCACTGATTTCACTTTATGTGTTACTTAGCGGAGTAGAAAAGCCAGAATAAAAATAGCGAGGAAACTAAAGACTTGCAGGCCTGGAAAGGAGGGTGGCTTTTAAAAAACCTCTTGAATGACTGGATGATTTTTGAAGATGTTTATCTCTATTTTTAGACGTTTATACTCAGGAGTGTGCTCTGTTTCTGATGTTTTCATTACTACTGCCTTTTTCTTTCCTCTCACCTTCCTTTCTTTCTTTCATTTGGAGCCTGCAAAGTTTGTGATTTATAAAGCATGATCCTGCGTCGTTTATTGCAGCACACTGAACACCTCTGATGAGACCCTCAGCACACTGCAGGATCAGGCACTTAAATGTAAGGATATAGCCATGTACATAAGTACTATAGAGAGACACACGCAAGCTGCAGAACAGTGCTGTGATTTTGTGTGGTCCTTGCCAGCTTTTCCTCGCAATTTAACATTTTTAGAAATTAACATGTAATTTAAAAATGAGCTATAAAATTTAAAAGCATAATATGAACACAATGGAACCTGTTTTCAGAAACAACTCGAGGGACCCGCAAAAACCGCTAGTACCAGTGGCTTTTGCAAGTTTGATCTAAACAGTGCTGGAGACCTTGGGGATACTTTAAAATAAATGGCAACCTGGGAGAGCTGAAGGAGGTCCTTGTTGCAGATCCTAATGTCATCCAGAAGTGAAATGGAAAAGGGGGATGTCAAGTACAGAATTAAATGCACACAGCAGCATAACTGCAATTTGAAGGTTACACAGTTAAGATCATATTTCTGCAGGAATTTTATTATTACATGACCTGATTCGTCAATGCTGAAATAGCATGGAATTGAGAATTAAGGAGAGGATTGCATTTAATTTGCTGTTTTGTTGTTTTTTCTAAAGAAAGATTAAAGGGAAACGGCTTTACTACAGGGACAGTGTGAGGTTTAATATACCAGACGTGATAGCCCAGACTTGAGAATTTTAAAGATCCTGCCCGCTCCCCGCTAGTTAAGTTGGTTGTTCACTTTTTGCATTTCTTTCAGTTTGAACAGCAAAAATCAAATAAGCTGTTTTTTAATTCCCGTTAGTTTCTCAGTTTCTCAGTGTTTGAGCTGCAAGGGGAATGGGTCAGGATTATTTCCACATGACCCTGGAAAACAGTGCTTCATCAAAACTGGATCTTTTTTGTGGAAAGGTAGCAGTTTCAACCTCTCTCAGGTGGGGGAACGGAGGAAGAGAGCGCTGGGTGGGCTGGGGGCATCGACCGTGCCGGGGGCAGAGCACCCTCCCAAAAGCCTGGGCACCCAGGGGCTGCCAGCAGGCAGGGGAGAGCTTTGCCTGGAGCCAGACCTGGGGGGAGGGGAAGCAGCGCTCCTGGCTGTGTTAGCTTTTCTGAGCCATTTCTCTCCACTCCCTGCTTTTAATGGTCAGTTTTGCGGGAAAAGAGAGTACTTGTTTTCTCACAGGTGCTGAGTGCAAACACTGTGCATCCTTGTTTTATATGTTTGTTTTCAGATGCAAATGGCTATGAATGTTTTGGGCTTTTTTTTTTTTTTAACCCAAAATATTAAAGATTCTGGAGATTGGGCTATGTGCGGGTCAGATGTGCTTCTAATAGCAGCACGTTCGTGGGTATAATGCAGGTATAATTGCTGTGGAGACACCACAGAGCAGAGGAGGTGCGTGTGCACCTCTGCTGATTTTGCTTCTCTTGATGTCATGGCAAATTTTCCCCGTCCTTCAGTAAAAACTAGCTTGAGCCAGTTGTTTGGCCGCAGAGGATTTTCTTCAAGTCAGCTTGCTTCAGGGCAGCACGTCTCAGGACTCCTGACAGCTTTATCATCACAGAGAATGAGATGTTCTTGCATGAATGATTTGAAATGGAAAAGATGACAACATCTGACCGAAAAATCAGAGAGACCAAAAAAATCAGGGGATCAGCCATGTTTCCATGGCCACAGGTTGCTGCTGCCTGTGCCGGTACAGCAGCCTGCCTCTGTTTCGCCGAGACCATTAAAATTTCCCCAATGCAAATATTTTCAATAGCAGCCAAAAAAGCAGCAGACCCCTGCACTTGCCCAAGACCTCTCTCAGACACAGCAGGAAAAATGTATGGTGCTGTCACCAATCTCTAACAACTATATATTTTAATACTCCCCTTTAGAGTTAGCCAATGCTCCAGGCCTCAGCAAGGGCTGTTCCCTGGCAAGCCTCGGGCCTCATTCATTTAGCGAAGGTGTGTGTTCAAAGAGAAAGAAGTATGTATCCCCATTTTCCCATTGTTCAAAACGTCTTCAGAACTGTGCTTGGTCTTAAAACCTGGGGCCAGCCCAAATGTGAATGTTTCAGGAAATCATGTGCGTGGAAAAGCACATGATCATAAATCAGACTGTTTTCCAGTTTTAGCTGTAGACTGCATGGCTAAGTAATGAATATAATAGGGAAATTAGTAAGAAAATTAGCAGTTAATTTAAGGAGTATTTAAAGAGTGTGTGAAACTACAGCTTGGGAAAACTCATTTAGTGAAACAGATATGATTCCTTCTCCCCTTCCACTGCCTGCACAGGATTTTCCCCCGCAGCCAAATTTCTGTGCAGATCTCTTAGAGCAGAAATGTCAGGCTTCCATGCTGCCTTGCAGCGCATCAGCTGGCGTGGCTTTTGCACCGATTCAGGGGATCCTCAGCCTTGCATACGCCGTCTGGCTGCAGCCACTGCCACTGCAAGCGGTTGCATGCATTGCAAAAGGAAGCACTACTCAAACGAGGAGGGCAGAGGGGGGTTCGGGGGGAGATAACGAGACGAGATAACGGGGAAATGCACCAGCTCGAGTGGAGCCACAGAAAGCCCTGGGCGCTGCAGCCCTGGTGCAGCAGCCAGGGACGGAGCGGTGCGAGTGCGGGGTTGCATCCCGTGGGTTGTCCCCGTAAGCCTGGCCGCCCTGCGCTGTGTTGATGTGCATGCAGAGGGACCCTGCCACTGCGGCTTTACCGCGATATGCTTATGGGGGCACGAAGGAGGGTATGTCTGCTCTCTCCCCTACCTGGGACACCTGGCAGCAAAATGCGATTATCAGCTGTTTGTGCCAAAGAGGGGATGTAGGCCAATGAACATGAAAAATAGGGCACCATTTTAAACATGAAAGAGAGAAAAAGAGGAACAAAACACAAGAGTGTTTGCAAAGACAGAAATGCAGAGACGTGTGCTGTCACCCCATCAGTAGTGGCTTTGAAATCACACACAACTTTATATATCACGATTGGAAAGTGCTTTTGAGTGCAAAGCTGTGGCTGGAGGCAGATCACCCCGGTACTGTGTTGCGAGCAAGACTTGCGTAGGCTCTGACACTGAAATGTGCCCCTTCTGCTCCTCGGGGCTTACGTGGGTCTCCAGCTGGCTCTGCCCCTGCACTGAGACATCTGCCTGCGGCACCTGCATGGAGAAGAAAAAGAAATTGCAGGGACAAAAGCTTCCTTTTTGCCCAGTGAATTACTTTTACATATGAAATCTATCATCTCCTTCACGAGTAACCGCTGTCTTCAGTGACACTTACTAACACGCTTGTCTATGTGCACTGCAGCAAAGTGTGACCAGGAGGGGACAGGGTGCAGGAAAGTCAGGCGCAGGCAGGACGGGGTAGTAGCAGGAGGAGGATGAGGGCTGGACATTTCACATTCTGGGGCAGTAAATTTAAAGGAATGGTGAGCCCATAAAAAGAAGTGAACTTCTTCTTTCTGGAAAAATGTCTGAACTGAAACTTCATACCTGGCATGGGGTTCCTGTGTGTCCCGGCCTCCTTCCGCTGCTGGGGAGAAATAACGCGACTTTGGGTAACATCCTGGCAGATTCTTCTTGTAGCGCAGACTGTTCCCCGCGCAGTGTTACAGTGCTGCTGTTCATGTTGCTGTAGTTAAGGCTGTATCTGTGTTTCCATTAGAACCCTTTTAATCCACAAATTTATGACGCAGCTGTAAAAATTCAATCCAGACTGAAACTTGGCATGGGCAGTGTTCGTTCTCCCATCTGTGGAAAGGATTTAAGCAGGTACATCCCAGTAATAACCATCCGAGTTAGGCTTGTAAATTTGGAGCATGATGACTGCTGAATAAAACTGCGAGCTTCTCAGTAGTCCTGGAGTTTGAAATGTTTTATGCTCGTGGTGAGACTAGTGGAAAGCAGCTTGTTTGTATTCAGTCATATAGCTGTAAATAAAGTACGTTTTGGGGTTTTCTGCATTTGCTTACATGCACAAGCACATGCATTTTCCTTACCGTGGCAATATTTTGATGTGGGTGGCAAACACTTGAAACTCTGCAGGGTCTTGCTCCAAAGCAGGGTTTGATCACGCCCAGGTAGCGTAAGAAATTGTATTCACGCTGGTGCGAACAGTAGAATTTATCTATTGATCGTAATAGAAAAACATCGGGAAATAAAAAGACCAGATTGTTTTCTTTTGAGTGGGATTTTTGATTGGATTCTTCTTAAAATATCTTCAAATCTGATTCAGTATTGAACTGCAAAATTAGTTTTATTCACCATCACTTCCTCCCATTTTAATTTTCTTTTCTGAAAAGCTACACACTGAACGTGCCTGACCAGATAGACTAGTAATCTTATCTGATCCAGCAAATCCTATTTCCCTTTGCAGGTTTGTGGTTTTTGAAAGTCATTCTGTAACTTAAAAAAACTCCTTTATGTGTTTAACTGAAATTTTTTAGGTCATTTGTCCATAATGTGAATACCAGAAACATAATGATGAAAGCAGTTTAGCGAGACCAGACTTCTGATCTTCCATGTGTATTCACAGAGAAGCTTTCGGGAGGGTTTTGGCACAATTTGAGAAGTGGATTGGGGGGATCTCTACGTGGACTAATGTTAGGCTGCGGATGAGTTTATACCCGGCCACTCAGAAAACTCCTTGACTGTATTTGGAAAATGTGGGGAACCTGTGGGTACTGTTTGTGTATAAGATTTTTGCCATCTTGATGGAGGAAGGGGAGCGCTCATAAAAACACCTGTTCTGGAAAAATGTCCCTCATCTTCGTCTGTAAAGTTCAATTTCTAATTATCCAAACCCAGAAAAGCAGAGTTGGATTCAGTTTTATTTAATCCATTTCACTCCAAACTTAAAAATTCTGGTATGAGATACAAGGGGTAGATGTGGAAATTATCAGTGATTATTAAAGACCGTTTGAGGTCTTTTATGCTTTATGGCATTAAATTGGCATCAGAGAGCCACTTTAGATCTGTTAAAGGAGAAATATGTCCTAACAGTCAAAGCACGCAGAAGGCTTGTATAATATAAGTGAGTTTTATATGAGCTACAAAAAAAAGGAGCAGGAGTTTAAAGCAGGAAAGTAAGTTGGAGAAGTAAACTACATTGTAGAAAATCTGGAAAAAGTAAAAACAATTCAAACAGAAAGAGATCAGATAAACAGCTAGAGCTGGAACAGCTGAAAAGAAACACACAAAAATAGGTAAAGTGAAATTCCAACGAGCCATGAAATGTGTTTTCCTTAATTTTTCACAGTGGCCTTGAAACCTGATGTTGGAGACTCTATCTCTGTTCTTTCACTGATGGCCAGAAGTTGAGGTTATGATGACCAGATCGTTTGGTATGGCACTGACATTTCAAGTTAACAAGGATTGCCAAGACTCTCAGTTATGACACTAAAATATACCGCTATTTCTAGGGCCAATTTTCAGTCCCTCCCTCATGCCTCCACATTGATTTAGGCAACAGATGCATGAAAAGCAAAGCAACATTCAAAATAATCCCTTAGCTGAAGCTGGGGGAAGGCTGGCTAGTGGGCGGTAGCCAAAATTCCTTAAATGTTACAATGTTTTACATTTCTAAATGTAAAAACTTTCTTTCCAATGTGAGGTACCAGCCAAATGTCTTAGTTACGGTATCTCAGAGTAAAAACTGGCACATGGCCTTCTGGTCATTTGTGGGTATTGACAGATTTATACCATCGAAGATCAAGTTAAATGTTGTCGGTTTCTCCATCTCCCCTTTACTTTGTCAGGCTTTTTTTCTCTCAGTTACTATTTGTCAACTTAAATCCAGTTTGCTGGAAAAATGAAGGCTCTTCACGACCTGGCTCTTCAGGAGCGAATTGCCTCAAATTCTTTCTGCTAGCCAAGGTATTTTGTAATGCATTGCAAAACAGCAGCAGGATTGCTCTCCTTGCACTAGATGTACTTTGTGGACTAGACACTGTGGGCAGTTTTAATGAGATCTTGGTGTGCTGGAGAATTTGTCACGGCTGTTGACTTCATGGAGACTTTCATCCCAGGTCCCTGCTCTTTTAATTGCTCTTCTCACCCCAAGGAGCAGGGTCTGGCTTTGCCGCATTGTGGGCTAAGCCGTGGGGAGCCTGGACAGGGAGCAGGTCCCGGACCTGGTGTGCAAATTACATGGTCTGCTCCCGAGTATTTATGACAGCTTTGCACAGGAGGGGTGGTGGGTTGCCCATTACACAGACAAACTAAAATTCATTGTCCTACTTTTCGCCCTCTCATGTTGTTTAGCTGATGTAGCTGTTGGTTACTGCATCACTAATTCATTTCCCTGGGATCGTCTTCAAATAGGAGCTTCCTCCAGAAGGCAACGGCCTTTGTTGCTTTACCAGGGAAAGCTTTGCATGGCTGTAGCACTGTTTGTGCTGGCAGTGAAAGCAGCGTCAGTAAGAGCCCAGCGTAGCCTGTGAGACTAATGTCAGCTGGGGGAGCATGGGTGCTGGGTGAAGCCTGAGGCCCTTCCCTGTCCACAGTATCAGAATTGCAATTGTTATGGGCTTCCTAATGATTGAATCTCAGTAGTACTGGATGTTCAGAGACACTTTTTGAAATGGGGAGAGCCCCCAAAAAAGCTGTCTTGCTCTCGCCAGCTCCAGAGACTGTAGTGGTGTTTGTAAACCATACAATCTTTCATAGACACACACACACACGCACGCACACGCACGTATTTCCTCAGTGCTCTATTACGATATCTGTGGAATTCAAGCCTGCTGCCTTGCCGTTTTGCTGTACTTACTCCTTCAGCTCAGAGCTGTGCAGTAGTTCACCATGGCAGTGAGCTTTGCAAAGATAGGGGAAAAAAGGCTCCCAATTGTATTATCCACAAATGATGAGATATCTCCCTTTCAGTTCTCATACCTCACTGAAGTGCTTATTCCACCTTGCCCAGTAAAGCCCAAAATCCTATTCATGGAGGTCAGCAGAGAAGACGAGGCTGACCTGCAGGTATTGATCCCAGTGATCCTTTGGTTTATGCAAAGGCCTTTTTTGCTGGCTAAACCAAAGTAGAGAGATGCTTCTTTAAACATTTTAAATGAATAATAATGGCAGGCATCTTTATAAGCCTGTTTTCCTTTTAGTACTGTCTCCGAGCATTTCTGTTGCTGTTTTCACTCCTTGTCTGATGACACTGTGAGTGATGTCTCCTGGCTGCAAGTGCACATAAGCATTAATTTGTGTTTGTTACATTCGTTGTGGACCTATATAGAGAAAAGGTCATTAATATTTCTCAGTCCTCTGTACCTCATTCAACTCACAGATTCACATCCCTGATTCTCTGCCCTGTTACTTCAAAAGGGGCTAATAATGACATCTGATGTCCGACTCAAAGTGCCTTTAGCTTCACCTGATAATTGATGGACAGGCACTCGGATGTTTTAAAACCAAGCCCTTGGAAGTGCTTGATGTTGGACAAAGCAAAAATCCAGCGCACCAAGATCTGGTCTGGTTTTTGAGTGTTTTGGCCCCAAAGCACGCTACATGGTTTGACACACAATGTTCATGTGTTTGCAAAGCTTTCCAAACTTCATTTGGTGAACTCCAGCTGCTTTCAGTGGGAAGCTGGATCACACAGATCAAAGACTGTGACCGTCGGAGAATGCAAGTGCTCATACTTGGGTACTGCTCTTCCTTCATTCCTTGCACAAAATAGGAAAAATAAAGGCTTTATTCAGCCCCACAGTACTGCTGCACTTGCTGAGGTTTGAGGAGCTCTGTCATCTCTCTGGATGTCATGGCCGCTCGGAGACATCCCTTCCCTGCTCAGAGCAGCGGCAATACCCAGCCCAATGTGAGACCAGCAAAACCCCCTCCTGCCTTATGGCCACATCCTCTTTCTGTCCCATCCCAATAGCTTCTGGGCAGCAGCTCCATGCTCCCCCTGAGACCAAAAATACTTTAACGGGGGGTGTGGGACATGGATCTGCTGGGGCAAACTGGGCTTGAGCTGCTGGTCCCTGCCCACCCTCGCCCATGGAGATGCTGCGTCCCACAATGCGACACCCCCTGCATACGAAAAACCAGCCTGCAGCCCCGGCTGGGAACAGGAGGTCTCAGCAAAAAGCCAGGTCTGGGTGAGCTGGGCAAAGGGCAGCAGAGGAGGGTTGGAGCAAGGTGTCTGAAGGGGGTAGCAGGGAGAGGTGGGTTTGCACTGCCCCCCGGGGTGCAAGGTACATGGGTGCCGTGGGTTATCCGGTAACAGGGCTCACCTTCATCCTTGGTGAGCTCTGCTCCATCCGAGGATTTTGCTCCTTCGGCACACGCGTATCTTTACAGCTGGATTATGGGTTTAGGAAAGTCAAATGCCCCGAGATCACACATACAAGGTAACTGTTTACAGAGGAGAGCAGGAGGGAGAAAATAAACAAATTCCTGTGATATATTGTATGTCATCTGTACATGACACTCCGAGACCTTCAAATGCTTAAACTAAAGACCTAAATATAATTTAGTTAGTAAAAATATACCTTAGTTATAATAAAATGATAATAGTGGAACTTGGCAACAGAACAGCTAATAAATACTACACTTTTGAAATGTGCCTGGGATCCAAGTACGTACTCTTTTATTGTGTAGTTAAAGCATGTGGCAGGACATGCTAGACCAAGATTTTCTTTTTGTCTTTCCAGTGGAAAACTAAAGTTCTTTGTTTAAGTGAAGCCCA
Source organism: Pygoscelis adeliae (assembly GCF_000699105.1). Lineage (NCBI taxonomy): Eukaryota > Metazoa > Chordata > Aves > Sphenisciformes > Spheniscidae > Pygoscelis > Pygoscelis adeliae. The sequence continues at coordinate 1,389,426 of NW_008825214.1, forward strand.
TTGGGAATTTTTCTTAAGTAAAACAAGGAGCTAAAGAATTCCATTCCCTTTTGCCAACTTTTTTCCTCCTTCAAGCCAAATTATCGATTAATGGGGCATTAAATATCAAATACTGCCTAGTTATAGTCATACCCTTTTTTATTTAGGCTCCTTGAACACTTTCTCGTTGGTGCTTCAAACACAGCTGAATTAAAAGATGAGATACTTTATTGGGAAAATACGACCCCTTCTAAACCTTTTTGGCCTTATAAAAATAAAGGTCAGTAATGTCAAAGTCATTAAATTTGCATACTTAACCCTATTTCTGATTTTTTAAAAGAAAAAAATATCTGAACTCCTTTAAGATCTTCTTCATTCTGAGCTTCAGTCTTTGCCTCCTTCATTAGCTGTCTCCATTTCGGTACCCTACAGTTTTGCCAGCAGAGCAGCCAAGTGAATGCTTGACCATATTTTTGTCTGGCTCTAGCGAAACCGTGATCTGACAATAGAATACTTTTCTCTGGGTTTTCCTTCTTCCCCCGGGGAACCATTCTTCAAGGGCAACCTGCTTGTCCAGCATATGAACATGTGGAAAATCCACTGCTATGCACTAATGATTTTCAGATGGGCAATTGTTGCTGAAAATCATCCCAAGAGCAGCAGCTTCTCCATTGTAGCACCTAACCACTTTGGGATCGCATTGCTCATAGCTGATCTGGAATAAACCCTTTGCATTTATGTATAAGGTGGTGACATGTGCCGCATCACACGTGTAGTAACAAATTTAGGGGAAAAGGAGGTAAAAGTTACAGTTGTGGTTCTTTTTTGGCCATTGCAACACGCATCAAAATCTGACACTTATTTTAGCTTGAAAACATAAATGTAGGAAAAAGTTGAGCTATGCCAAAGATCCATGACAGCAAGGCAGAAGCACCCTAAATATTGTCCACAAATCAATCACTTTCAAACTTTTGTTTTAAATATTTACAAGGAGACTTGTCACATGCTGAGAGAGAGAAGAACGAGTTTTAAATTTTAAATAATTTCTATTACTGTTCTTCTCAGAACTGCATTCTTTTTAAACAACTTTCACTTTTAATCTGTAATTAAAGCCAAAGTTTTCTTTTAATTTTAAAAGCTTGTCCTTGGACTAAAATAACATGGAACATTTTTAAACATTGATCCAAGCTGCTGTAGATACATTTTATTTAAACCACAGAGCCTGCAGTTGGATTCCTCGCTTTGCCAGATCGGCTACGAACTGTAAGTGTGGCAGTAATGACCGCGGAGTCCTGGATGCTGCACTACCAGCGAGGAGGATTGTTTTTCTGGAGTTGTTCCTCCCTTTGGGCCCTATTCATGAATGACTTAATCTCTGTGTATGATCAGATGTCGTGCAAGTTACTGTGCACAGAAAAATCAAGGAATGCTTCTCTTCCCTGCATTCCTTACATGGAATTGCTGTGCCTGCCCGGCAGGCAGTTGGAGAGCGGTAAGGGTGGGAAGCGAGCAGCAGCAAAAACACACACAAAAAACCACCAGAAGCAATATAAAAAGAAGGAGACAAAGAAAACAGAGAAAACTTTGAAAGATTGGATGTGCAAGTTGGATTGGGACGTGCGTAGACAGCTCCAGCTTGCGCAGGCAGCACCAGCTGGACGGGGGGCCAGGCTTTCGACTCGGGGGTGTTACAGGGCGATACATTCACCATGAAAAACAAAAGTGTTCCTCAATATTTTCTCTGGACTGTTGGCCATAAAGATGATTTCTAGTGCATATTTCTGTTAGCTTGTTTCGTCTTGGAAAGCAAACATTTACTGTTTTGATGGGCAGATCTCAAGAAGTTCAGGGAATCAATGCTTCTTAGTCTTTTTATCCTCTTGACCTAATTGCTTGTGTGGTGTAATTCTGTCCTTTCACAGGATGTTAAACCACTTCACTTGAAGCCAAGACAGAGATTTTCATTAGTTGTGATATTAATTATGCGATGCGTGCCATACAAGGAACTTTTCTTGCGACGTTTTGGTATTTTCGTAGAGATCCAGCAGAATACAGGGGGTGAAGTGGTGCATAACTGTCTCCGTATTTATACAGACCTCTTCCTTGGTCTTTTAAGTTTCAACAAAGTTTTTGCTTATGTTAGGTGCCGTTCTCCGTTAAGAGTGAAGAAAGGACTTCTATTATCTGAGTTGTTTTTCTCATCACCAACACCCTGCGGCCACTGCAAGAAATTCTGTCTGTCTCTCCATGCCCTGGTGTGGGGACAGATTGCTATAGCAGGACTCCCACGCAAAACAATGACTGGTAGCAAATGGGGAATAACTTGACTCAGGCGCTGAACTCCTCCAGCTGTCAATGGAAGCTACACTTGTTTGTCTAGGGCAGTGACTGGAATAGTCATTTAGCTCTTTTTGAGACACTTTCCATCCCTTTAGTACTGACAATGGTCTTAAAAGAGGTACCTCGCTTTTCAGGTAGGTTATGGCTGGAGTATCATTTTAGCTCTAAGAGGCAAAAGAGGGAAGAAAGGATGGGGATGAAGGGAAAAAGGAAAACTCACAACCAGGAAATAAATACAGGTGGGAAAATAACAGAAACTTTTGGAAGATTTAAAGAGAGGAGAGTGCTGAGGGAGGACGAGGAAAGGGAAATGCAGAATCGAGGGCAAGAACAAAAAGGAAGAGGAAAGGGGAGAGCGATGGAGGGGAAGGAAGAGGAAAGAAAGAGATCAAAGGGATGAAGGTAAGAAGAGAAAATACTGGGGAAGCAGATACAATGGAAATACGGGTAGGAATCTGGAGTGTAACTGGGAAGGGCTCTAGAATAGATTAGGGAAGCATAGGAGATATTAGCATTTTTCACAATTCAAAATGAGAAGTTTGACATTTCTCCCTTTCAAAGTGTTTGACAAACAAGGGTAGATAAGCATTCAAGACAGATATTTTACCACTCTTTTTGGAAGGCACCTTTGAATCTAATCACTATGTCTTGGCATCTTTTTCCATGTTACACAGGCTAAGAGCAAATACACTCCCAGAAAAGGGTATGACCTTGCTTAGAATACAAAGCAAATTAATCCAAACTGTCGCTCACAACTCAGGGAAAAACCAGAACTTAGTTTGGGACTGGGAAATACTCTAGTTCTGGTGGCAGTGGTGGTGGGGGTGTCTGTGTGGGGTGTGTGGTTATTAATTTCCCAGTTTCTTGGTGCATCCGCAATCCCTGACTAAGCCGGACACAAAAGTATAGAAGGGTTTTCAAACTTTGGCTTAATCATACCCAACCCAGACTTTGGTGAATCCCACCAAGACCTGTTTTGAAAACTGTAACTAGTTTTCAGGCTACTGTAAGACAGTTTGGCCAAATGCGGAGGCTTCTCTGACCCAGCGTTCCTGAAAGTTTGCACTTCTCCCAGGTCTTCTCCTTTCTGTAAATTTTGCAGATCAGATCTCCTGTTTGAAAAGTTTTCAAGTCATCATCATAAGTTGCAGGCAGAAAATCTTCTTAACCTATTGCACAGTTGGCTGAGGGCAACGTCTTTGTGTTCTTCTGAGATGAGCATCGGCCAGTAGAATAGAAAGGACATCACCCGGGATGGATCGATAGTCTGATCCTGCATGGCAAATCATGCATTCCTATACAGTTCATGATATATATGAACCTAAAATATGTCATGCCAGATCAGATTATACATATAATTTTCAAGTTCAACAAAAGGTTTTGTTTCTTTTTCCCCCATCATTTTTTAAAGAAACAGGATTTATCTGAATTAAAAACATGATTGGTGATGACGAGTGGGTGGTTCTGTTTACCCTGCCACATTATATAGTACCACTTTTACTCCTTGTTTGGATAGCAGTCACAAGACCCAGATATCAAGCTGTGAAAGTATTTTTCTTGCAGCAGCCTTTCTTTTTTTGGCAGGCAGTGGCTTTGGAGATGCCTCGCGTTTTGTCATGTGATTGGACTGCTGATGAGGTTTCTGTGCTGCCTCATTTTCCTGGATTCCATCTGAATTAACTCTTCTTTGGGTCACGATCCTTAGCACACTTCTGAATGAGTGGGGTTTTGCATCATAGTGTAATGAGCTCCTAAAACTTAGTCTCTGTAAGAAAACAGCCCGTAAAGAAGGAATTTGCTGCATTTGTTCCACGTGACAGAAATCTGTTTTCTGTACCTCCAGCTGTCCACATCGAAAACACATTCCTTCTTCACAGTAATACTCCTTCCTGAAACAAGGGAAAATGAGGGGAAATTACTAGTATATAATCGTTCCATCTAAAAACATTCAGCTTTGTCTTGTAAACACATAAACTAGTTCTTTGTAAACAAATGTCTTAATTTTCTTTAAACTGAATATTTAGATGTCAAAGATAGAGAAGCTGGATATGTCAAACACATATGGTTCCTATTGCATCAGAGGCTTTCTTAATTCTGGTATTCTAATTGAAAAGACATTTTTGAAAGCATGCTAACTTTACAGAAACGAATCTATCTGACCCTCTGTCTGGTCTAGGTTTTATTCTTCCGTCTATCACCATACTCTGGAAACATCTTCCACTTCAAATGTACAGCAGTAACAATATCCCTCATGGACTTTGAATTGCCCTTGATACTTCAGTGCTTGACATGGAAGCGCTGTTTGGGGTAGTTGATGTTGGGGAGCTGACAGGGGCTTAAAGGAGAGAGAATTAGGAAGAGGGAGGAATGGGAGTAGGGACTATAATTTATTCATAAGTTTTTACCTTATTCCTGGATAATTTATAACACAAAATGCCTTAGGCTAAGTAATATCTTTAACTGGACAAAATTTCTATCCACGTCAGAGAAATCCTGCAGGTCTGCTTTTAAATACAAGCTATTTTATAAATGTCATGAAACAACTACCTGTCTTGGATAAGGCAATATTTCAGTTTGGCATCCAATATGTATTCATTTTTCCTCCTACAAATAATAGGCAGAAAACTATTAAGTTTACATCTGAAATAGGTACATTTGAAATAGAAAACACATTTGTATTTCAGGCACTGCCATTAGGTTTTCTGCTAGTGTGGGCTTTAACTGCAGGTGCGTGCTCTGCAGAGAGCTGAGCAGTGTACATTTGCTTGCAGGTTGCGATGGGGTAGGATGTCTTGTGGAGCTGAGTTAGAGCCCCCTCTCCAGCAGCACCCTGAGCCCTTTGCAGTCCAGGTGCTGGGCTCTGACCTGCTGCAGTGAGTGCACCAGATGTGCCACTGGCTTTCGTCTCAATGCTGTATAAATCCACCTTTCCCAGGCATACAGAATATTTAACAATAAATTGCCTTTTTTTAAACCACTAACGTGTACAATATAAAGTCCACAAAGGTCACAGAGGTCAATTTATTTATTAAATGGAAATACTTGGGTCCAAAAACCATTATGAATCATTTTGGTGTTTTAAGTTCAGGATGCAGAGTAAATTATTCCAAACATAATGGTAGCCAAATGTCATTCCCTCCAAACGTTTGTGTAATATCTATTTATCTGTGGGCAGATGACTGCTATGTATAATCAGAGGCAGACTTTTGTCAAATTGAGACTAAGTAAACACAGCTGAACACAAGCAAGTTGGACTACAACTTTTTTGAGTTTTGCCAGCGCTGTTATGACCTATGAAAATGAGCATTTCTTCAGAGCAATCTGCTTTCAATACGGGAGAATTTTTACTGTTTCAAATTAACAAGTGTTGATTGGAAATTTGTTCTGTTTAATTTTAATATTTTTTTTTGTCCAAATAAATGAAAAGTCTGTATTTGCCCAAAGGAGGGCATCCTTTCTGCTGCTTAGAAAGTAGGAATGTTTTGTAAAGGAACGTGTCTTGCACGTATTTATGAGAACAAGAACAACAGTTAGAGAAAGAGCTGTAAACTCATCTGAAGCTTCATTATATAAGCAGAGAAAATTCTGTACTGTTTTCCTTGAAACACAAATGCTTTTTTTCTTAAATGTGCTGTGCAAGTAAATGTACCATTTAGGCAGTAGATTTTATACTACTACATATCTAGATACTGTTTTCATCATCCTTGAAAAAGTAGTACTTCCATTTATAAATTTTGCCCATTTTTCTAACAGTTAGTGTCCTATTAAACATTTTCTGCAGATCCCTGTTTTTCTCTGAGACACAAAAAGAAACGAGTCTGATTTTATTGACAAACAGGAGTACAATTTAAACCTTAGTTTTAATACACGAATTTTCTTCTTTTACATTACCAATCGTTTGAATAGCAAACATTTTGCTCTCTTGATTTTAAAGGCCACAGCATTTGGAGTCTCGAGGAGGCTTTGGGCAGAAGTCAAACAGGAGTCTTGCTTGAAAATTTGTCTTTCAGTAATTACAGCAAGTGAGTCTCATCCATGCCCAATATCTCTGTTTCAAGGCACTTCTTTCGAAGAGATTTTTTTTTCATTTTAAGTGCTGTATACAAACCAGTTTATGCACCAAATTCAGGGGTAGCACACGTGCACAGGTTTGTGGCCAGGGGAAACTTTCCCAAAGTCCACAAGTCATACTTCCCAGCCTGCCTTTTTTTGGGCAGCAATTACCATTTTCAAATTTCTAACAAATTCTTACAGCAACAATAGTTTAATGCCAGCAGCCAAGCATACACAGCACCTTGTACTTGATGGGTTGCTACAGCATGGCTTTGGCTTTGCAAGCCAAGGTGGTCTTGGATGTTTTTTGAAAGAACTGCAGCAGAAGTCTCTTCTTGCTTCGGTTTTCTCTGCCCCTATCATAGTAGCAAAAGTAAAATGAGGATGCAGCTGGAAATGGGGAGGAGGTGGAAGAGGAAGAAGATGATAGAAAAGAGGACGACATGACTGAGAAGCTATTTTAGTTGAGAATTGCAAACAGTGGATATGCCTATACATTCCTATATGTTCCTATACTTTGTTCTCTGTACCCACATGCAGATTTCAGAAACAAAGCAGGATATGCTGCTCCCAGGCCTGGCTGAGCAATGCAGCTTCTTAACATTAACCAAAATCATCTGGAAAAGGCCTTGATGCCAGGGGTTTTAGACACTTGTTAACAGTTTCCTCAGGGCAGCTCCTCCTTGGGGACTAAGGGTACAGACACTCACAGTGTCAGCGTCCTGGTTCTTATTCTGGGATTTCTGCTTCACCACAAATGCTAATGAGGCTTGTAAAAATAAAAATAAAAACAGAATGTGCCAGGTGTCATCTAAGCCTGTGGAGTGGGCCTCTGGGTGTTTGGAGGGTGCAAAGCAGGTACTAATTGCAATGTTAGGACCATCGGGCAGGACTTACCCTGAGTTGTAACAGCTTGCGGCAGCCGGCTGTGTTCGACTTGCGAGAGGAAGGGGAGAGCCTCGCTGCAGACAGGGGCTATGGGTGGTCAACAGCCTTCAGGGTGCATTGAGCAGCCCTCAAGATGCTCCTACCTGAGATGGTAGTTGCCCAGGAAGTGCTATCAGGAGAGTATTTTAAAAAGATATGCTTAATCTTGAGTGCAATTGGGGTTGGTGGTGTATGCCAGTGCTAGCTGAGTCCTGCCTGTGGGTGAGCCACTCTCTCAGCAGTGCAGAAGGAGGGTGGTGAGGAAAGCAGGCGTTGTCCACGCCTGCAGATTTGCTGCATCTGCTTTGCAGACCCTTTGCAGGTCTCCATGAATTTCACAAACTGTGATGTATAGGCTATTGCTCTACGGGAAAGCTTTGGCTCATGGGCAAAAGTAAAAAGTAAAAACTCTTGCAAAATGAAAGAAAAAACTTTTATTGTTTTAAAAGTGGAAACAGAATTACTACTAATAATAGCAGTGAGTTAATTAGAGAACATGCACCATTTCAGTTCACAGAGCTTAAAGCCTTTGTGTTGTAGCTGCCTGGCTTGTGTGGCTGCTCAGAGTGCTCCTCTCATCCTCCGTCCAAAGACTCAAAGCCTAGAGTTGGACTGTGTTGGAGGGATCAAAGGATCTCAGTTTTTTTCACCATAGTTACTCCCTAAAAAATATGAATGTTATTTATGTCTGGAACCATGGCTTCTTGTCTCATTGCTTTTCTCTATAGAAGTGAAAATTCAGGATCTTAATTCTTAAAAGGGAGATGAGGATGCAAGGCTATCTACACAAATACATGATGGCTGCTTACCCTTAGGAAAGCATCTAAGCACGTCAGGGAAGACTCATAAGCAAATTACAGAAGTGTGAGTTACTCTGAGATAAAGTTAATTTGGTTGCTCCTTGAGCAAAAAGTCCACAGTGATTTCCAACTGCCTCTGTGTGAGGAATTGCATTCTCTGAATGCACATATTTTCCGTATTTTTATGCATATATATGTAGCCCAGTTTCCCCTGATTGCAAACCCTGCTGGGTGAAGGGGTTTTTTTGATTTATGGTAGTAGGAGGGAAGACTGGTTATTTATACATGCTGATAAAGCTTCTGACTTGTTTTTGATCTACAGATCTTTCAAATTATTCAAAATTCATATTTTTTGAAGTATGTCAGTCGATTTAACCATAAATACCATATGGCTTTACCATAAATATGTGTGTGTGTTTTAAGTCTGATATAGCAAACTGTTGCAGGAGAGAATTCCCTGATAGAAATCTCCTGACTTCCAGGAAGACATGCATGAGCTAATGTAAAACAAATATGTAGTAAATATGACATTATTGCCTTCTGCACCTAACATATCTTTGAGGTATCCTGTCTCTGTGCCAACCTGACATTTTTAAACAAACTGTATTCACCCTATTTGGGGGAAAATGTTACAAGGGGCTGCTTTAGATAACATTGTCTTTGATCTTGGAGGCTGATAGCCAGCGATTCAGTTAGGTTTTAGAGGAGGCTATTGGCTTTAACTGCTGTTAGATCATGTCCACTATGGTGACTTGGGCTATACTGGTCAAGGTAATCAGTGCCTTTTTGGGAGAAATATGTTTAATAGTTCTGGATAATACATTTTTCCCCTGTGGTAATAATACATTGTGCTTCAATAATTTGTCATTTTATTAGTACAAAGACATGCATTACTTTTTATCACTCATTATTTAAAAGATATGTGTTATTACTGTCACAATTACTATTACTACTATTTTGGTGTAGTTGCTATTTAGGTATAGTTTCCAGTGGCCAATGTAGCTTTTTCAGGTGAGAGCTGTTGCAATGATCTCAGAGCATCGGCATCTTCACTCAGAGACACAGCCTGCGCATATTGCCTGTGGTTTGGAATCTCTCTATTTAAAAGCATATCTGTGTGGCTTGAAATATGGTGGCTTAGGGTCCTCTACAGCTCAGCAATTGCATCTGCAAACTGCTCTTCCTGGGACAAATGGCAGCGGGTTTGAATACGCCTTGTTGTTACGCACCGTGTCCTACAGTTAGAGGAGTTGAACGGACCAGTAGCAATCCCTGCAGCATCATGCAGTGAGTTTTACAGAGGCTGCAAAATTCGTGCAATTGTGCTATACCAAGAACTGCAAGCAGTATATCAAGGTCAGGATGAGCTAGTAAGTCCTGTCTCTCCACAGCAATCTTTGCTATGATATAGGTCCATTAATGTGGCATAGCATTGCTGTCACGGCTCAGAGTGCTATGCCACGTGGATACACGATGCCCCGCTACATGGTGCACATTTACTCAAGCGTGCCTCATGTCTGAGGCCCTGAGTGCTGAGAAGTCTGAATTCAGTCCCGTGTTGTTATCAGTTGACGATGCTTCCCTGCTGGTTTCTTGAAAATCACTGTCTCCAAAAGCAGCAGTGTGTGTTGAATAACAAACCCCTTCACATTCAGACTCTTCAGGTTTGGGAACGGAGCCAACATTCTTGAAGAATGATTTAGTGGCCAATAAACATCTGCAAAGTCTGTAAGACTGTCAGAAGCAGTAACATTGAAAGTAAAGATCATATCAGTAGCAATTCCCCTGTCCTGACAAGGCATTCAGTGCAAATATTTGTTCAGTCATCCTTGCTCTCATTCCCGTTATCACAGACAGTTTCACATGTTTTGCCAAAAGAGCAATTCCATCTTCTTCCACAAAGCTGTTCACATCCAAGGCCTTTGCAACATTAAATACTGGCGTACTACTGTTTCAGGACCTCCCACACATGCTCCTTTGGAGCACAGGAGCCTCATCTGTCTTATGCGGAGACTCTGCTGTGAAAGGCTCTTACAACTTTCAATTAGTGAGCATCTGCAGTGTTAAGATTTTGCTGCTCCTTGAGGATTCAAGCTCAGTATGGCTGATTTATTACACTGCACCAATCTCCATGATAGTCAGGATAGTCTTTGAGCTCTTCTATGTACTATTCTCCTTGCAGAGTCATTGAAATGGCACTGCGCTAGGACTCAAACCATGTGTAAATTCAAGATGATGGTTGGAGAAGAAGGAGGCATTTCTGCTTCTTCAAAACCTCTTGACAAATGGGTACAACTTCCTGAATAATTCTGGGCACACAATTCTTCCGCTCCAAGAGCCTTCCCCCTTTTGCGTGGTTTGCTGCACTGCCTCTCACTTGTTTGGTGAATAGGAAAACTGGAAACACAGCCCTTCTTGAGATACCTCCCAGTTTACTAGAATCTCTGAGGACCTGTTCAGAAGGTGTCTGGGAATATTTAGGTTTGGGAAGAATTCCTGTAATGGAAATAATAACAGTGCAAGTTGTGGTGAGCAGGAGCATGAAGACTGCAGTACCTTCACAAGGGAAAGCAAAGGGAGCAGAACTAAAAACTTGGTTCAGAAAAAATGCAATCAAACACTAACATCATTTTTGTGCAATTGGAGGTGAGAATAATCCATGGGCAATAATTCCCCATGTGGTTCACTCAGCAATGTTTCTTTTTGCTGATTATTCTGCATTTGGTCAGGGAGGTATGTGACTGCAGCTTTCTGTGTAGGTTCCTGTAATTCCTCAGGATGCTGAATAAAGGGGTTCCCATCACGTTTCTAGCTAGATGAGGAAAGAGATACTTTTCTGATGTATGTGAACTAACCCAGTTTCAAAGAAGACTCAAAACCCAGCTCACGTCCTCACTGGGTGCTTGTTGCTGCTTCTCTACCGCCAAAGCACTAACGTGAACGCAGCTAAGCATCTCTGAGGAGAGGATGATTAATTTCATGATGTGCCATTTGATAGGCTCCATCTGGTCCTTCACAAACTTTAATAAAGTTTTCATAAGACGTCTGTAGGATTTCACAAATGGGGAACTGAGGCACCGAACAATTACAATTTGAAGTCATTTTAGTTACCTAAGACCTTGTGGATGCTCATGATTTCATGGCTCTTTGTACATTCAAAGCACAGCTCTCATTGACCTCATTTGCACCTGCAAGTGCTCAGCACTAATGAAGATGAGAGCTCGGGCTCTCGAGTCGGAGTCCAGAGATTGGGGAACGTACTGTGGCATCTATGAAAACGTTGGTTAAAACAGCTCGTCCAGCCCCACACACAAACCTGTAGCAGAAGCAGAGAGACTGTCAATCACTAACATGATATACTTAGCGTAGTTAAATCCATCTTTTATCTTCTTGTGTTCCCCTCCCACAACAGCCTTGCAGCTGCTGTGCCGTGGTGCTGAGGTTGTGCAGGGAAAGGTCTCGCCTACTGTTCTGGGTTCAGCCCTGGAGCAGGTCCATCCTGCGACTTCGGGGAGGCGGTGACCACAGAAAATACCGTGTGTGATTGTACTGCTGTATCTCACAGTACGTTCAGTGGGAAGGCAGACTGCTTAGGCATTTCCATTTTCATGCACACATCATATAGAAGCAGATACACATTTGCATATATATGAATATATCTGTATCTCCTTATATATATATATAAATAATTTTTAAAATTTCACATGTGATCCCTTCATTTGTAGGATCTGTTGTGCAACAGTTGTTTGGGGTTACCATGAAGCTCTTTTGCAGCCTACAGCCATTTTTACGGCTGTTTGACTGTTGGAGCCCTGTACGTGCTTACGCACTTCCTTACAAGCTGCTTGAATTTTTATGCTTGTGCTCGCACAGAGCGCAAAAGTTTGGGACATAACTTAGGTGCCTGGGGTTTAGTATTTGGACATAAGTATTGTGCACATCCATGCAGTGGATGGAAGTAGCTATGTTTAAAAAGATCATATTCGTCAGTCTCTTCTTTATCTTACAGGCGAGTGAAAGAAACAGTGAATTTCCTCTCCCTGACAGACTTATCCATTCTTTACTCCATACTGCTGGCTAAACACACCCTGGAAATCAGTTCTGGCATTCACTTAGAAGTTCCTCCACTTGCCTGAAAATACAGCACCTTGTAATTTAAATTGCCTTTGTGCAGCATATGCCATGTCTGAGCCTGCTTGGCTCCCAGGAGCAGGAGAGGAGCTGGCTCCTGCGAGTGGGGCCGCAGGAACCAGAGGGCACATTTCTCCGAATTCTGCAGGAGGCTTCTGAAAATATCCTGTGTGCATGCATTCATATCATAACGTTACACCGCATATGTAGGGTCTGCTCCCAAACCCACAGCCAACTAGCATAACAAAATCAGATTTTACTGCTGTAGTGTCAGCCTAGGGTTGAAATATGGCTTTGAAACCCTCCCTTTCACCCTGCTTTTTTAATGAAAAACAATTGGGCTGGAGTGTAATAGTGCTTACCCTGGCTGCATTTGACTTTAGCTTTTTACTTTTAAATCTTTATTTTAGGCTTTAAGAGCTCCCAATTAAACTTTTTAGATCCAGAGTGAAAGCCTGAATGTGCCTGCCTGCACAACAGTGAGATTCCTGGGTGGGAAAAGGATATTTTTATATTAAAAATAAAGAAAATGAACACGGTGGTATGTTTTCTCCCTTCATACTCCTTACTGTTCTTTTTCCTAATGAATCTTCATTTGCCATTTTCTCGTTTCCTTTTTTTTAACATCTCCCATGCCCTTTCCTTCATTTTTTTTTTCTTCCTCTTCTCCTTTCTCCTTTTTTCTTTATTTCACCCTCCCCCTTCCCTGCTGCCTAACTTGGTTTCACTGTTAACCCATAATGGTTTGCAATAGGAGGGCTCACTACTTCGTCCTTCCAATCAGTACAGCACATGCTGTAAATCCCTTTCTAAATAACAGCAAAAAAAAATGAAACCTAGGTCAGATATTTGTTTATCCATTATGAAATTCCTGTGGGAGACTATCACCAAGGAATCTGACAACATTACACTATTAATTACATGCCAACTCAATGAGGAAAGATTTGATTTCAGTCAGCTTTGCAGCAAACTTGAAAAGAACATAATACCATATAACCGTCAGTTCGTTAACAACTCACCTCCGACACTACACAGCCGTGACTCCCATTATAAGCTCTGCTAAAGTCTGGCTAAGAAAACAAGTCTCACACAGTGTCCTTCATCTCACCAAGGAGAACACACTGTCACTGGTCATGGGAAATTTAGAGCCAGCCGTGACGGCCCGAACAATGAAGTGATTTACACCAGGTTTGTATCTAGTTTGCTAACTCATAAATTCTTACATGCAGGTGCATAGCCCAAGACCGTAAGACCATTTGCACCATGCCTACTATTATGTGGGGTTTTCAGTGCACTTATTAATGCAAATGTTAATATAGACCTGCAAACTCAATTCTCTTTTATGGTTTATAAAATTCACCTATCCCAGTCTCTGTGGGCATGTACACTCATTTTATAAAAATCACATGTATTAAAATGTAACTAGATGCCTACTCCCACTTCAGCAGGCTCCAGGCTGCACAGGGAAAAAAAGTCTTCAAGTTCCCAGGTACTCAGGAAAAAAACTTGAGTGGTACCAGTCTCTCACAGTTAAAGCTTGTATCTGATGTTTTTGTGCAAGAAGCAAATTTCAAAGAAAGATTTCCCTGAAAAGGCTTGGTCTGAGGCGCGATGGCAAAGTGATATTTCCAACGTTGGCAAGACCCAACCTATGGGTCTTAATAGAAGAGGTCAGACCAGGGCTAAAGCTGTTCCTGGAAAAAAAACACTGGGAGAACAGGGAAAAATATTCACTGTAGCTGTCACTGTGAACATAAATTGTCGTTATGCAGTTTGTTCATCTGAAAGGACGTAACAGTTGATGACAGGTCAGTTGTTATACTTGGTGTCACTGTGAAGCCAAAGGAGTGAGGTAACGGGGTTGTGGGGGTGACTTCATTACAAGCTGCTCCATAACCTCCTCCTGGAAGAAAGAGAGAGCAGTGGTAAATGAAAGCTTTGCTGAAAAGGAGTTTTCTCTAGAGCCTGGGCCCAGGCCTCGTTCCTGCAAGTTTCTGACAGCTTTCCTCCTCCCACCCAACAAAAGTACATGGTAATAAATCTTTGTCAGTAGAAATACAGTACCCTCCTGAGATCGGACCAGCGGTAATTGGTATCACACGCACGCCCAGGTCGCAGTGCCTCGCTGTGTCTGCAGCCGCAGGTCGTCTGGAGCTCGAACAGAGACTCTGTCCCTCCACCAGAAGGCTCTGCTGCACGAGCATTGCCAGCCCCGACTGGGCAGTTTCACGTGGACCCGCCCAGTCCAGGACCTGCTCCGGGCAGGGGTGGCTTCATGAGGGACACCGCTGAGCGGATCCTGTATGGAAGTGGCCCGGGGTCTGCAGGAGGTCAGCCACTGGCGCAAGTTCGGGGAACATTTCTGTAAGAGACTCTGCAGTTTGGAGTCTCTTCCAGCACGAGCTTTCCTGTCTGTGCTTCTCTGTAATTCATCCTTAATAGGTCTGATGTCCCTGAGGAAACCTGGGAGGATGGTGCAAAAGGAAAAGTGTTTTAAGAGCCTCTGTGCTGGATCAGATGTGTCCTGTCTATGTCTAGAAAGCCTTTGGTAGTGTGGATCTCTGGCCACGTTCAGAAACTCATTTGTCTGTTCACATCAGGCTCAAAATGGGAGCACTGCAAGTGTAGGCATGGGAAGGCCAGCTCCTGCTTTCTCCAGTTCAAGCTAGAGGAGCTGAGGTTTGCTGTGCTTGGGTTTTTCAAAAGGTGCTACAGTCTTTGCACCAAGATGAAATGACATTTCTTGTAAGAGGAAAAGGCCTGGCCTGGTGCTCTGGGCTACAATTTCCCCTCCCTTGCACTGCTGAGCATCCTGCGCTAAGCCACCTTCCCTCCCCAGATGTGGGTAAATGTTAGTGATGTTGTGCGATTCATGGTTTAGTTTGGGATCCTTCGGGAGGAAAGGAGCTGTGTCAATGCAGAAGAGTACAGGAATATTAACTCCAGTTAACTCAATTTTGTTCTTGGAGAACCAGAGATCTGAAAGTCGTATGTGCCCTGAAACTGCGGTTTGGAAAATACTAGAGTCAAGGGGGGTGTGTGTGACCTACAAAAATACCTCATCTCACCACTAATTTACTCACACATGTAAACTTCATTTTTCATTCAGCTGCCCCAATTTATTTCCTGTTCCTCCCTCTTTTTCCTCCTGTTGCTTGTTTTGAAAATGCTGGTCAACACATGTTAAGCCAGAGTCTCCAAAACCAACAAAAGAAAGTTCAGGAGAGGCAGAGAGAGAAACAGCTGAATAACATTGCCAATTTTAAAATGAAGATAAGTTATATGGGACCTTTTACTGAACCAACAAGTATTTTATAGTGTTCACCATTTGGGGCCAGCAGTTCTTTTTTCGCCTCCGTTTTGAGCTAGAATAGAAGGTGTGTAATTCATCAGGAATCTGTACATGTTTTAAGTAGCTTCAAGAAATGTGATGGTCATGTGGGACTGACCTACTGTGTCTTGATTTCCATGTCCATTTTTTCCCCACTACATAATGTTCTGTACCCTTTCCCCTCTGTCTTGTTCCCTCATTCACACGTTCTTTCCCCTGTTGGTTTCAAGCCATCTTTGCTTTGTCAGTGTTACCTGATAACAGAAAGCAGTGTTTTAAGCCAGTTGGTGTGGTTTGGTTTGAGCTGTATATAACACCGAGCAGGGGAGCAACGTGGATGCTTCTCAGTCCTACGTAAGTGGTTGGTCCTTCTTTTGCTGTTCCCGGCAGGGCCTTTAGGTGAAGTCAGCTCATCGCCACACACATGTGATATTCTTAGGTCAGAATTCTTAGATCCAAAGAACAAAATGTAACTGTAATTAACATTATTTAGCACACCCCTGAAGTCATCCAAGTATATAAAAATTATTAGTCTGGACTCGGTGAACGGTAAGGGTCTGAATTGTTCTGAAATATTTGAATGTGCCGCAAGCACCACATAGCCAGAGAGCCTTTGTATGTTGTAAATTGGAGTAGGCATATGTGCTACGGCATTTACACTCTGGCTTTCTTCTCTAATACTGGATGCAGTATGTAAAAGGGCACTGTGTATGTACTTAGATGTATATCTTCTTGTGAATTGTTTGTATATTATTTTGACAACAGTCAGGTGTAATGGCATGTACTGGAGGGAAGTGATGCTATTGTCCAGTTTAAGGATGGTTTGCCTGCAAGAACCCTGGGATTTATTTTCTTTGGGTGGGCCTTTCTGATAGCACAAGAACAAAAGAAAACATTTTAAATATAGGAGAAATCCTGGAAAATTCTGCTCTTAAATGCTTTTGAAATGGTCGAAGTATTGCCTAGGCATGTTGTCTTTGGACTTCTGAGACTCGTTTCCATCTCTGCTGAAATGAGACTGCAGGCTACCTTGCAAGAGAGCTGTCAGGATCAGCCACTGAATATTTATGAAGAAATTTCATGGTGAAAAAAAAATAATATATGCTACATATATTATTAATAATTATGTGAGTCCTGAAAAATACCATACTGTATCACAAAGCTGGTATTGTCCAGTGACTACACTCTTGGCACTGCGTGCTACAGTAAACTGTATACTGAAAACTCATACTAATGGAAAGGTATACAGGATTCCATTGGTAAATGATTTATAGTGACTTCCTATTATAAACAAGAGGGAACAAATATCCCGCCTTGCTGGTTTCTTTGGGCGGATGGTGAGAGCAGAATGAGACATTCCTGGCCAGGCAAAAGCTGATTCTCTGGATGCTTGCAACTGGGAGCAGAATGAAGCACCAGAAACTGAGGTATAAATGACAATCCCTAATTATAAATGATTGAGTTTCCATATAGTGCTTAAAACTTTCCAGTTGTAGAGCAAACAACTGCTGTTTTAAGTGATTTCCAAACTTGCAACAAAAAGATGTTTCTGATGTTTAATATTCAATAGACTTACTATAGGATTTCAATATATGCTGAAAGCCTACCAACATCCTTTCACAAGAAGCACATTGCTTTCTGAGACAGAACAAACCACCTTCAGCAGCAGCTTCTTCTTGGGCTTCAATTAATAAATATGCTATTGAGCACAACTGTAGTTTGTTTAGGAAAATTATTTGTGCTGCTAGTGATATGCTGTTGATAAACTTCAGTGTACCTCCTATCAAATAAGTCTTGGGAACAGTGTGGAATGTAATAATGCATCAGCATTGGCTTTCTCTGGAGTCACATGACACATTGATCTAAGCTTGACAAGTCTGTAGGGGTTGAAATTTGTGTAACAGCCTGCCTTGATCCAACTAGTGAGAGGACCACACTTTTTCAGGAGAGACCAGAGGTGGCTGCCACGTAAGGCATGTTAGATTGAAGTTAACCACAGCACTTGGAGAGGGCAGCTATGGTGCATCCTTGGTACCTTGTATAAAGTGCTGCCTCTCGTGTAGTGAGAGAGGACTCGTGAGTGAAGTGCGAGGCCTGCCCATCAGCACTTGCTCTGGGCTGGATCCTTAGCTGAGGCTACTCGGTGAGATTCAGTATGCTGCATCATTTTTCCATTCCTTCTGTCACCATTTCCAGAGATGTTACCCAGTCCCAGTGCCATTTCCTCATTGCCTCAGAGAAGAAATCTAGGAACATGTTGTGCGATGGTCAAGAAACCAAACACTTTCCATTTTGAGAATGCTGTTCGATTATATTCATGAAGCAGTCTCACCAAAATGTTGCTCTTGCAGTTGAAATATACTTTGCAATTATTGTGCAGATATGTCAAATATCAAAAGCTTTAATTAGTACTTGGGGTAGAACAAGTAGATTGCAAAAGATGAAGAAAAAGCAAAACGTCGGGCGCCTTTTTCTTTTTTTAAATTTGATAAAATTTTGTCATCTGTGTTCCCTCTCTTGTCAGTGAAGAGCCAGACATGGCCAGACTGAGATTCTTCCAGGTTGAGCTAAGTAGTTGTTGTGGTTTAACCCAGCTGGCAACTAAGCATCACACAGCCGCTTGCTCACTCCCTCCCAGTGGGATGGGCGAGAGAATTGAAGGGTAGAAGTGAGAAAACTCATGGGTTGAGATAAAAGACAGTTTAATAAGTAAAACAAAAGCCACGCACACAAGCAAAGCAAAACAAGGCATTCATTCATGACTTCCCATTGGCCGGCAGGTGTTCAGCCATCTCCAGGAAAGCAGGGCTCCATCACGCGTAACGGTGACTTGGGAAGACAAACGCCATCACTCCGAACATCCCCCCCTTCCTTCTTCTTCCCCCAGCTTTCTATGCTGAGCATGACGTCATATGGTGTGGAATATCCCTTTGGTCCGTTGGGGTCAGCTTCCCAGCTGTGTCCCCTCCCAACTTCTTGTGTGCCCCCAGCCTACTCGCTGGTGGGGTGGGGTGAGAAGCAGAAAAGGCCTTGACTCTGTGTAAGCACTGCTCAGTAGCTACAGTGTCCCTGTATTGTCAACACTGTTTCCAGCACAAATCCAAAACATAGCCCCATACGAGCTACTATGAAAGAAATTAACTCTACCTCAACCAAAACCAGCACAGCAGTTAAGGCTGTAGTTACACCACCAGTTTAATCTCCAAAGGAGAGATATGGTCCTCCCCTCATCCAGCTCACAGCATATCCACATGGATGATAATGCTGCCCAAAGGGAAACAGTGGGAGGAGGTGGCCATAGAAGAGGGCTTTGCGGTCTGGTTTTGCAGCAGCACTCAGGGATGTTGGACTGTGGTGTTAGATAGGTGGGCTGAAACCGCTTCTTGGAGGACGTCTCTGTTGTTTGTGAATGGAGTCTGGACAACTAGCTTGGATAAAGAACATGACTTAGATGGTGAGTTCATGGCAAATGAGATGAACCCTACTCTTCCTTTTGAGTTGGATCAAGTTGGTTTGACCAGCAAGATGCTAAGGAGAGCATGGGGAATGGTCTTTGTCTCTCTCAATGTGGTTATCCCCATCCAAAAAATGGTGGTAATACCTATTTCCTTCAGTAAGGGCTGTTCAGACAGATGTGAGCTGCTTGGATGCTATGGTAGTGCAAACTGGGATATGCTGTCAGAGGTTTGGTATAGCAGCAAAGGATTTTTGGCAAGTAAAAGGGGGCCTGTGCTTTGAAATGATGGATTTTCAGACTTCATTGTACTAACATGCTTTTACAGAAGTTATTAGCAAGAGCTTTGCAAATTGTCAGTGATGGTTTTATTGTAACCCAGTTTCGAGTTTCTTTGACATAAATTACTTGTTTGAAAAAGAAATAAAATCTGAATGGAATAAAAAAAGACTTGTAATTCAGGAAAAATCTTCAGCGAAGTTAAAAAGTGGGTAGCTCTTTACTCCTGGATTTTTTATTTTTTAGCGTTGCTACTGCTTTTATATACCATGGGCAAGCCGCTTTCTTTTAGAACTGGCTAAACACCAGTAAAAAATATTTGCAAATACTCCTTCAAATAAACGCTGGAATTGGAATGTGTGTCACCATTCACACCTACTTTCCTCAGAAGTTTGTACAAGCAATTTTTTTGTTCATAGGAAATATTTTCCAACAGCAAAAGAAACTGACAGATGCTTGAGAGAGGTGTATTTATATCCAGGTTTGCTCTGGCAACGACGTTCTCTATTATGACTCTGTGTAAGCACTGCTCAGTAGCTACAGTGTCCCTGTATTGTCAACACTGTTTCCAGCACAAATCCAAAACATAGCCCCATACGAGCTACTATGAAAGAAATTAACTCTACCTCAACCAAAACCAGCACAGCAGTTAAGGCTGTAGTTACACCACCAGTTTAATCTCCAAAGGAGAGATATGGTCCTCCCCTCATCCAGCTCACAGCATATCCACATGGATGATAATGCTGCCCAAAGGGAAACAGTGGGAGGAGGTGGCCATAGAAGAGGGCTTTGCGGTCTGGTTTTGCAGCAGCACTCAGGGATGTTGGACTGTGGTGTTAGATAGGTGGGCTGAAACCGCTTCTTGGAGGACGTCTCTGTTGTTTGTGAATGGAGTCTGGACAACTAGCCTGGATAAAGAACATGACTTAGATGGTGAGTTCATGGCAAATGAGATGAACCCTACTCTTCCTTTTGAGTTGGATCAAGTTGGTTTGACCAGCAAGATGCTAAGGAGAGCATGGGGAATGGTCTTTGTCTCTCTCAATGTGGTTATCCCCATCCAAAAAATGGTGGTAATACCTATTTCCTTCAGTAAGGGCTGTTCAGACAGATGTGAGCTGCTTGGATGCTATGGTAGTGCAAACTGGGATATGCTGTCAGAGGTTTGGTATAGCAGCAAAGGATTTTTGGCAAGTAAAAGGGGGCCTGTGCTTTGAAATGATGGATTTTCAGACTTCATTGTACTAACATGCTTTTACAGAAGTTATTAGCAAGAGCTTTGCAAATTGTCAGTGATGGTTTTATTGTAACCCAGTTTCGAGTTTCTTTGACATAAATTACTTGTTTGAAAAAGAAATAAAATCTGAATGGAATAAAAAAAGACTTGTAATTCAGGAAAAATCTTCAGCGAAGTTAAAAAGTGGGTAGCTCTTTACTCCTGGATTTTTTATTTTTTAGCGTTGCTACTGCTTTTATATACCATGGGCAAGCCGCTTTCTTTTAGAACTGGCTAAACACCAGTAAAAAATATTTGCAAATACTCCTTCAAATAAACGCTGGAATTGGAATGTGTGTCACCATTCACACCTACTTTCCTCAGAAGTTTGTACAAGCAATTTTTTTGTTCATAGGAAATATTTTCCAACAGCAAAAGAAACTGACAGATGCTTGAGAGAGGTGTATTTATATCCAGGTTTGCTCTGGCAACGACGTTCTCTATTACTTGCCATTTCCATTTCTATACCTACTGACCTATTCAGTCCTAAACCTCCTCTTTAAAATTGTCTCTGTTAAAAGAAAAGTGAAGCAGGGCTGAAAAATTATTTGTAGCCAAGTACAGCATGAAGAAGATTTTTGGTGTCATTCAGTACCTCTCTCTGGATCAAATGTTTCTTTTTTCCTTGGTTCCCTCTCCTCTGCATAGGTTGAACTTCCCCCCTCTTGAATCCCATTCAAGCATTGATCTATGAGAGCTTAAGAGATACTGATTTAAGATGTGTTCTTTTGGAACAAAACGTAAACCTTGGTCACTTGTGGACATGTATTTATAAAGCTGTTTTGCGAAAGGATGGAGGCCTGCTAAATCACACAGCTTGGCAAACATCTGACCTCTGAAATTACAGCTGGTCTCCCTGCATTTCTTTGGTGAGACTGTGGTCTTCAGTGGTCACCTCCAAGTGCCGGGGAGTATGGCTGGGCTGAGTTGTTTGACGGGGGTTGGTGTTGTATGAGAAAACAGGCTGCTGGTCGGTGATGGGCAAAGTCGCTCGTAAATGAAGAGTTATCAAGGGTTGCAACGTGCTTTGGGACCTATGCCACTGGAAGCTCTGTTTAAAGAAAACATCAACTTATAATTAATAATCTGGTGGAAATCTAGCAATAAGGTTGATTTTCAGTTGGGAATACAGCCTCATAAAGAAGTGCATTACTTTATGAGATTTATGCTGTGTTTGGGGCTTTTTGGGTCCTGTAGCCATTAGTGCTCATGCCGTTGCTGTTTCTTTTGTTTGACGGGTTCTCCATAGGTATTGCAGTTGGACATCGGCTTCTCGCTCCTCTATAATGTGTTTCTGTGTCAGGATAGCAAGCCCACTGAAAAAAGCTTATACATTTCTGCCTGGTAAATATTTCTGGCTTCTCTGCGACGTGAGGACTTAATGAATGAACAAATGTGACTCTTGATGGGAAAGTGTAGCTTATGCCTGTGATGCAATTCCATCTTTGAAGGCTGTTAACCAGGTGTGCTTGTTACTTGTACCCTTCCCAGCCTGTCTGACTGAGTCGCAGCCTGGGCAAGGGGCGCATTAAAAACCACACACATCATGTGTGCGTGGGTCAAAGTCCTATTTTTAGTGCATACAAGAAGGCATTCACTGGAGGGCAATGAAGCTGATTTTTATTTTTAGGTTTTGCAATTCCTTATGTCCTTGGGATTTATGTTTTGAAAAACTAGCTCTATCACCCTGCAAAATGTAGGTGAACCTCCAAGACCAGTTTTATTTTCACTGTCGCCAAGATAACCTTTTCCTGGACATAGGCTGGTGTGGGATGCACTGGGCAGGGTTCAGCGCCAGTTCTGCCAGTGCGGTTCTGGTGAGGCTCAGTGAGGTTCTGCCTCACCAAAGCCTATTTCTGTAAGGTCATGTCTCGGGAACCTCCCCACAGCATTTTTTTTGACATGTGCCCTGCTCCAAGCTCGGTGTAGATTTCCCCAGGCAGACGCTTGCACGAAGCTGGCCCTTTGTGTGTGTCGAAACAAAGATTTTATTTGGAAATCTGGTATCAATTTCGGAATTAATCTTGGGTTATTTTTCCATATGCCTATTGCATGAACTTGCCTGTTTTAAAATCTATTAAAGAAAATAGACATCTTTTTTTTTTTTTTCTGTTTTCAGAAACTCTGGAGAATGGACCAAATAAGTGTGAAAGGTGAGTAAGGGACTTCACAGTTTTCCAAAATTATTATTATTACGGTTTTCCTGGCATCACGTAGCTATGTAAGCTGTACGTGTAAATATTTGTTATTGCTTGAATCTAGCGCAGCTAACAGAAAAGGAACCAGCAAAGATGAAACATACTGGAAGGAGATCAACGCAGCTATGGCCCTAACGAACCTTGCCCAGGGGAAGGATAAACTGCAGGGAACTACCAGCTGCATCATTCAGAAATCATCACATATATCAGAAGTAAAGACTGTTAAAGTGCCATTAGTTCAGCAGTTCTGAGAGATGGGTCCTTTTTATTTTTCCTGTCAAACGGACATTTTCCTCACAGGATTGGTTTTCAGCAAAATCAGATTCACAGATACGAGGCAAATGTGGAAAATAGGCCCCTTTTTACAGTATGGTCAGTTTAAAAAATAACGTTCCTTCTGACTCATGTTTTCATTGTATTAAGTGAAATGTTCAATTGCTTCTATAAAAGGCATGTAAATTATAAAAAACCCCTGTTTTTATCAAAATATTAACTTATTTTATGTTAATCAAAGTGCGCATAAGATGTTTGCATTGCTATTACAGTAAGTGCCTTGCTTTCAAAAAAATAAGCTATAACGTGGGCATAGTACAACAGTATTATGCCTCAAAATGACAATGCCATAATGCTTAAACTTTGTATATTATTCCAAGTGGGCTTAAGCAGCCTAGGGCTAAACACATTACTGCTGGAGGCCCTGGAGAATTGTGCTCATTTGACTTGTACAAATTGACAAGTCTTAATGAAATTGTTACATCATTTTTTCTCTCTTTTTTTAATCAACAGTGTTATAAAAATTGTACAGTATGTTTTGTCAAAGTGACAATGAGGTTGTTATGCATGTTTCTTACCTGTATATGCAGTATATTAAAATACCAAAATCATTCCTTTAAAAAGTGCAATATTCTAGAACACACAAATTTAGGAAATAAGTTTATTGTTCAGATTATTTTGAACTTATACAGATGCTCCCAGCTGTGTTGCTCATTAAAGATTTCTAGTTGAGAAGGCTCTAGCCAGACTAGCTGTAAATTCAAGTTGAATTTCCATAATTTTAAAGCTTTGCTAGTGACTTACTGAAGTTTTTATAGAAATAAAATTGATTTCTTCTTGTACAAAACTAAATCTATAGTGCCATTTATTATTTGCCATGGAGCTCAAAAAAGTTTCCATGGTGGAAATTATTACTTTAATGTGGTTTAAACGTTTTAATTTTGTATGTACTGCATAAATGAGGACAGTTGATTGACAGTTCACATTTCAGTGAGAAAAAACTATAGTATAAACTATCAAAGCCCAAACTAGAAACCTAAATGGGAAATGAAACATTGAAAAATCTTAGCATTTAAGGTGGGAGGGTTTTAAGTAGATACTAAACCATATATTAAATGTCATGTCTCTAAACTTGACTGCTCTTGAGCGTAATAACTAGCATAAAACCAGGTTTATTTTTAAGTTTTATTGGGAGGTGTACAAGTTATTCTTAAGTCATGTAACAATAGTCTAATGAGGTTTACAGTGCTTGAATAAACAGTGGCAAAGCCAAAAATGATTTATACTGAATTAGTTACAGAAAACTGGAAAAGAGCTGATTGTTGCTAGGATTTGGATTTTTTCCTGTGGGTATCCTGTCAGGTTTTTTCCTACTTATCCCTTTCCTCGTTTTTCTTTTTGGTGAGCCATCAATGAACAAGACTTTAGTCCTGCTCCCACTGAGTTTAATGGCAGAACTCCCACTTCAATGGAAGCAGGACTGTGCTAATGATGAAACTAACTTGCAAGTAGAGGCTGTTCCAGTTGCACTAAAATAGTCAAGATACATTGCAAATATCAGCCTTGGTGTGACTTCTTAGGAAACTTCTTGATGTAACATAACATGTTGTTGGGTTTATTTAGTGTACAATGAAAATGATTTGATATGGAAATATTTTGTACATATATATTTTTACTTTGTTTTCTAAATTGCTGATTTGCATTGACTTAAAGTGCCAAGCAAGAAATGTATGTCATGACTGTATGAACAGTTGAAGTATATGTTTAACTGACTTGCATCATTATGTGTCTGAGATTCCATGACATTAATTTTTGATACTTTACTGGATTTTGACATAATAATGTGAGTTTATAACTAATAGCAGAGAGTTAATACTTCACTTTTGTTCATACTATTATAAGTTATTCTGGTATTAAATATTTTGTGACAATAAATTGATGGTTTTGACAAACTTTTCTGTTAGAAATATTCACAGTATTTTTGTCTGTATAAATGACAACAAAATTTGTCATGTAAAAAAGGTACTTTTGGGGACTTCTCTGGAGTAAAACTGGAGAAGACAAGCCATTGTATAAACAACTTGTTCATGGTTCTTTTTTTAAATGATCAAAGCACAGAGAATAATCTGTAAAACACATCAAGTGGGTTTTAAATTTAAGAAATACTTGGCATAATTTCTTGTTACCATTTCCTTTAATTTATTTTTTTTCTACTGCTGCTTTAGAGTTTTCTGAAAACACAAATTCTAATGAATTATGTGTGTGTCTTTTTTTAAATAACAAAAATCATGATCAGTGCTGAGCCAACAGCTAATGAAGACTCAATAATTATTTATGATATTGGAAAAACAAACATTATTACTATTGCTCTTCTTTGTTTCAACTTATGTAACCATTTTAGTAAAATAAATAACTGCAAACAACATCTTGCTGGTTTGAATTAGATATTCATTTATCTGTCCTTACTCATTTGCATTTCTGGTTTCCTGTTATAGTCAGGGTTTCTCTATACTGGGATACAAGCATGTGATAGGCAAAGACAAAACAGGAATGCTAGTCTTTTGATTAATACACCTTGTGGTGCACAGTTACGTGAAGTCGTTTAGGACATCCCTGATGAAAATGACTGTTCAGCAAGTTTAGGCTAATGACTGCTAATGACAACATGGCATGATGCTTATAAATCCTCCACATTGGAGGAGTGCAGAGGGAAGCCATAGCTAATCGCTGTCCTGAGTCACTGGAGAAGGTCCATGAGCTGGGAAAGACTCTGGTCGTTTAGGGTTTTCTATGAGTACAGCCTCATTTGTCTACAGTACCATGTATGGATACACTCTGGCTGTGGAGCCTTGGCGGAGAAGAAGATGCAATCAGCCCATCTAGAAGTTCAGTGATCACAGTAATGAGACCCCAGTGCAACTGGTCTCCTAACTTTTGTGCCTCAGCAAAGTTCCTCCAGTTGTATGGGAGGGGTGATAAATAAGGTTTTTGTGGGCACTTGGCCCTTTCAGTTTTATGTCCTGCTTATCTGTGATATATGTATACCGCTGTAACATCTGTGGCCATCTGTCGTAGTTTAACCCCAACTGGCAACTAAGCACCACACAGCTGCTCGCTTGCTGCCACCCGGTGGGATGGGCGAGAGAATTGAAGGGTAGAAGTGAGAAAACTCGTGGGTTGAGATAAAAGACAGTTTAATAAGTAAAACAAAAGCCACGCACGCAAGCAAGGCAAAACAAGGGATTCATTCACTGCTTCCCATCGGCAGGCAGGTGTTCAGCCATCTCCAGGAAAGCAGGGCTCCATCACGCGTAACGGTGACTTGGGAAGATGAACGCCATCACTCCAAACGTCTGTCCCCCCCTTCCTTCTTCTTCCCTCAGCTTTATATGCTGAGCATGACATCACATGGTATGGAATATCCCTTTGGTCAGTTGAGGTCAGCTGTCCCAGCTGTGTCCCCTCCCAACTTCTTGTGCACCCCCAGCCTACTCGCTGGTGGGGTGGGGTGAGAAGCAGAAAAGGCCTTGACTCTGTGTAAGCACTGCTCAGTAGTAGCTACAGTGTCCCTGTATTGTCAACACTGTTTCCAGCACAAATCCAAAACATAGCCCCATACGAGCTACTATGAAGGAAACTAAGTCTATCCCAGCCAAAACCAGTACACCATCCAACATGTCAGTGGAGATTTGGATATTCAGTTATGTGACTTCCTGACAGAATATGTACAGCCTGACTTTTGCTGTTGGGAATGCATAGAAACACCCACATCCAATGATGCTGAGCCTCTTGGCATCTACTTTGTACCCGAGTCTGACATGAAGAAACCAACTCATTCTGCTCCCACCTACTCTGTCACATCATTTGCAAGAGCTGAGCACTCCCAACATCTTATAAACCATTGGGAGTAAAGGGAGCTCCAATTTTGCCAGGTTGCTCAGTAGTTAGAACGTACATTGGGATCAGGACTATAGTCTCCTCTTCCAGCACCATACAACAGCTAAAACCACTGAATTATAGTTCTCACTTTGTGGCCTCATGTTCTCAGTTGGTGGCCTAATGTATAAACATGTATGCCAGGTGAAGCAGCTCCACCAGGGAGACTGAGAGCAAGTCCCAGGGCAACACGTAGGCCATTTTGAGGACATTTGATAACTTGGTGGCTTAAGTTTAACTTGGAGTTTGGCAAAGGATAGCTGCTAGACTTGGATGCCCACATGCAAGTGCATGAAGTAATCGCTGCACTGTGGGTTAGAAGGAGAAGATGGGGAAGGGAGGTTGGTAGCACCTCTGTACTGTGCAAGGAGGAATGGATTTAGCTTAGGCTAGGGGAAAGGCTATGTGGGCTTAAACCTGTTTCTTCATTATCACTTTACTCAGCTAGTTTTTCATTATGTGCCCTGGCTTTGATGAATGATGTTTTTATCCACCTAAACTATCCATCAATAGAGATCCACAACACCAAACATGAGATGCTATTACAGGAAGCAGCCTTGATTATAAAAATGAGCGGGATCTCTGATAATTATGAGCTTCTGGAACTCACCATACTCTTAATGCCTGGAAAGCCCTCCTTTGTACCCCCTGTGACATCCCCAGCAGTGGGAGAGAATGTGGGAATTGTTCTGCATCAGTCAAAAGGGGACCTGCACCGGGGAAGGGAATTTGTGGCTGCCCTGGGAATGCTCTGGAGTACCAGGGAACTGCCTTCTCTCCCTGCTTTGCCACAGTGAGTGAATACTGGTGTGAGGAATCACTCAGGGCCAGTCAGGGCTATCAGGTAGCGTGCTGGTGGGGCTCACCACACCCTGCCTACCAAGGCACTGCCAAGCAGCGGGGCTGCAGCCACCAAGCTTAGACCATCCTTCAGGAATCCTTCCAGAGGTTTTCAGGCTCAGTTATGCCTCTGTTTCTTTTGGTCTTGAGGAAGCCCTGCGCCATATTCCCCTGCATGGCTTCCAAGGGCTGGAGGAGACAGGTGTATCTGCTGGTAAGGCCCCTGTGTGGGGTGGAAGATGAGAGTAAGCATGACTAGTCATCCAACCTCCTAAAGCTGCAGCAAAGCTCCTATAAGTTGAGCTCCACCAGGGCTATATAAGTCTTATTCCTAATTTCCACATTCAAAAGAGCACTGACGACCTCAGAGCAGCCCTGGCAGAGCGAGGATCCCAGTACTGCCAGGAGAGGAAAGCAGTTACAACAGCAAAGCTTGTTACTGCTCCTTGGGCTGGATACTGCCTCAGATGCCCGCTTGCTATGTGGCAAAGAGAAGGGTGCAGCTGTCGTCTATCACGGCTGACTTTCTCACACATACCAACATTTTTTTCTGTGAAATCTCATGTTCTGCTATCAAGCCTTCAACTCAAGTTGTGCTTCCACTCAGTCCTTAGTGTGACTACACTGTCTTAAACGCTGGCCTGTTACTTGCAGGAAAATGGATCCCAGACTCGGCACAGACTGAGGACACCAGACCCTTCGGTACTCTACAAGCAGCTCCAAAGTCCAGTGGGCACCAAGTCAGTGGTCACAGTGACAGCTTCAAGCATGACAGACCCTGTTTTATTCCTGTGTTACTATGAACAAGCTGTGAGACTCCTGGAGAATCAGAAAGAACCTCAAAGGGATCCAGGCTCCTAACCTAACAAATCCAAGCATTTCCTAAGGTCTGAGCGCCAAGGCATGTTTCCATGGCCAAGCGCAGACAGTCGCATGCCTGCTCTGAGCCAGCTGGACAGAAATGTGGTCTAGTTCAGAAACTGGGTAACCAAGTTTGGCATCAAGCCTGAGCTGCTACATCAAGGTCCCCAGCAGAGCATGGACTGGACTCAGCACGGTGCAAATATGACTGTGCAGCTTTTGGACCGTTGCTTGTTCTATGCCTTCACTTGTCCACAGCAATGTCCTCAAATTTCTCTGTGCTTTGGTGCAGCATTTCAAAGAGGACAATAATACTGCTCTGCATGGCTAAGCTGTTGTGTGTAGAAGGACACTGATAGTTGGGAGCTGTTCTGGTGTAATACCTACCTAGCCTAGTTAGCCAGGGCAGGAAAGTGAGATGAAGTGTGATGCAAAGGGATGAATTGCCTTAGAGCACTGTTTTGACACACTGCAAGGGAGGCAACAGGAGTCCAGCCTGGATGTGAGTTCATGTTGTACGAGCTGGTTTGCCAGTGTCTGGGTGTGCTTGATCCCCATTAGCAGCAGAATTGAGACTCAGACCCGCGGCTTTCACAGTGCTGGGTTGCTGAGACAGTGTTTAGATTTGGGCCCCGTCTTGAAACTCCTCTTGTTTAACAAGAAGGGAGGAGGTTGGCTAAAATACAAGTACCTTGTGAAAAAAAGGAGAAAAAATAAGAAGTGGAAAAGAGACATGAATGCCTAATGCAACAGGAAAAAAAATCCCAAACCTCCTTAATGTTGCTGTTATGTCAGCTTGGGTTATTGGCAGTGGAAGTGGTTATTGGCAGCGGAAGTTAGACCTGGCTTGAGGCTAATATAACTCGCACACCTGACTTTTTAAGAGGAGCTGAGATCTGGTTTCTTTATGGATGGGCTTTTTTTCATTCGTGGTGTTGGTCCCTTCTTCAGATTTCCTTAGCTTTCCTTTCAGCCAGTTTTGGACTTGATTCTCCTTCTATCTTTCTTCCTGCCTGAAAAGTCTCCTGTTACATGCAGACAGCAATGGGATCCTTCATGCCAAAGCTCATTCTTCTGGCTTTGCAGTTTCTAGGGCCATATAGGTGAAGGATGTATGATTCAACAAGCTGGTGTTCACTGACAAAGTCTGGTATCTCCCTTCTCCCAGCCTAGGGCCAGTGAACATATGCAGTCTCAGGAGTGTGCAATAGAGGCTCTTCAACCAACAAGCTCCACCATCTATCACTTCACTCCTAACTACTACTGCTTTTGGCTATCTTAACTCCCAAAAGGACTGTCAATTTAACCATAACTACCTAAGAACTGCCAAGTCTCATTTTATGAGCTGCTGTTGAGAGTTTAGCTATTTAAGGCTGATTTTAAACAATTTTTATTGGTACTTCGTGGCATGTGCCTGATTTACAGTGCTGTAAATAACCACAAATTAGGGACATTTCTTTCTTTACGGTAAAGGCACATTATGTTGAGCATAAGAAGGATAGTTTGTTGGTGAAGAACTGGAGTGCAGGATTTTTTCTCCAACAGGCTTACTGCGTGAGCCCAGGCAAGCCTTGTCCAGGGTTTGGTCAATGCAAAGGGGTTGGCTCTCTCCCCGGGGAATGCTCTAAGAACTGGTGAATGTGGGATGAGGATCATGTGTGTGAGATGTCCCCCACTGCTCACGCTGCTGCTATGAGGCTCTGAAGGTAGGAGAGAGCAGTGCTGTTTTATAAGTGGCACACTCAGTTTGATGCACTTCAGGAACTGTAGGTATCTGATGTTAACCATAACTGAAAATTGCATCTCAGACACATGTGCCAGAGCAGGCATCACCTTCTGCAGCACTTCCATCTCTTCACTGACTGCAGCAGGAGAATGAGCTACTAACTGAGACCAGATGCCCAAACCTGACACAGCTAAAATCAGGGAAGACAAACCACACTCCTGGGAAACAAACCATTGGGTCCCACATCATGAAGAGACCTGGTGGGCTCAGGCTACCACTACCTACCTTCCTCTGCAACATCAACTGAGGAGCACACTGAAGCAGCTGAAAAACCTCATCCTAGGAAGGAAGAAATGTCTCTTTGCAGCTTAAAAAAGACCTCTTGCAGTCCAGGAATTTGTGGATGTAGAAGTTCAGGTGTAAGAGAAAATATTTTACTCAGGACCATCCCTGTGATTTGGGGGTGTTCAGCAAAGCTGTCCGATTTTCCTCATATTAACTGGTGTGAGGATGAGAATCTTCACTCTAAGGGGTTTTATGCTGCTTTTTCACACCCTTTTAAGAAATTGTCAGCCAGACCTGAAAACTGTGGACTGTGCTCATCACATTCAGAAGAAATCCAGAAGTCATGCAGCAAAAGACATCCCTGCTGTGTGCTGGTGTGGTGGAAGAGGACAGCAGACCCATAGACACTATGCTGGGGGCTTCAGTGCCTTCACTGCCTTCACTGCACTGCACAGATGGGCTCCTCTTCAACGGTACATTTCCCATTCAGGTTTGATGTCTTCACATACAGAGAAAAAAGAAGCCAGCCTTCTATTCACAAGGAGGAGTGAGGGTGTATAACTGAAATCCATGGCTAAATGCTTTGGGCAGCAGTTAAAATGTGAATCTAACTTTGGGGATCTTGTGAAATGGCCACAAAATATGTGGCCGGATTTTAAAATGTTCCAAGTACTCAACAGCAGCCAGTGTAGTCGTGAAAACTGGTCAGCGGCATTTCAGTTAGATCTTTGCAAATTGAATGCCAGGTCAGCAAAATGGAAACATTTTGTGGAACAGGACAACTGCATTTAATTTCTTTGGATTTCTTTTAAGAAAGCTTGGAGATGATCAAACCCCCAAATTTCTTTCTTTTTTTAAATGAAAAAGTCTGGGTTTCCAGATTAATTTTTTTGTCTTGAAATGTAAGATAATTATAGCAAAAAAGGTTCAAATCAACGCCAAAATAGAAATCATTGAAACTTATCAAAATATTGAGGTTACTGAATTACGTTTACTGACTTCTAAAAAATGTTCTTTTGGCTATTCATATTCATTTGTTTATATATTTACACTTTCCAACACAGTTTAAAACAAGAAAGTTTTAACATCTCAAAAATTTCCACAGGATGGAAAAATACACCCCCCCAGAGTTGCATGGAAGAATTTTTAAGTCTCAGTGTTTTGAAAATCAGAGCAGTTTTGCATGGTGATCTGTGGATATAAAAGTCTATACCTCAGTACTTCATTTTGAGAGTACTAGTTTTTATGCTGAAGCATTTCAGCAAACACAATGCTGCTCATGCTGTAGGTCACCTTTGTATCAGCATCTTCAAAAAAATAAGGTTTAAGGGAAGCTGTGAGACTTTTGTTGCTCTCTGGGATGATAAAAAGAATCTGCATTTGGCCAGAAAATGAAGACAGCAGGCATTGCTAGTACGCCTCATCCTTGGAGAGTAGACACCCAGTGTAATAATGGAAGAATCTACGTGATGCTAGTTCATGCCTGTTGATTACAAATAATAGAGAAAGCAAGAGAAAGCAGAGGTGTCAGACTGAAGATGGCATCCCCATCACTTAAAAAGAGACTGCAATAGCAATAATAAATGCATTTCTCAGATGGTATTGAGCAGTGTAATGGCAACCAGAAAATTCAAAGTGGTCCAAGATTTGCTGCAACACTTCACTGGCAGTGAAGCCACATGCAATTAATGCAACAAAAAACCAAACAGCCAGCAGTGACTCTCCACAGTTCAAGATTTATAGCAAAGAAAATCTTAGTCATTTCTAGTGCTTTAAACCCCTGACTATACTCCTGAAGCTGACTTTTGCTGAGAAGGGTGCCTGTAGGTGGGCAGCAGAAAGGTCTTCTTGAGTGCAGCCTGCCCAGGCTGGCGTAACCCCATCAGGCCATGCCTAGGGCCAAATTGGAGGGGACTCCGGCTGGAAAGTCTGGTGCTTTTGTCACTTTGAAATGTGTAAAGTGTTAGACAGTCACAAGTTATATTTACCCACCCTCTCTCAGCTTTTAAATAAAAGCTTTCCTTTATGGTCTTAGCTCCTAGAAGAACACATCTCTGTTACTGCTATCTCAAACAAGGCTACTTGCAAGAGAAGTGTTTACTATGAAAACAACTATATATGCATCTCTATATAATGCAGTCAGTATCAAACATCTTCTAAGAAGCATCAATCAGATTCCCTTTCAGGAACAAAAATACAAGAAGGTTGCAATCTTTTTTCCAATTTCCTAGTGGGCAGCTGAGGTGGGAACTCTATACCCAATTTATAACATGAAATATTCCCTGTATCTGTTTCACAAGGACATGTACCAGCATGAGAGTGGGATTTGGTGGAACGTGGATTTACAACTGGAAATTAAATACAGGCATGTGGAAACATTATTATGTAAACTAATACTTAGCTACTTCTTGCTGCATTCCCTCAACAGCAACAAAATGGTAGCATGGAAACCAAATGCCAACTGTAATTTTCTAAACCTGTTTTATGAGAATGAAAAGAAAAACAGTCCCATGTAGAACCATGAGGACTCGTTACTTTTTAATCTGTGAAGTATTAAATGTCACAGCCCCTGGGCTGAATTCTCCTTTCATCAAAACCAATGTAGCTTTGATATTGGTTTCCACTTGAACATGAAAGATCCCAGAGACTCAGCTTTTCACCTCTTACTGAGAATCCTGGTAACATACTTTGGTGTCTTGCTTTCAGTAGTTTGTTTTGGTGGCTCCCATTGCTCAGGTAGGAAGTACACTTAGAGAAGCTGTAGCTCAGAGACACATTGAGCAGCAAGCCCTCAGGTGCTGGTGATTCAGCATCGCTCTAGCGTGAGGCATTGCTATACCAACCCAGACAGGATGGCAGATCACAGGCAAAGTGCTTTAAGATGCAGCCAAGTCCCCTTCATCTTTGTTTCACCTGCTTCTGCAGTCCCTGCAGATCAACCAGGAAACCACCAGAACAAACGCCTGAGGCTCACCTGCACCCAGATCCTGCCCACACCTTCTTTGCAATACATGTAGTGGGGCAGTAAGGGACATAGCTGCTTTTGATCCAATAGGGCAGGATGAGTAGCCCCATATCTGGCTGTTTGCACTGTACAAGGGTATCCACTGCTTCTCCAAAACATGTGCCACTCATCCACATAAGGGACAAACTGGGGAAGGCCAGATGGTTGGCTGACGCCTCAGGCAACAGCAGGAACAGCCAGCCAAGCTGTGCATAAGCACCTAGAGGACAGGAAGGTGCTAGAAGTAACAGTCAGCATGGACTCCTCCACATCAAGCCTATTTGATTTCCTCCTGTGACAGCAGAGCAAACCGTGTGGATGGAAGATTCTCAGTAGATCAGATAGCTGGGACTCTAGTTAGACTTTCTGCAATGTCTTACATGACATTCTCATAAATAAGCAGAGGAAGTATCATGGAACTGAAATTACCATCGAGAGTGTATAAAACAAGTTGAAAACTCATATTCAGAGAAGTTATCAGGGACTCCGTCAAAATGGAAGCATGCATCAAGGACTTCCACAGAGGTCTGTCCTTGGCTGTTTGTGTTCAGTATTTTCATCAATAGCTTGGCTAAGGAATAAAGCAGAGGTTCCCCAGCTGTGGGATATGTGCTATTAGTTTTATAGAACAAGTTCCTAAGGGGCATATAGCCCAGAAAAGGCCTCTGGCTGCTGCCAGGGCATGCTCCGTCTGCCTCTGCTGTTCTTCATGGTGGTCTTGAGCAGAAAAAAGTTAAGCTGTTGCAATCCAGAATCTTGTTACATTTTTTGTTGTCAACTTGGTGGTCCTTGCAAGTACATCAGAGGCCAGGGTTAGAATTCAAAATTACCTTGATACATTGGAGAAATGGCCTGAAAAATAACAGAATTAATCAACTGTATTGCAAGGACCTGTGAACAAAAGTGGTGGACTGCACAGAGCATGGGGAGGTAGCTAGGAGTTCTACAGGAGAAGATGACAGCTGATCACAAGGTGAAGACGATCCAAAACCATCCTGCTATTATGAAAAAAAAAAGACATACTGGGTTGTATATTTAGGTGTTGGACTATATGACATGTAAGTGAATGTCTTCTGCTCTGCTGAGCTCTGTTGAGGCTGTACTTAAAGGAGATAGGGACAAACATGATCTGGAAGGAAAGACTGATTGATCTAGGGTTATTAAGTGTAGAGAAGATAACAATCTTCAGGTATATGTGGCCAGCAGACAGACAAAGGAAATAATCTGTTCTTTGTACCATAGTGCAGTTAAGTAATAATGGGTTTTAATTGCAGCAAAGGAGATGGTAAGTGAGTTACTGGGTAGAACATGCCAACAGAAGAAGGGGGATCAGATAGGGAAGCAGTGGAGTACATTGCCTGTGTGGGTGGTAGACGTTCCATCACTGAAGATTTTTTAAGAAGAAGTTAGAGACATATTAATCAGGAATTAAATAGGTGTAATTGATCTTACTTTGGGGCAGGATGGCCTCTCCAGGTCGCCTCCCCACCCTTATTTTCCATTTCAACAGTCTGCCTTATAAACATGGCATGGAGGTCTGTTGCTCAATAGATGGTTAAAAGAGTGAATAGCAGCTGGTTTATTCCTCTGTTTTTGGGAGGTGTGTTTACATTCCAGGCATAAGAGTGGAGAGGAAGGACAGCGAGTTCTGATCCCACCAGCCAGCCAGCAGAGGAGACCGGGCAGCCATCCATTGGAGGCTGTTTAACTTTCCCAGCCTTTCAAAGCCTAACATAAAGGACAAAGGTGGCTCCCAGATGGAAGACAACAGACTTGAAAAACATGGAAGCTGACAGAGAGGGATGTACATTTAACATGAAAGTTAAAATTGCCAGAAGAAGAAAGCAAGGAAATTTCCAGTTAGGTGCAATGGAATGACTCCTGAAGGATCTCTGTGCTCTGTGAGTGCTTTTGGCCTCCATAGAAAATACTTGGGCAGAAACCCTCCAGAAGGTATGTTTGTTTTGAGCAGAATCTGGAGTTCCTGCACCGAGCTTTCTGAAGGCTGTGTTGCAGGATTAGCCTCTATTCCCTCTACTCAATGTCATGGGAGACTGAACGTTTTCACTGTGTTCTGGAGCCTGACACAGGCAGACCACAAAGAAAAACACGGGAACCGATCCTATAAGCTGCTTCAAATAACACTTGCTCCAGAGCCTCTGGTGATTGCTGAGAAATGCTAGTTTCACAAAAGATGCCAATAGGGGAAGAAATTATTTCACAGTTTGCCTCAAGCTTCAAAAGGGGTTGCTGAACATGTTAACCGACACCCTTTTTGACAGGCTGGTTTGCGGTCAATGCCGCTAACTAACAGGAAAACAAATGCCTGTAGTCCGAGTGGGGAATTGCACTCTGTGCCACAAAGCCAAGGAAATTGCTGCCGGAGAATCCCCAGAGCTGCTCTGCAAGAGTGCACAGGCCGGCAGGATGTGTAAAAAAACATCGGGAATGTTCCTTATGTGACAAGATGGATCATTCAGAAAGAAGGCTTTGCTGACTATGAAAAGACTTGGTATATTGACTCAAAGGAACACTTTGAATATGTTTCTAGCTATGAGCAGCTCACTTCAGAAACTAGTGCATAGAGAAATGGGGAGGCGGGAGTAGGAGGCAAAGCGAAGTCAAGCTATGTACAAAGATGGAGACTGAGCCAGAAATAGAAAAGGGGAAAGTAAATCAGAATTTAAGAGTCTTGCATATATTCATTACGATAAGATATATTTTATTTTTTGCAAGGACTGGCAATTCCATTAGCCAAAGAGATACACAATCACTTTTGATACAAAAGAGACAAGAATTTTATTACCATTGTATCAGATCCAGTGACTATAGCAAATTCCTTTGCCAGCTACATGATTCACAAGGTGTTCACTGCAAAGACTGACAATCCAACTGTTTGTGTGTGCCGAATGAGCTATTCTTGATGTGAAGGACTCACATAAGTGGTCAGAAATGTTCAGGAGGGTGATGAAACCTGAAACGGATCCAAGTGCAGCATGATAGAACAGGCTTTGGCTCTCAAGGTAGGGAAGAGGAATATCACAGATACTGCTAATGCGAGCTGGTTATTAAACTAAACTACCGATCACTGGAGGATGGAAACCAGTCAAATGTCCTAGATATGAAAGATCTGACCAACGTGGGACATCACCTGTTAGCAACAGAACATGGATTTCTTCCTCTACCTCCACCTGGTGCCAGGGATTAAAGAGACCCTGATTGTGACTTGCCAATATTCCAGTGAGACTACAAGTCTAGTTCTTTATTTAGGCCAATATCCATTTTCTTGTATTAAGATTCTGCTCCTTTAACAAGAGTTGCAAAAACTGACTTGTGAAAACATACTTACAGAAATGGCAGAAACGTCTCATGAGATCCTCGCAGGCGCAACGTGTAATACTGATGCTGTTGTCTGTCTCTTGGCACCAGCTTTTTATCAAATGGCTTTTCAGAGGTCTGCCTGGAGAATATAGTATTAACTCCATAGTCAGAATGAAAGACAGTGAAATGTCAAGAATCTATAATCAGTCTTTTAAGAAATTACAGTCTGGGACATTTGTAATGGCAAGTTTTTTCTCTGTTTCTTAGAATTGCTGGACCACCGATTTTTCAAATTACCAGCAAAAGCAATGCAGCAGTGGATGTTCCGGTTCCTGTCAATCATTAGTATTATTAATTATTTAATTACTTTCTTAGAACTAATGAATTAAAGTGCAGACTTCATTCCTCAGTTAATTACAGGTCTGAATTAACTCTGCCTTTTAGACCAAGGAAAAATGTAAAGCCCTAAACCATCACAGTACATTTATCTGTGACTTTTCTCCCTCCCCCTCTCGCACTTCCCAGTACGTTTGCCACCTTGTAGAGGAAGCTTTTCCAGGGAAGGATTGACTTGTACAGAGCCTGGCTCAATAGGGTACAGGACTAAATGATGACTTGTTTGTGGCAATGTTTACTACTAAAAAAGAATAAGCTACTAAATCAGAATAATCTCATAGGATTTAAGTACACTTTGATCTTGATTTACCAAGGCACTGACTGTGCCATGTATTTCCATTGAGTGGAATCTGTATTTTATGATGATGGGGGGAAAAAACTTCAAAGGAAAAAAGCTATGAACATGTGGATAAGAAGATTTGTATTTTGAGTGCTGCCAAGAATTTGTGTAGACAAAAAGATGGTGCTTTTGAGATAATACTGGAGCTGCACAGAGGGCCTGAAAACATAAAAGCCAGCAGTGAATGGAGCCTTGAAACATGAATCCAAACCCACAACCAGCATTCACGATCCAGCTGAGAGAGGCTTTTTATTTACTTTTCCATGCCATTGAGTGCAACAATTCATTTACTCCCGATATATAAATACATACACACACGACACTAAGTAATATCCTGCTGATCCGAAATGCTCCCCAGGCCTCAAACCCTCCCCACCGGCAATCCCCCTCCCAGCCAGCTCTCTTCCGCTCTGCAACGATGCAGCCCTGGGGTATGTAACTGAGAAATCTCTGCTTCAGACAAGGGAGAAAGCTTCATGAATCACCAAACAACACTTCTCAGGTGGGAAAAGCACATTCTTTGTTCCTCTACATGGAATTAGAAAAATATGTGTAGAAGTAAAACCCTGAAAGCCCCAGGAGAGCAATTGCGCTCTTTTTCTTTTTTGGTTTTGTTGAGCTTGTGAGTTTTGGGGTGGTTTAATTAAAGGTCTTAAAATTCTTTAACACTAACATTCAAATGCTTCATATTTTTCCCCCAGACTCACAGAGTTTCTGTCCTCCTCCTCTCTCGCTCATGTCACTTTTACTCTGCAATAAAACAATTGAATCACACGCTGGTACATAAATATTGGCAGATTTTTAGGTTTGCTGTTTTTTTCACTCAGCCTATTGGGCAAACAGCCTAGAAAGGCTAAGTTATTTGCCAGAGTTTGAATTTCTGGCAAACAGTGCAGATCCAGTACAAATCTCAAATCATATTTCAGGAA
>NW_008825214.1:1428622-1432721 GCF_000699105.1 Pygoscelis adeliae
GAATGCCGTGCTTCTACTGCACCTTTCCAACTCTTCTCTCTGTGCACTAATGACTATTATGGGGAAATGCGTTCCAGAAATGTGAAAATCAATGTAGTGGGAAATGTACCAAAACCACCTTCCCACTTATACAATCTCAGTTGTCCAAGAAACACAATTAATTAGTGTTATTGAGCTGTTTAGCTCCTCAATAAAAGCTTTTCGAGTGATTATATGAAGAACCATTGGTACTGGAGACTTCATACTGAAGTAATTAATGGAAGTTGATTATATTCTGACAAGTTAAACACAGGTTTGTTTGATATTACACACACATGGAAAACACATGCGCTATTGAGCTCAGTACCTAGGAGTTTAGATTAATAGTGTTGATGAATTATGTGGAGATTATATACTTTGCAGACACATAATGGACCTGATTTTGAAAAGCAGGCTCTCATTTTGCTCCTGCAATTTTGAGGGTGTGAATAATTGCAGGTGATTTTCTAGCAGCTAGACATCTCACTGCCTGGTTGAATTCCTTCGGGCAGAGGTCATGCCTGGTTTTGTGCGAGGCACCAGAAGGCACTGGGAGAGCATGTGCAGACAGTGAAGAACAAACCTACACTAGTTCTGTGCACTGGGACCACAGTGACCAGCAAGGACAACTGGTTTCATGCACGGCTGTGGCAGCTGAGTTGGGACTTTCAAGAAATACCTTCTCTTTTGAAGTTCAGGGCCGTGTTGTGAATTTGAGGCTCAACCCCAAAAGGGGAAGGAGGAAGCTGTCACTAGGCTTTCTCTTGCCGCCAGGCAGAGGCTGGCGACAGACCCGACACTTAGCCCTGAGACCAGCTGCTGAAGCAGTCTCTGTGGGACATTGCTCAGGTTCAGCCTAATACCTGAGACTACCAGTCGGCATCTTTCTCTTGAGGGTCTGTCTGAAGGTGACTCAATGTCATTGGGATGAGGACAGAGGTAGTAACTGATGTCAGGGTTTAATGGCTGCAGGAGATAGTTGGGAGGTAGAAGGCCAGGTTCAAATGGGTGGCTTGATTCAGGCAGGGAAAGGACTCAGATTTTAGTCTTAGCTGCACTAGTCTGCCACGTACAGCAGTTTGTGCAGAACGATCAATCCCAGATCTGATGCCTTCCCATGGTGTTTACCGGCAGGAATACATAGGGGTGCCCCTGGGATGCCACAACTAGTGTTACAGGGCACTTACTGAGTGCTTAGAGCACCACCTGGGCACGCTCCCTTGGGCTTTTCCTAGGAGTGTGCCCGAAGGAGCTGGGACTGCAGACACCCCAATCCCAAGCTACGAAGGCAGGATGACTGCAAGATGTGGGGAGCAGCCTGGCTTTTACAGCGCTCCCAGGATTGGCTTCCAGGTCCATGAGCCAGCCCAGAGGTGGATAGGCATCTCTTCATGAGAACAGATCCTGCTGAGCCTCCATGGGCATGATTCAGTTCAAGACACCATGTCTTGGAGTCAAAATACAGGTTTACATGTGAGCCAGGCACTTAACCCCCCACCGACATGATGGAGATCTCATTGAAACTGCCAGCGGAGCATGCAGAGGGATTCTGCCCTGCCTCAAGCATGATTTCCTTGCTGAACTGCCTACACCTCCCCTCTACCTCAGACACCTGTGGACATCTACCTTCAGAAAACCCCGTTTAGGTGTCTATCACCAAGTGAAAACTTGCCCTTAGAGACACGTGACAGCTACAGCTCAGCGGCAGCAGGCTCTCTGTTTCCAGCACCACTGTGATCACAGCCACATGCTAGCTGCTCTGCCCAGTCCTCTCCTGTCCCCTGGATGGGACATGCCCAGCGCCCTGTGGCAGCAAATTGCCAGCATTGCCCAGCTTGAACCGACAAGGAGAAGCCCCGAAAGCTTGGCTGTGCTGAGCAGCCCTGTGAGGACTGCTGGCTGCAGAAGCAAGGTGTAATATTACACCGAGAGCGGGGCAGGAAGGAGCAGTCAGCCTTCCTCCTGGGACTAGCACACCTTCCTCAAAGTTTTGGTGTGTTCAGAGCTAGAAAGTGTTTTCAGCTAAGCCATTTCAGGTCACCCTGGCTGAGAAATGAGTTAAGAAGATGCATCATACTCCATATTCAGTGGTTATACCCAGAGACTTTCTTTAGGCTATAGCTTGAGGCATGTTACATAGAGAGAGAAGGGGAAAGACATGCAGACCTGTTCTGGCTTGGATCTTAAAGGCATGTGAGGAACAAATATGAGGCACCAGCATGTGCCTACGGAGGTACAGTAAGTAGAAAGTTAAAGAGGGCCACACAGCTCCTCTCTTCTGTGCTTGCAGTCTCTGAATCCAGTACTTGGCTCTCTGTCTGTGCATCATTAAATGTTGACCACTACCATGGCCTGTAAACAAATATACCATGCATCATCGTTACAAAAATGAGATCACAAACGTGAACCCCAAAAGAGGGTGTGGCCCCCAGCTAGTCAAACTCCAGGTCCATCTGAGACAGCGTATGTTGGCATGTACCCCAGGCAATGAGACAAACTGTGTGGCTGGCATCCCACCACTGGTGGCTGTCCAGTCCTCAGTGGAGATTTCAGCATCCTCTCCACCTTGCCTGATCCTGGGGAGTCCCAGGGTATGGGCACAATGGGGTAGGCACTGCATAGAAGGGCAGCAAGGGGTGGAGGAGAGTCAGTGGGAGGTGACCATTGACAATGTCTGGAGATGTCAAAAGGTCTTGCGGTACGTGGTACCCTATGGATGCCCTGGACAGTACAGGTGTGATGGAGGAACTGAGCCCCAGAGTGCCATAGCCAAGGACAAGCTGTTCTGGCTTTGTCCCTCCACATGGAAGTAGAAGACCTAACACAACAGCACCGCTGTGGGTGCTGGACCAGTTTGTTTGGCTGTATAAATACCTAACCCTTTCCTAAGACTGCTGGTGCTTTGATTGCTCACCTAGCTGCAATCCTACAAGAAAGACAAAAGTAGGGCCTAATTCTGCAATTATGTGCTGCCTCCAGGGAAAAGCAAT
Source organism: Pygoscelis adeliae (assembly GCF_000699105.1). Lineage (NCBI taxonomy): Eukaryota > Metazoa > Chordata > Aves > Sphenisciformes > Spheniscidae > Pygoscelis > Pygoscelis adeliae. Next base: position 1,431,631 of record NW_008825214.1, read on the forward strand.
CATTGTCAGGAAAGGCTTTTAACTCTCCCCCCATGTTGGCTGTCTGCTGGAGGCAGTGGATAGTCCCAGAAGCTAGCCCCAAATCTTGCCGTGCCGGCGGACAGGAAGCAGTCCTTTCCGAGGAAGGGGAAAGACATGGCTTCAGCCACTGCTTCTTAATTAGCTGCTGCAGGTGGAGAGTTGTGCAAGTCCCTCACATTGCTTTTATAACTATCACATCTTTATGTGGCTGAACTGGTTTTTTCCACTGTAACTTGGCCATTTTTGGAAGAGAAATATTTTGGGTCACATTATCAATTTTCCCCCCATGGAAAGCTTATAAAAATTAATCTATAAGCAAATTGATGTGAGGAAAAAAGTTAGCAGAAGTGTTTTCAAATGGACAACCTTCAAAGGATTTGAGCTCATTCCATTTGAATTACAAAGTCACAGCTTTGGTCCAGCGACTCTTTGGTTCCCTACCTCTCTTCCCCACCCATGCTGCTTTGCATCACAGTTGAACAGGTCCCCAGTGAGTACTTTTTTCCTAATGATTGAATTTAACATTGGCAGATGTACCTTGATAGCCTGTTCTTGAGGTTGCAGGCTCCATTTTGCTGTCCACAGCAGGCACAAGAAGCCGCTGAGCTGCCTTTCTGATGGCAATGTGCTAATCCATCTCAGACGGGCAGAGGAGGGTACTCCTTCCCCCAGACCTACACATTACTGTGGCTTTCTGTTAATGGTCCCAAGATAGTTCTCAGCTAGGGCAGCGGTTTGTCTGCAGACATCAATCTAACTGGACTAGACTAAGGCCACCATGAAGATACCTGACTTGATAGTAATCTTGTGCCCTTTTAATTAGTGCTAAAGCAAATTAATGACGCTGAGGCTAAATGGCTGATAATAACCTACAAAACCACAACCCTGCCTTTTCTTTAAAGTGAGATGCCAATTGCACAGCCAGGCGAGCACCGAGATTGTCCTCAGAGGAGTCGAGGAGGACTGTAACAGCCACCATCCCTTTGGGATAAACACAAGAAACAAAAGTCTTCAAGGTGCTTTGTGGAACCAGAAAAAACAGAGCGGCCTCCACACAGAGACATGCATTC
>NW_008825214.1:1432782-1437296 GCF_000699105.1 Pygoscelis adeliae
CTCTACTTAAAGGTGTCTCATATCTCACTGGTTATTGGTTTTGTGTGTTTATGGAAAGAAGGCAGAGCAGATCAGAGAAGCCAAGGACACGGCCTAAACAAACGTTAGGATTATGGCTCCAAGAACAGAGGCAGGGCGGTGGAGGAGAGAGATTTTGGCTAAGCTGATTAAAAGACAATTGTAACATGAAAAAACAGCTCCTAATTCCTCCTGTGTCTAGGGACAGCGCACATTGCACATTCGTTGTAGACAGAGGACCATAGTAAAGAAGCCTGACTCTATCATCACCTTCATCTCCTAATCAACACATCCCACAGCACTCTGAATTTTGGCGAGCGACCTGGAGTGTGAAGCATCACTGTGCATGTCAGGAGCAAGAGCCAGGCTCCAGGAGGAGATCTGAGGAGCTGTATGTGCACAGGCTCAAGAGAGATAGGGTAATGGAGATGCCACCAAAATCAACCATGGTGGAAGCAAATCTGAAAGCCAAGTGAAACCCAACCCCCCTGAGCATGGGGCTCACAGGCTACATCAGATTTGCAGCTGCATCCTGCAGACCCTGCGGGCAACTGAAGTCCTTGCTCTACCTTCATCCCTCCTCAGTCTCACCCTCCGTGGTGCTCCTGCCCCCTCTTCTCCCCAGTGCTCCTCTCCCCCTCCACCCTCAATTCCTCTTGACTCTACGGTGCCAAGTGACGGAAGAATAGAGCTGTCCCATGTCAGCCATGTGGCTGTCAATGTTACCTGTGTTGCCGGTGTGGTGCTGGGAAAGGACTGGGACAACCCTCAGCACATTTAAGCTCATTCAAGCCCTCCCTGGCACAAAGGTCTTCCTTGACCTACAGCCAGCAGCATGAGGCATCATTAAAGGAGAAAGCATCCAATAAAGAAGGAAGAAGCATCCAAAAGTCTCTTGATAATGGTGGAAAGATGACTTGTAGATGGAGACAAAATTGCTTTTGGAGCAACAGCTACAGAGTGTCTAGCCAGACCAGGAAGCCCCATAGCTGGAAGCAGAGACCTGTCTGCTCTGAACAAGGAGGATTTCCATGGAGCCAGGGAGACTCAAAGGTGTCTTGACAACCTGAAACCTGCTAATAGACATGAACAGCAGAAAGGAATGACAGATCTCAGAAACTGTGTTGAGAAAGCAATGAAAGGGGCAGAGGTCAGAGCAGACCTCGCTCAGCCACCTGGCTGCACAAGTGGGTTAGCCAAATGACCTCAGTAAAACTATTTTCTACTCCATTTGTAATCCTCAGAGGCAAATCAGGGAGAGGAGAGATTGTCCAGTTCAAATAATGCAAAACTTGATTTCTTTGAGGGAAAACTCCCTGACAGGCTTCTTGGCTCTGCTCAGTGTCTCACCCAAGTGAGTGGCTAGGAAGAGAAATAGGAGAGGTTTCCAGCAGCCAGCCCGCGCACGCCAGCTCTGTCTGTGCTACAGAGCAGCCCATGACAGACAACCGAGTGCTCCAAGTTTGCAGGAGCTGTTGAGATGTAGCAATGCAGGCAACCATCAGGCAGAAAGAGCCAGATCAGAGAATTAGCAGCAAGGGGAAAGCTGAATCTTCTGGCCTGGCTGAGGGCCAGACAAGACCTGTTCTTGGCATAATCCGGTGCAAACAAGGACTCCCAGGGTAAAATGGGCAGTGGAACATTTAGCTGGACTTCAACTTGCAGGGCCAGCTCAGCAAAAGGAAATCAGACACCCCAAGGGCTTGGGGAATTTGCCCCACCATTTGAGTTTTTCTCTGGAGCAGCCAACCAGGAAAGGAAGCAGCTGCTAGCAAGAAAGATGGACATTAATTGCCATGAGCCCCGTAAGCACAGACATGTCAAATGGAAAAGGTGACTCTAGTCTGGTCTGTGGCATTTTTGAACAATTAGAAAAAGTGATAGATTTGGTTTGTAAAACAAGAGAAGTTGGCAATAATGCAAAAACTAAAGAAAGCAGTTGAGTTAAGTGCTGGTACAATGAAAAAGTTCACTATAAAATGTCAACTTGTTATAATAGGAGGCTGGGCCAGAACAAAACATCACAAGAGCCTAGTAAAAAGCTTCTTTCCCAGTCTGAGAGTTGCAAGGACACCACATTATGTCAGTGAAGCCCAGAGGTACGCAAATGAGGCCCCAGGTTTTTGTTAGATCCTCACAGTTGAACAACAGAAGGAGGAGACTGGCTACAAATCATCTGCTGGTATCTGTGAAATGCATGGAAAAAGTGGACACTGCCTCAAGGATAACATTAATAGAGCAGACATGCTAAAAACAGTAAGGAGTAGACTGTCCAAAAGTGAACCAACTAATTGGTCTCAAATGGAGACAGTGACAGAGAAATGTGCATTCGTCCAACAGTTGGGAAAGTTGGGTTTGCAAATTGGACATCTGGAATTTGAGCTAGATTTCTGGATAGCCGAGATAGTGGATGAGCTAATAAACAGTTTGGATTTCCTTATGCCTAATAGCTGAGTAAGTGCCAGGAAACCAGGTCTTACAGACCCTGCCTGTGAAAATTCTTTATAAATACGTGGCACAGGTGAGCAAAATGATTTGTAGACAACTGGTTTGCAGAGAACAGGGAATGGCACCATTATAAGTGACATGCCATAGGAGCCTTCCAGCCAAAGAAATCACTTCCCAGAGGCTGAAACCTATTTTGAGACCTAGGATCTCAAAGGGATTTTAGCTGCTCAAGTGTTGGTGTATTGGAAGCAGGAATCTGTTCCCCCTTGGTGTGCTAGACATTTCTGATGAGGAGCAAATGAAAGGGGGGAAAAAGGGAATGAGGGCCAGAAAGCACGACAAAGTAAACAGATGTAGTAAATATACAGAAGAAAACTAGCAGGGAAAGAAGAGTGGAGATAAATGCAGGGATCTTGGTATTTGGTGCTGAGGATGGCTTATAAACTTTTGCTGCTGAAGTTCCTGGAGTTGTTCTCCCTGTCATTGCCAAAGCAGCACAGGACCAAAATATAGGAAGGTGGCCATGGAGCAGCCACTTTGCTGTTCAACTGAAACCAAGTGCAGGAGATATTCTGGGCAGCAGGGAATTTCAGGAAGGCCAGACTGAGCTCTGACATGACCTTGGGCTTCACTGGTTGTTCAGAGGAAGGAGGGCAGCTCCATGTCCTGTTCAAGGCTGCAAGGACCACTGCAGCCTGGTTTTCCACTCTGGATCTGACAAACAGCTGTGGACCTTGGTAGAAAGATCTGCTTCACGGTGGTAGAATGAAGCCCTCAGCGGCCACTGAATATGGATGCTTACCCACTGCCATGGGGCAAGGGGTTATACCTCAGGCACAGCCCTGCAGAGACACAGTCAAACTGTTTTTAAGCATCTCCACATGACACTGGTGCATCTGTCTTGTGGATGCCCCAGCTCATTCTGGGAGCAGTGACATGCCCTGAGGGAGCCATCTCCTCTGGCTCCTTGGTGGGGCAGTTCTGCTGCACATATCAAAAGCCGTGGCCCCTACCTGGTGGGTTTACAGATGAACTGAGACAAGCTTAAGTCTGCCAGACTGCAATAAAACTCCAAAGAAAGAGAGTATTTCCTAATAAAAAAGCAGTTTGCTTTGGGCAGATGGGGAGCAAAGGAGGAATTTCCACTGCCACAATGACAGTGGAGCTGTCCAGAAACTGCTGCTCCTCCTGGGTGTGCAGGACTGGGGAGGACTTTGTTTCCTAAGAAGAGGTTTACTTCTAAGCTTGCACATACTGCACAACACCAGCTAACTTGGGTGAGCTTGTGACAGAAAACCATTGCAATGGTCACCAGAACACAATTTAGCATTTGTGGAGTTACAAAGGCTCTTGTGACTATTCACAGTTTGCTTTTCTGGATTTTAAAATGCCCTTCATATAGTAAACAGATGCTAACAGACACTGAACTTATAGTTTAGAGACAGTATTGCTAGACCATCATAAAGGATTTGAAAGTGTCCTGATTGCAGCAAAAGTTTCAGGTCGCTGAGATGATTTATTGTATTACTGAAGCACACCTTGGGGTAAAAGTTTTATTTATATATCTTCACTACTGTTTGGATGGGAATAAAATCATTGTGGAATAGCAAAATGAAAATACTCTGACAAAAGGGCATTGCATAATTATGTAATAGTTTATTATTTAACAATAACTACTTAAAATATGATTACAATAGTACCATTTTTCTTTTTGTTTAGAACATCATACTCTTTAGACTACTACCACTCATGACATTAGTGACAATGAAGTAAAGGTGTTTTTATGGATTAAATGTAGCTGCTGCCTTTCAGCTGGAAGGAGTTAAGTCCTTTTGTGGATCTCAACATCAACAGCCTCCATATGAAACATGGGCATTGCTACACATATAGTCATAGAATAGAATCATTAAGGTTGGAAAAGACCTCTAAAATCATCGAGTCCAACCATCAACCCAACACCACCATGCCCACTAAACCATGTCCCTAAGCGCCTCATCTACCCGTCTTTTAAATACCTCCAGGGATGGTGACTCAACCACTTCCCTGGG
>NW_008825214.1:1438134-1448705 GCF_000699105.1 Pygoscelis adeliae
GCTTTCCAGCCACTCTTCCCCAAGCCTGTAGCGCTGCATGGGGTTGTTGTGGCCGAAGTGCAGGACCCGGCACTTGGCCTTGTTGAAGCTCATACAGTTGGCCTGGGCCCATCGATCCAGCCTGTCCAGGTCCCTCTGCAGAGCCTTCCTACCCTCAAGCAGATCAACACTGCCGCGCAACTTGGTGTCGTCTGCAAACTTACTGAGGGTGCACTCGATCCCCTCATCCAGATCATTGATAAAGATATTGAACAGAACTGGCCCCAAAACTGAGCCCTGGGGAACACCGCTCGTGACCGGCCGCCAACTGGATTTAACTCCGTTCACCACAACTCTCTGGGCCCGGCCGTCCAGACAGTTTTTGACCCAGCGCAGAGTACACCTGTCTAAGCCGTGAGCCGCCAGCTTCTCCAGGAGAATGCTGTGGGAGACGGTGTCAAAGGCCTTACTGAAGTCCAGGTAGACCACATCCACAGCCTTTCCCTTGTCCACTAGGCGGGTCACCTGGTCATAGAAGGAGATCAGGTTGGTCAAGCAGGACCTGCCTTCCATAAACCCGTGCTGGCTGGGCCTGATCCCCTGGTTGTCCCGCACCTGCCTTGTGAGCGCCCTCAAGATGAAGTCCCCCACGAGGACAAGGGCTAGCGATTGTGAGGCTTCCACCAGCCGCTTGTAGAATGCTTCATCCGCCTCTTCATCCTGGTTGGGTGGTCTATAACAGACTCCCAGCAGAATATCTGCCTTGTTGGCCTTCCCCCTCATCCTTACCCATAAACACTCGACCGTATCATCATCACAATCGTTGAGCTCTAAACAATCGAAACACTCCCTAACACACAGAGCCACACATGTGCATATGGAAAGACAAGTCTCTATTGGTCTTCCTTTTTGAGACTTGGGTGTCTGAAGTAGGGACAGAATGGAACGGAAGAGCAAGAAATTAAGAATCTTGACCCAACAAGCTTGGTCAAAAACTCCAAAAAAAAAGAAATTCTTTGGCCAGGTGTCCTGCAAAAGAGACAAGGAACTGTGAGCAGAATGCTAACCCTCTGCTGTTCAATTCCTCCTGTGCTGAGGAGAAAAAACTTTGGATGATCACTGTGAATAAAGAGGCTAGCCTCAAAACCACATTATTTAATGAGCAATTTCTCCCCCTAACAGAACCTACCTACTGGACTATGAGTTGTGAGCACTCAGGTCAAATAGGTAATACTTTTATTTTTTCTTAAACCTTTTGAAAGCATCATTAATATACATGAACTTTGCATGTAAGTATTCAGCAGACTTATTTATAACATTGTCTTTACCTCTTCACCTACATAACTCAATGTCAGATTACCTCAAAACAATTAATCTACATTATAAAATCAACTGGTTGCTGATAGAACTAGCACTCACTTTTTTCCCATCAAAAAGAACTGTCAAACCCTGTTTTCTGTACCACTGACAGGCAAGGCAGAAACCTGTCCTTTTCCAAAATGAGGTGACATGCATCTGTGTGCTAGCAGTAACCGTGTCATCTAGAAATTCTTTCAAGCCATTGAAATTCTTTCAATAAACTCTTTTATATTTTATTCACAGCTTCATCTCCATTCCCCTGTAACAAAACACCAAATGTTAGGATTGCTTTAAAAAAAAAATCAAATATATAGTTACATATTACCATTGTGCCTTTGAGAACTATGGTTGTGTGCTATAAGATGTGGCAAGCTTGTACTAAAACAAAAGCACTCTTTCTCCATGGCATATTCATTATTCTCCCCTATTGAGTAATTCTATCACCTGCCCTTTACAGATTCTTTATGCTTCAACAGAGATGCAATTTCTGGCCAGAGCAGCTTCAATATAGAATCTTAGCTTCCATGGATGTGTAATCATTTACACCTGTGCAAAGTAGATGTAAACTCACTTTGCACTCACTTTACATAGGTGCAAATGACTGCACAAGGTGAGAAGCAGTGGAGAATCAAGCCCACAATGACTGCAAAGCGCTTAGGCAGGGTATGATGGAAACCAACAGAGGCACATGGGATACAGCGATCAGGAGGCAAGCAAATGTCAGCAGCAGTTTGAGAGTTTATTCTCCCTCATTTTGCGAGCAGCATCTATTATTAGCAATGGAAGTCACGCGTGTGTGCCCAGAGGATAATAAATCAGCCGCTGTGTGAATGCTGCAGGCCTGCCTGCTCCAGTTCCTCTGGCACTGCTCTAAGGGACAGGCTGCAGCAGGAAACCTGTGTTGCCACCTGGGTTGGAAGATGCCGGGTGGCTGTGTGGTTGTGAGATCAGTGTACATGGAGAATCAGGCTAAACCTAGGGGCTCTGGCTTGGTTTAGGGCATGTTTCTTGTTGTGAGTCAAACAGGTTATCCAAAAACCTGGCTCCATCACTGCTAACATAGTACAGGTGCTCCTAGCCCTTTTTATTATATTGCCTCCTAAAACTGCCCGAGAGCTGGGGAGCGCAAGAGCTTTCAAAGGAAACTTTACTTTTTATGAGCTGTTGGATAGGACAGAGTAGATAGATCTAAAATTAATCTGCTGCCCTTTGTCAGAGCTCTCCATCTGCAAGGTTAAAGGCAGTAATTACCATGGTGGGCTATTTGGAGGAGGTTGGAGGAGAAGGGAGAGAAATTTTTTCATGCTGACTTTTTTAGCCTGAAGATTAGGGTTTATATAACAACTTTGCTTGGTAGTCTGAAAAAGACCTTCTGAAATGTGTTCCTCTTAGTCTTACACCTGACAGCTTTCCTCACTCTTCTTTCCCCAGCCTACTAATAGTGACGGTAAATTCATCCAGAGAAATATGGTTGCTATAAAGTATTGAAGTTTCTGTGTAGCATGATTTTTACATTTTACATACAGCGTAAAATTACTGAATCTGAAATAAAGTATGTGTATCATTTTTCCAAGGGACTTTTAAAACGTGCCTCTGGATATATGTGAAAATATAAAATACTGCTCACAAAAAATTAAAGCAGAAAGCATACGCTTATGAAGGAAAACTGCTTCATTTGTTACAGCTATCTTTTCAAGGCAAAGCAGTCACACCATGTGCATGGCAGGCTGGAAATCTATGTGTCCCCAATGATTTTGCTGTGGTTGCAGTACCTGGTATGGGAGAGGGCTGGCCATCAGTGCAGAAGTGTTTTCTCATGGCTACAAAGTTCTGCAGAGCCGGCGCTGAAGTCAAGCCCAACATTCATTCACACCCCACGACAGTCAGGCTAAATCTGATTCACAAGCAAGATGATGACAGCTAGGACAAGGCATCATTTTTAGTTGTAAAACAAGCAATTTTGAGCACGTGATTGTGGCAAATAATCCAAAGAGTTTCTTATTTAATGAAAGCATTTACCGATGACAGCAAAGACATGGTGTCAAGGGAGGGTGGGTGAAGCCTGGTACTGACCCGTTGCAGGCCTCTATGGGCTGGGAAAATCAGACTTGAGAGAGGGAGGACTGTATCAATACTTACATTAACAATAGAGTGAAAGAAGTCTTTATTTTCAGCAACAGGCCTTGAGCAAAGGACTTTTACCCTCTATTCCTGTTTTCTTGATAAGTTATGAAAGGTTTATTTACCCCACATCAGATACCCCAGTGGCTTCCTCTGTAATGGGCTTTTAGGTGTCTTTTCAGCATAAGCTACAATTAACAGAAAGAATATGTTCTCTGTAGGTAGAGCAGGAGCGTAAGGGCTGTCCTGGGACCTCCTTCCCTCGAGTGACAGCAGTGCCAGGTGACGCTGCCTGAGCTGGCTTTCCAATCGTGTAGCACATGGGGCCAAGAGCAAGCCCCCATCCTGCCCTAGTACCTAGATCCTTGAGCCTGCCAGCAGGATCCCACCATGCCACCTCTCCCACGGGCATTGCACATGCTGCAGCCAAAGTCTTAGATATGCTGCAATGGTGGGAGGATGGAGGGGAGTAGGCTCAGCTTCCCCATGACTGTTCCATTGTGCTATAGGATGTGGCTGGTACCTGCACTATGGTGCAAAGCCACCACTTGAGGGTAAAGCAGCTGCTCAGAGGGGAGCTGCAAAGAGCTGAAGTCCCTTCAGCCGCTCTTCTTGCCTCATCTTCTTCTTTGCCTGCAGTACCAGATGTAGCACACCTCAAAGTTGCCACAAGTGTGTGGTTCTCTAGTATAGGAACAACTGTGAAACTTCTGTACCTGGTTGTGTTGAAATGCCTGGAGGCAGCTGAGATAGGATGTGGGCTACTTCACCATACTCGGCACTCATGGTAGGATCCCTCCATCATCTTCTCAGTGGCAGCTGGCCTCTGGTGCCTGCTGTAGTGTCCTACTAGTCATGGTCAATGGTGTGCACACTCTAGCTCTGTAGAGGACAGAGAAATACTGTGACTAGATCCTTGCAGATTTATTAATTTATCTCACAGGTCTACTCAAATGCCATAAATTATAAAGGCAGGCTTACAGCAGTCTGGTATCAGCAGTATCTTCTGCTGCTGCCATGAAACCATTTTCTTCTTCTTCTACCCAGCTGCCATGAAATCCACTTGGTATTTGCTGAAGGTGTATTTAAGGTACTAAAATACACTTCCTTTTAAGTGTTTGGGTATTTTTCCACTGGAAGACTTATCTAGAGCTGTGGTGGATTATTTATTACTTCATGGTTTTAAAGTCTAAAGCCAAAGAAGATTTAAATAGCTAAGTTTAAAACAGATTATCTTGAAAACAGCCCCTTATTAAGAGGTGACCCTCATAGTACCTAAGCACCCTCTTCAGCCCCCACTTATTTTTTTGGTACCCCAAGGAACATGCGTTTGGAACCATCTTAGGCCAGCAGTTCTACCTTATACCTAAAACTACTTGGGACCCAGGGCTTGAGGTTTTTCTCTTCCTAAGTCCCCAGAGGATTCAGTTTGTTCTCAGAGCATAGGTACATCCTAGATCATGCGTTAGTAGAAAATCATGGAAATTCCTCTCTTTAAAATGTGTCCAGTGATATGACCCCTGATGCTCCTACCTAGCCCAGTGTTTAGAGCATTTTGCTGGGGACTAGATGACCTGACTTCAGTGTCGTCACTGGCTGGAGGGGATTAGACCCGGTCTCCCGCAAGCATGCAGGGCTGTCTAGCAGTGCTGTGTGGTCATCCTGCTGGGAGGGTTGCTCTGCTCCTTTTGCTGAAATGGAGCACCTCTTGTGAGAGGAAGGTAGGGATGGGGGTCTGGGAAGGAGAGATGGAGAAAGGGAGGAGGGAATGGAAGCAGGAGTCAGAGAGCAGCTCTGGGAGAAGGAGGTTCGTGTCCTGTCCCTGGCAGGTCTTTGCAAGGGAAGGGTGGGAAGCCCATGCACCCTCCTCCCAGCAAGGTGTCCCAACCGGTGCCAGCAGCCTGCTCCCTCCCTGCAGGACAACAAATGCCACAGAGAGGATGTGCCAACTGCAGAGCCCCGTGCGGTTTCTCATGCCTGGGCTATCTGATAGCCTCTTCTGAACTCTCCACACCACCGGGAAGCTGCTCACTGCAACTGTCTTCTGCAGTGCAACGTCATTATTTACTTTATCATCCATGCGCTTGTGTACATTCCTCACATTTTAACTATGGAAGTAGAACAAATTGAGCATGTTAACCTTCCTTCCCTCCCTCCTGTCATCCAGTTTGCTTCTACAGGTTTTTTCCCCACTCTTGAAGGCTGCTATAGCGTGTTAACAGATCAGTCTTCACGTGTTCGCATTTACATCTTTTTTCCCTCAGTTACAGACTTAGCAATCTATAAGGGAAGCATTCAGCATGCCCTTAAAGCACAGTACAGCAGAGAGCATTGCTTCTGTGACCAAATCCTGTGTAAGAACAGATCTGCTTAGTCTGGAGTCATCAACACTGATTGCACCCAGCACACACATGCTACCACATACCTTTGCTGTCTATGCCTGCAAAAATCAGGGGGTGCCTGTCTAAGATTTTGTATTGCTCTGTCGTGCCTCCTGCCCTCCTTCGCTCTGCTCTGGAGAGTTACCAGCCTTTTCTTTCTTGATGGGTTCCTTATGTCTATGTGCCAATGCCATGTTTTCAGATAACAACTTCTGAAATGCCTTCATAAGCCTGAAGCTGAGGAGATCAAATGGAGACCATTAAACTCTACTGTGTCCATTAGCCGAAAGGACTCCTCTTTTTCACCAGCCTCTTCTCTGTTCTAAAATTTTTGCAAACTAGTGCATACAAGCATGTGTGGGTGCAAATGCAAGTACACAGCCTGAGACAAATTAGCACATCTGGTCCTCAGCTTGGTTGCCCATCCGTCTGGTTGCCCTTGCACTGCCTGGTTCTGGTCCTGCCTGTGGCTCAGGCAGGTCTGAATATGCTGCTCTTTATTTTTTTTAACCAAAACCACCGCTAAAGTCCAGCAATCACTGACATCCAGTGGCGGCTGAGGATAATTACAAATGTTTGTTTTCTGACAGTCTTGTTTGTTACCTGGGGAATCCCAAGTTGAGATGAAGGCTTGCTTTTGAGCTCTACAAAAGGAGGACAAGTCAATTGAAACACAACATTGCTTTCATTATGCGGGAGAGGGCAGGTACCTGAGAACCGGTACTGAAAAACTTCTCTGTGTTCCCTGCACGAAGGGGCTCCAAGTCTGACTGTGCTGCTGTATGGTTTGGGAGTAGCCCCAGACGGCAAATTAAGTTCTGCCTTTCAGAAACTGCCATGAGACCAGACCTGAAGTTTCCTGTCCCAAGCAGTTTGGAGTGGGATAAAATTAAGACTTGAGCACCAGTGACCCCACTATGTTGGTCTAATAAAAACACTGTGCTGCTGCAGGGTGAGCCCTTCAGCCCCCTCCCAAAAAAGGCTCAAATATCAATTAAATCCTCTGGTGGGTGATCCTGCCTGAAGAAAATAACATCAAAGTTCCAGTTTTGGCTTAATTCCATTCAGCACAGATAATTAACAATTTCTTTATGGTTGGAGACGGGTGGGAGGGCATTATGTACCTTTTTTATCCTGGTGCAAATACTACTTGTTCCTAAATGCCTGTATAGTCTTATCTTTCATCTGTGTGAAACTGTATGGGCTATGGTGCAACTGCTGAGAGAGTTACCTAGTTTTTTTTTTTTTCCCATGCAGTGACTCTCTACAGTGCCTGACTGCATTTAGGGAATGCTTAGGAAAAATTGTAAGGAAAAAGGGTCAGATCCCCATAGAAAGCATGGAGATAAAGTCTCTGGATGGCACAGCCTGTCCTAATTACTACAGGAAATGTCACTTTATCAGTGAAAGCATAATTATGAAACTGAAGCTCTTTTCAGGACATCTTTGATATTATTTTCGCCTTATTTGGGGGTCAGGGGGATAAAACCAAAAGGAAAAAAGTCATCTAACTTTTATTTTTATTTCTGAAATTCTTTCAAGAGTACTGGAGCAGGAGGTAAATTTTGACAGGCATAAAATACTTCCAGTGCAGCAAACTTTAATGGTTGCTGACACCACCATAATTTAAACCTTGGGCCTTTGTAAACAGTTTGCACAGAATGCCCTGTAAGCAATCTGAGCTCGTTGCAAGGGCTCCAGCACTTTCTGAATGTGAGACTTCATCTGTCTCTCCCCCTTCGGCCTCCAGGCCTTTCTGTACTGTTTCCACCCCTTCTGATATGCCTTGCAAAGAGAATATTCCTCCAACTTTTTTGGCAGTCACCACAGGCCCCTTTGCATTGATGTGTATTACAGTAGCACCTCTTGAAGCTTTGGCCATAAACAACACCCCATCACAGGGCATTAGCCATGTAAGAGGTGCTCTCTGCTGCAAGGGGTTCAGAGGTGAAGGATGTACCCAACAAAGAGGGGACCCATAGCTCATGCTAAGGTCTGGCTGGGATTTGAAGCCCCTTTCACTCGGGTGTCCTGCTCTACATGAGATGCTGCCCTTAGCAGTAGAGAAAGCTGGAAGCAGCAGCACATCTTAAACTGGCAGATTGAAATGTAATGAAAAGGAGGAATTTCAATTCCTTGCCTTGAATTTCATAGATTTTGGTTTGTGCCTTCTGCCCTTGTGGGTAGGAATAGTTTTCTGTTTTGCACTGTATGGAGGGCCAAACAGAAGAGCCATGGCTGAAAAAGTGGGAGAAAGGAATGACAACCTCCCTTGCAACGCACGAGACCACCCTCCCTGGATCATCTTGGCTGACAGTGTTGGGATGCAAGCAAGGGCTCTCATCTTCCCCTACTCTGCTTCACCGATAGCAAGAGCCATTTCACGCTCATGGAGAGCGTTAGGAGAAAATGACAATGAAGCAGGACGTGCTCAGGAAGCTGAAGGAGCTGAGCTTGCTCCGAGGCTGATACAAGTCTCCACACAGCGTCACTGATGAAGGATTGCTGTGCCCATAACTGGGGAGAAAGCCAGAATCTCTTTTCTGATACTGAAATAAAGCAGCCCCCTTTTAGACCAGTCAGGAAAGTAGTTGTTCATTCCTCAGGTCGAGCGGCACATATGCAATCTCTTTGTTAAGTAGCTTTCTAAATTTCTGCTCCTTGGCTCTCGCAGTCTCAGCCTGTGTGATTTCCAGCCCTGAACACCAGCCAGGAAACCCCACTCCCAACCCAGAAGGGGCTAACGCAGTCACGGCACTTATAACACAGACAGAGCTATAAATGGGCCGCTGGTTACAGCCACTGGAGAAGGCAGGGGGAAAAAGTCCACACTTCCCAAATACAGCTTCTAAAATTCAATACAGGTCCTCTGGTTATAGAGCACGCAGAAACCTTAATTATAAGAGAAGACCAGTGTGTGGAAGAGGAAGAGGAGCCTTGGTGGCTACCACTGGCAAAGGTAGAGGTGAGATGGACGAACTGGAGAACACTTTTTCTTACAAAATAACTATCAGCCACAATGTCAGCATGCTTTAGGTAAACATGCCCAGCAGTGAGAAAGAACAGGGTAACTAGTTCAGATAGAAGGGAATTAAATTTGTGGCAAGCTAAAACCAAAGCCAGATCTCTTTGCGGTATTGAAATAACTTTGCTACTGCCTTGAACACCAGCCTTCAGAGTGGAGGGACTGGAGTGTGCCGTGGGGGAGACTGGGTAACAGATGTCTTACAGATATCTGTCCCCCTTCTACATGGTCAGATCTGCAAGGTGGTAGTCTGTTTCTAGGATCTGGAAGTGTTGTTTAGGTAACCAAAATCTGGTTCCTACCTAACTTACAGCTTGCAAAGTCACCATCTATCTGTGTAGTTTTGATATAAAACACCACCATGCCAGCAAAATAGCATTTTATACTGGTTTGTGCAGGCATAAGGGCTTCATGGACTTAGGCACTGAGAAGAAATGAAGGGTAAGAAGTCCTTCTCCAGTATCATTATCAGTGTGTTGAGAGTCCTGGACTGGAGGCAGGCAAACAGCATTGCTCAATTCATTTCCATTAGAAAATGAATGTGCTTCCACATTCCTGGACAGCAAATGACAGAAGGCATTGGCTCATAAGGAGCTAGTCTGCAATTTTACCATGACTGACTGAAGGACTTGGAAATAAGTGTTTTTCCGCATGGGCCCTACTGAAACGTGAGCCTGGAAGCTTGTCCAGCCAACAGCCAGGATTCACACCTTTCTTTCTGTACCTGTATTTCTTGGTCCCTCCAGGGGTGGGTATTATCTGCCTGCTTGATAGCTTTAAGGCTGGAGAGGCCTTGGCTTAGCTGAGGGGATCTGCCTGAAAGCAAATCATATTAGTGTTAAGAAACAGGCAACCTTTTTTGCTGGTGCTGTACTCTGATTGAAAGAGTGATCTCATTGTGTGCTGAGCATCCCAGGCCAGTGGCTAAGGTACCAGGCTGCTAGGCATCACATTCAGGACCAGCAGAAGGGGCCAGAGATAAATTTTTTGCATGGTTCTTCTTCCTAACATAATGTATGACTGGTTCCTATCTTCTGTGACTACAAAAAACTCCTGCTCAGGTTCCCAGCATCTGTTACTTTGGGGAGATCTAAAAATGTCTTTCTCAGAATGAAAAGACGGTTATTTCACATTTTATGTAGAATCAGAAAAAGTGAGCCTGCAAGATCCCTGATCCAGAACACCAGTTTTGAGGCTGTTTACCTACTCTGGGGAAAACATGCTTTTAAGTCCCTGTTCTTTCTCAAATGAAGGGGTTTGAAGTCTTTGCCTCCTTCTGCTGAGCAAGGGAAGAGCTGCTTGCTGGCTAGTAACTGTTGTGAATGGATCCACAGACAGATCCACTCAGCTTGCAGCTCAGTGGTTGGATTTTAATCTTCACTCTGGTTAATCCTTACACAAAGCAGAACAGCTCTAATGACAGATGATGAACATGAGAGTGAGTGAACCCCAGCACTTCTGGCAGCCGGGTCCTTGTTTGGGATTTGCTGTGCAGACGAGCAACTTGAACTTTCCTCCTCCATGTGTTAAACAAGTATTATGCCCTGCTGGAATATTCTGAAATACAGCTGCCTCTCTCTGACCAGAAATTTTGTCATGGCTCTGAGAAGATATCCTATGCAGTCAGTATTTTTCTCTTGCTTTGTCCCGGCGCTGCTGGTCTGGAGGAGTGGTGTTAGCACATCAGGACTTGGTAGTGGAGAACA
>NW_008825214.1:1448777-1480881 GCF_000699105.1 Pygoscelis adeliae
CGGAATGATAATTAAAAAAAATTGCTTTGGCTCAGACCCAAAGTTTCAATAGTTCTTGAATTTTCAGCAAACCAGGAACCCTGCCCCTGATTGAATGGATCATCCTGTTTCCCTATGTGTTTTTCAAAAAAGCACCATTGGTTCACCCATGGATCCATGCACCCTTCACAGCATAGGGAATGGTACCTCTCCCACACCAGCCTCCAGAGCAGAAGCCAGGGGACTTGTATGGGGAGGGGAGGTGGGATTTTACATCCCTATGCCTAACTCAGAACAGGGTTTCCAACCAAAGCAGGTCTGTGCGCAGTGCACCCTAGCCACGTGCTGTAGGATCAGTGGGGGTAGAGCACTTCCAGTGTACCCCCCTTGTATTTGACATATATCGTTCCATATCTGTTGGAGGAGGATGAAGAAGTTGGGTTTGCCATTCCCAGGCTCTTGGGTTGTTGTTTGGTGGGACAAACCAGCACACCAGCTGGCACACCTGTGATGTCCTCAGTTCCCTCTGGATGAAATTTACCTTGGAAAAGTAAAAAAATTATTTCACCACTTCCAAAATTTTCACTTCATATTGCTAATTCTTTTGGGTTGACAAAAACTGCTGTGTTGCTGTTTCTCTCTTTTTTTTTTTTCTTCTTTTTGGCAAGTAAATGACATATGGGGGGGAAATCCCTCAGCCTACTATTTATGACTACACAGAAGGCTGGGGTAAGATTTGGAGGACAAGCAGTGAGAAAGAGAAAGACCATCTCCACTGACACACATTAATAGAGAGTGTGCGTACATGTGACTGAAGGCAGGCTTTCTGTTTTGTTATTTTCTTTCTGACTCTACTCAGTGCCTTATATTAAGCTGTGCTTGGGAGGAGGAAAAGAAAGCAAAAGAATCCTCCACCTAAGGTTTGGGGTTTGGAGGCAGCTTGGGGGTTCTGCGGGCTTGAGCTCTGTGGGGTGACTGGGGCAGCACTCAAGAGGCTTTGCATGCTCAACTTCTTCAGCATACTAACTTGTGTCCACTGGCTAGTCTTTATGAAGCATTTAATTCTGTAGTTTTAGAGCTGTTGAAAAAGCAAAGGGAAGATTTATAACAACATTTGCTAACTCTAGGCCAACTGGTTTGGCACAAGAAAGAACTATGTTTTTCAGAACAGCTTTTCAACATTCCACTGTTAGCTAAAATGTATGAAAATTACAGTTTTGAAATGACCAGATGTTTTTGCCGAGAAAGAAATAGATGACCTGAAAGGGGAAGATGAGGCCTGAACTTGGGCTTCTATGCTACAACTGTCAACTTTTCAGCTAATGGATGACCTACTACCATCTAAAACTACCAAATTTGTGTGATTAATGCTGCTAAATTGCAGCCACAGTATATTTATAATTTTCTCCATCAGCTTGATACCATTTGTGCAGCATCACTATAAAAGGTGAAGGAGAGAAAAGGCGATTAATCTGGTGTCCTTGTACAGAACAATATGGCATAGCTCTCCTCAAAGCAGAAGCTTTCAAGTGAAATAAACTAATGGTTTCATCTGTTTAATTTCCAGCTCTCCTTTTTTTAAATCAAGAGCAGCAGATTGTTTCTGTGTTGTCTGCTTTTCTAGACAGAAACCGAGACTAGAAACTTTCTTGCTTTCAGCTTCAAATTTCTCACTACAACATGACCATCCAGTACTTTATTCATGTGACTTATCAGGAGCATGGGCATCTTATTTTGGCCACCCATAATAGTCTAATTGGACTGGCCTGTGTTAAAAACCTGTGCTGGATTGATGGGATGCTTCAAATGCTTTTCTTATTGCTCTGTTGAGCAGTTACCAGTCAAATGAGATTAGGAACAAAGAGAAGGACTCTGGAGAGAGATACGAGGGTGTTGGGTTGCAATTCTCCTCCTCTACCTTATAGCCATTGTTTAAGGTGCCCCCAAAAAATCCCTTAATAGAAAAGCTCTTTTCTCCTCTTCTCCTTCAAAGCAGCCATCTGTTAAGGGGGGAATTAAATGAAGCTGAAGATGGTGGAGGAATGATTGAAACTATAATTACTGCTGTGCAATGTCGTTCTCCAGTAAAAAGGAACCAGTTCCTTTGCAAGGCCCAGCTGGCTGCCTCCATGCCCAGTTACCAGGGGTTCTTGTGTTGCCACCATTGCACCCCCCGAGAGGTCCTGATCCCACAAGGCGCAGCTCACCCCGCTCCAGGCAATGGCAGGAGAAGCCAGGGGCAGTCAGCACGTTGGGGATCAAGCCCAGAAAGCCACTGCTTCAGCTCCTGAAAAAGTATCATCAGCTGGCTCTGCTCCTCTTCCAAGAGAGCTGACAAAAAAGCTATTTAAAAATCTGTTTAAAATGACGTATTCTCTGCTTTAGGGTTTGCTAAGCTCATTATAGAAGTGGAATGAAATTCCACAGCACATTTAACATTTTTATTGTTCTTATTTTCTGAGCTTTTCCAACCTAATAGGGAATGACTGATCCCACTGGTGATCTGAGAGGGACGAGGCGCAGGAATCGCAGCAGCCTGAGCACCATAGCAATACTGTGACTACCAGTTTGGCTACTTCATTGTGCAGGCTGATCCAAGGAGGGATTAAGAGGATTTCGTTTTCCATTTTTTAAGTTGAATGGGCTGGGACGAAAGCCTTTTACTGCATTTCTGAACAAGTCAGGGTATTTAGAAAAGCAGTAAAAATGGACTGCACGAGAGTTGGACTTTGAGCAATATAAAATTATTTACCATAGGAGATTGACTGTATGAAACCACCCAACTTCCCCCTCTTTGATCCTTTAGTGGTCACTGATGACCTCCTGTCTTTCTCTGTTCCTTACAGCCTTTTGCAGGGAGCCACCTGGCCGCTGCCTGGCAAGTAATGGGAAAAACGCAGCCCTGGAACATCTGATTGCCAGGATGTACTAAAGTCTGAGGGGTGTGTGGTGGCTCAGATCAAATATGAATCAAACATAAGCCACAGCTTAAATTTAAGTTGACCTTCACCTTCTGACAGGTTTGAAAATGATTGATTGTTTTTCATTTGCTCCCCTCCCCCACCCCTGCCTCTCCCTACAGATTCCTAACTAAGGGTAGAAGCAAAGGGAAGAACTAGTTGTTGGATTTCCAGACTAAGAAACTTCAGTTCAGGGAAATGTTGTCCAAATGTTACGCTAAACTGACCCATGGCCAGGAATTTTCAACACTGCGCTCATTGCTAATCTATACGCATCAAATCATGCACATTTTTCCCTTTTAGCACCTACCACTTGTGGCTGAAGACTGTTCAGCTCTTGACAAAAGCTTCTGCCGAAAAGGCAGTACTTGCCTTTTCCACTAGCAGAGGGAGTGCAGGCGAGGAGGGAGTAAGCCTCACGTTTAATGACTGAGATCTCATTTTGGATTACTGACTTGTAGTACCTGCCACTGCAGCCAGCTGGAGACTTTGTTGACATTTTTGCAAAACCAAGACCTCAGTACCTCAAAGGTATTAGCTTTTGTGACCCTTGGAAGGCTACTGCTACCTTATTTAGATAACTTCACCCATATACCTGCTGTTTGATATGTACTTGTTCTATGCAATTAAAGCAATGTAAATACAAAGCTCTTAATCTGGCACAGTTTTACAGAAACTGAGTAACAAGGCTGTACAAATGGCTGGCAATGCCGAACACACTTTTGGCTAAGCAGGCACTCAATTCAGCAGATTGCAAAGGGAAAACGAACCCCTTGATTTGGATCAAGCGAAACAGTGTCCAATTTGTGATTAAACATCTACTGCAACTCCTGGCAATTTACATGTTAGCACGGGCACATGTGGAAGAGAAGGTTCATCAGCTGGCTCCCAGAAGGGACGAGAAGGTGGGTTTGTCTTCTTTCCCTCCCTTCCCCTGTCTGTAGCCCAGCAGTCATCTCAGCTGTCTTATGTTATAGAAGACCCAACTTCAGATCTTGCCTGTCTGATTTGGAGGGCTCCAGAGGGTTACCCCAACTTTTAGCTTCTCTCACAAGGAATACCAGACATCTACACTAAGCAATTATTTTATATAGTTTCCCTTTAGGTCATCTTGGAGCAGGCTGTTTCTCCTGCCTGTTGTCCACCCTGGGAATCACTCCAGTCCTAGCATGTGGGGACTCTCAACAGGCCAACATACTGAAGCAGTGTTTCTGCTTTAGGCACTAGCAGCAACAACCTGGGCCAATAAATCTTCTGTCCTTTACAGATGCAAAGTAGTCCAGAAAAACCTGTACAAAATCTTATCTCAAAGTAGGTCACCACTAGGTTGAGGATCAGATGTATTAAAGACCATTTTTGTCCTTAATTGTATTCATCAGAAATCTACCAGATTAAAAAAATGGCAAGTTCTTTTTAATATGTAGATGGGAAAGGTGTCAGAAAGACAATAGAAACTGCCAGCAATCACATAAAATAATTTGGAAGCACATTACACCTCTAAATGAAACATGTCTATTAGTATTCACGTAACAATGAGTTTATAATTAAAGATCATAAATCATTATGTAGCCAAAGTAATAAAGTACATGCAAGCTACTAACCTAGAGGCAGCATGATTATATCAGTCCTAATTGTCAGGTATAGTTTACAACTTTGCAAAATTTTGGAAACAAAGACTGTGAAAACTGGCTATCCACAAGTAGCAGAAATTTCTTCTACCGGCTGAGATCAAACATAGAGCTGAATCCCATATGTGTATATGTGTATGTATCCACACATACAAACATTTATACAGATATACATGCATGTGTACATATGTATAAATCTTAAGACCACCAAAGATATTTTTTAATTTTGACACTTCCTAAAGCTAATTTAGATTTTTCTTTAACTGATGTAATAAGAAACAAAGCAGTTTAAATCATTATCAGGATAATCCATTATCGTTCAAAGTTTTGAATACTATCCATAGTTTTAAAAAACATTTAGCAAATTATGACTGAAACACTTAAATTCAGCCTATTGTTCAGTACATCTGGAAGCTAACATTTAGTAATACTGATATCATACAAATGAATTACAAAGGAAGATTTAGTGTAGTTAGATTACTTCATGTGAATGAGTTTGTATTTATAAAAACACATACATATATATAGTTAAAAGACTATATACAGATAAATCTCAATAAATTGTGTCAAAATCTAAATCTTTTTCATGTATTCTTTGGAACAACCCATACAAACTTCAGCTGTGATCTTGATCTCCGCTAATAGAAGAGATTTGTTGATACTCTAGGGTAGCCAGCTTTCACAGTTCTTATTTCCAAACTTCTGCAAAGTAATAAATCACACCTGACAATTACTACTTATTTGCTGTGTTTCAAAATTACTTTGTTCAAAAATCCAATTAAGCTTGTGAAATGATAACAACAGTACCTTGTCATTAGTTCAGATTACAATTTTTGTGGAGGGCATTTCTATTTGGGTGTTTTGGGGGGTCGCTGTTTTTTAGTTGTATGCATGATAAGTAAAATCAACCAGATCCACAACTGACTGTGATTATCCTGAAGACAGAAGAGCTTCCTCCACCAGCCAGTGGAAGGTCCAGGATATTTCTGGGCAGACAGTGTAAAGTAAAGTTAATTATAACCTTAGAGGTAATTCCCTAACATTTACGTGGTTGGGTTCTGTAAAACATGCAATAATTATGCCCATTTTCAATATTAATTTTATTCCTTTAGAATATTTTTAAATACACGTATGTGTGTTTGCTGGTTTCAGTTTCCCTTGTTTTGTATTTGAAGTCCTCAGCTGAGATTTTGAGAAGATTCGTTCCCATCACCTACTGCGTTCTTTTTTTTCTAACCAAAGGACAAAATCCCCACCCCTCTCAAATCACTGAAGGTTCGACTTCTAGGCCAGGATCTCACAACCAGTGTGTTTGCTGCTAATCACTTTCTCCTGGGTCTCTGTGTTGTTTTGGTTTCGGCTGTAGGCAAGGGGACAGTAATAAATCAGAGGCTCGCCTGGTGCTGTCCAAGGTAACGGCGTCCTCCCACCGCTCGGCAGCACCCAGGGCTGTTCCACGACACGACACGGGTGTGTGCTACACCACTAACACAGCCAGGGAGAGCATTACTTAATCAGCAAAACCCTCCCATCTTTTTGGGACTTAAGTATCAAAGTCATGACTGGAACCCATTCCTCAGTTCTAAAGGCAAGATGACATGCATAGACCCAAGTACCGCCTTCTGAATCTCTCTGAATCTTAACAGGCCCCCTCAAAAAAACCCCAACCAAATAAAAGTTAGTATCTGTGTTTGAAAAACCTATGCAATTTTGGCCATTGTCTAATCACAGTAAGTTAAAATGCATTCTACACTATTTTAAGCGTCTTTAAACTTCCCAGAAACATACCTCTCTGCTGCCTCAGTATATCTGGCAGGTTTGAAAGCAAAGTCAAAATTACAAGGACAAAAAAGTTGCATTTTTAACAGAGACTGCATGCAGCCACAGAGATCTATTTGGCAGGGAAGGAGAAAAAGAGATCTGTGTGTATGCTCGCATACACCTTCACTGTTTCAGGCAACGTATAATAATTTCCCTTGTGAATAGCTATAAAGTTATTGTAGCATTAAAGCTGGATAGACCTACAGTAACGGTATTTCCTGACATTTCCAAATGTTAAAAGGTCAACAAAAACAGTACGTATGGAAACAATCTCTTGTCATTACATTCTATAGCATGAATTAAATAAACATTTCCTCTTTTTTCTCCCTTCTCCTGTCTTTCAATGTAAAAATCTAAACTATGACACCAAAACAGCATGAAACCAGTAAGAGCTTTAATTAAAAAAGAATTCAATAAAAGCAATCTATTCTGTTTCAGTCAGATCCACTTTTTCTTCACTTACTGAGGAGTTAATGAAATTCCAGCAGTAACCACTGACACAAAAGTGAATCTGTCCAGAGAAAGTCTTCCTCAAAAGGAAGCTTCTAGTAGCAAGAGCCACCCATCCCTAACCAGTACACAGACTAGTGTCCCCCAAGGCAGTCAAGTTCACTGCCTTTGCTTTACACATTGTGCAAGAGCACAGCTCCCAGTGAAGCCACTGCATTGTACACGCCGACAAGCCCATCAACAATAACTTTTCAACTGCTTTTGAAATCAGACTAGGATCCAGCTGCTCCTAACATCAGCCTTAATCTGTATAGGTCACACATTAATAGACATCTCAGCACTGGGATGCTCAGTGTAGCCAGGCACTGCTCGTGAGCAATGTCACAGCCTGCTTATCTGGCCCAGGAGAGAACTGCAGCTATTTTTGCAGCATGGATCCGAGACTCCAGCTCTGCACAGTGGTTGCCCTTTCTTAATAGCTTCTTGTATTGCCAGACAGCATGGATTATGTTTTCAGTGTGTTTAGCTGTAAACACTATTTCATGTAAAATCTTGGTGGGCATAGCGATGATCTGCCAGAGCACGACTGGGCTAAACCAGCAAAGGTGTGATTTATCTGACCCAATACTGTGGTCCTCAGTCATCTGGCAGGCTGGAACAAGGAGAACAACTAACGCGACAGATTCAGTGAAGAGCTGTCAATAAAGTTTGAACCAGACTGTTGGCAGCAATGCTCACCACAAAAGCCATGGCACTGCAAAGTTCCCTTAAGCTGGGTGAAAAACAGTACCCTTCTGCGTGATGAGACTGAAGGACTTTGGACAGAAGACAACCACTGCAGCTGCAAGAGGAGTGGAGATACGTATTGGCTAGAAAGAATGAGGGACTGAGCTGCTGTAACACCCTGGAGACCCCGCTATGTTCAGAAGCATATAGACATAATGTGCGGCCTGTGTGAAGAACTACAATAACAAGAAAGGGTGAGGGAGAACATATTTTTATGAAAGCTCCTCAGCTTGGGCCACTGATATCATTATTGCTTGGGTTCACTGAAGTTCAGGGTGGAAGAGCCAGTCTTCCTCTGGGTCAACCACAGAAGCCACTTAGCTCCTTTATGGACCCACGTAGAGAAACCTGCCCCCATCACCCCTACTGTTTTGGACTTCCATCGCCAACCCTTTAATATCCTGTTCTGGTTGTCCCTGCCCCAGTTTTCCATCTTTCACTCTTGATCGACCTTGATTCATCTGAAAGTGATGACAATATTCAGGAAAACACATCAGGAACACTTGCATTAAGTGCAGGTACTCAGTCCCATGGATGAGGCCACCAACAGAATTCAGAGTAGTGATTTGTGCTGAGAACAGTGGGGCAAGGGTCCCAGGACCATCAATCCCATGTTGCAATGACATCTGACAATAACAACCACCCAGACGGATGTGATTGCCTGACAGATACAAAGAGAGGCAATAGAAAATCAAACCTCCGGTCAGAGAATCACAGCTATGAGAGCCCTAAAAAGTAGGTCTGAGGGAGCAGGCAGTTCTGCCAAAGTCAGTAAGTAAGAGAGACTTGGAGATGTCTTCTGCTGCCAATTCCTGAAAGAGTTTCTTCTGCTTTCCCTGCATTTAAATAAATAAATAAATCAGACTGCACCAAGGATGCTCCTCACTCCATCACCAATTTCTTTCTTCTGCAGAGAATAACCTGGTAGAGCCCAAGTCAAAAGGGAGATTTCTAAAATGGCATCACCATCTCTGTGCAGTCCAAAGTGTGCCCCCCTCAGGCAGTACAACCCCACCAATAAGTTATATCCCCAAAACAATAACCAGCTGTGTCTGTTGAGGAATACCACAAGTGGTGTTGCTCCTCTTTGATTCTGTAGGGAGGCCAGTTTACTATAGGCACCTCAGAGCTTTGGGTGCAGCTCACCAACCACATCTGGAGAACAGCCTATTCAATACTGAAATTTTACTTTGATCTCATGTTTTGCATGGGTGTGACAATAATGACTCTTGTGGCTCTCTGCTTTCACCATTAGTGCTGTTTCTCTTATCCCACATCTGAAATAGGGCCTGCAAACTGTACTCCTCCTAAACAGAAGTTATTTGCCATGCTGGCTTTGGCACTTCTTGGCCTTCTAGACATCTGGTAAGTTATCTTCAAATTGTTTTCCATACACAGAAAATGCACAAACCCATGTAGTGGTTGCATTGTGCAGTGTTACCTCTGTCACCCTCTCCATCTTAGGGTAAATTTTTCCTCTGGAGGACAAATTACCCTTGCAAACATCTGGAATAAGGCATTCTTACTACTTAGACCCACTACTTTCAGCTGCACAGTAGCACACACCTAAACTATGTGCAGAGGATGACACTTCCCCGCCTTTCACCAGACACGTAGCCTCACATACATTATGGAAAAAGGCAAGAGTCTGGTAATGTAATGGTGCAGAGCATAAACTGCTAGTTAGATCTTCAAACACACCCAATATTCCTTGGTTTAGAGAAAGACGCATGAGGCTCTGAGGACAGATTAGGGTCAACTACAGGAAGTTCCATCCCAAACTTCTTTCCAGGACCTGGATCCAGAATGAATACGGTAGGAAAAGTCTCCTTAATAAGCCAAACTCTTTCTTCTTTCACTAAATAAAACAAACATTTTTCTAACCTGTATTGTTTCTGGCTCTGCTCACCGGTCAGCCCCTTACTACAGCTTACTTCAAAATTCCTTACTGGGTGTTTGGCAGAGCGAGTATGATCTATAGCGTGACCTTGCAATTCAGTGCACTGCTGTCATTCTGTATAATGCACTGTAAAGCAAAGCTTTTATTGGAAATGAAACTGCATAAATAAACACTCTTACTTTAATGTGAAGTAAAACATTTTGCATTACAAATGAACAGATTCAGGTTGGGAGAAATTAGTTACTAGAGAGCCAAAAATCAATCAGCAATGTGCCTATATTATTTTGATCCTTTTAAAACGTAGCCAGTGTCTAATAATTCTGTTTCAGTTTCGTAGTCTTTCATTAGGGGGAAGATTTGTTTGCATACTATAGAGAGCTGAATGGGATCAAACCCTTCCCTGGGACTCTCTTCGTCCACGTGAGCTCCAACCCTCTGCTCCACCACAATGACTATAAACAGTCACTGTTTACATGAAGTAATGAAAAAGCCCAGTGAATCCAGTTTTGCAAATCTGATCAAAGATGAGTTGGGCTTTAGTTATGTAAGTGGAATCTCTTTGTCTCCACCATAGTAGCTTTACTTTTCTTACATATACTGGCTGACAGCTTGTTGAAAAAACACCTAGCTAATGCATGCACTCTAACATATGCTTTAATTTTGTACTTTTTCAGTCCTTTATTAATTGAGCCATCACTATTTGTTCAGAATTCAAGGCTGATTGCCTCCAGTGCATATGGGCAAAATTCATAGTCATCAGCCTTGCATACCGTACAGCATGAGAGGTGACAGTAACAATTACGTGCCTGGAAGGAGACGCCCCAACCAGGCTATAGACAGTTAGCTAATATTATTCCAATGTGTCATTTTGAGAGAGGATAAACCTGTCCTGGTCATCAGCTATGTAAAATGCTTGGATCATTAGGCTAACTCTGGCAGTATCTTGCTGGTTGAGATGGTTTTTCAGTAATACGCTCACAGTTGTTCAGTCAAATACTTGTGCCAGAACTTTCACCCACAGAAAATGCCGCTCCTCCCTCCTGAGTACCTCAGTGCTTTGCTTAACAGGTTGCAGCATCACAGCTGACACCCCTCGGAGAGCCAGCACCAGGCACTCAACCTGCTCTCTGCAGCAGACCAGCCCCAGGGAGGTTGTTTGCTCCAGAAAATATACCCCAAAACAAAAATAAGAGAGAACATAATGAAAAACACAGAGTGGCAGGAGAACAAATACAGCTGCTTTTTCCTTCCTCCATTACTTCAAGGCCATCGTTGCAATATGGATTTCATTAATGGCTCAGAGACAACACTGCAGAATTACAAGTTCAAGATGTTACTGGAAAAGCCACCCCGTGACTTTTTTTATGGTTTGGTTGGGGGGTTTTTTGTATATCATCTTTAAAACCAACTTTTTAAAAGTGATTATTTGGTGCGTTGTAAAACTGCCAGCAATTGGGCTGGAATTGAGTATATGCATATGCACATAACCAACAGCAAAGACTTTCTGTGCAACTTTCCCCAAAATAGAAGGAAAAAAGGCAAAAGTATGATACAGAAGCTGGGTTTGAGCAGCAGAGTACAGCTCTTGAATCTGCTCAACTGAAAGGTCTCTGGATCAGGGTCAGCCACTTCATCTGTGTTTATACACAGATTGAGGGAGCCCAAATTCATAGTTTTCTACTAAATCACACATACGATTATTCCACAGTGCCTTCATCTTTGACAGTCAGCTACTATAACAATAAAGCATAATGCTGTCGGACAGCCTGATGTTAGTGAACTATTAAAACACAATATTTTCATTGAGAAATATATGTATTTCACCTTAAAGAAAGTTTTCAACTTGGCCAATTATCAAAGTTGCTAATATATAAAGCAATTACATGAAACCAGAGTGGAAACAAGACATCGCAGTTCTGAAACAGGCTGTAAGACACTATTTGGTACTTGAGGCTGCAGTACAGCCAGCCTCACCGCTGACCTTGCAGCCCAAATAACTGCTGCACTCATCACAGCTGAGGCTGGCTGTGGTGGCAGAGGTGGGTCTTCAGCATGGCACCAGTGCCAGGCTCAACCTCTCCCTTTGATCATACAGCCTTAACTGTCACTGTGCCCCACTGCGCACCCAGTGCTCCAGGACAACCAGATCTCCACAATTCAAGCAGGTGTTTTTTTCCTGGTGGGCAAAAGAAGATAATTTTACAAAGCCTGAATGTGCTAGTCATGAAGAAATCTCCCCGGTGTGTAGCAGGATACCACGTCCTCAGCCAGGCACAGTCTGCCTCAGCCCAGTTGCCCTCAACCTCACTGAGGCTACCCAGCTTCTCTCGTCGAGCATGCAGGAAAGCACAACAGGGCTGGCTGGTACCTAACAGGCCCCTAAAGAGCTGCTCATAAAGCAACACTGCTGGACACATCACCTGAAATGGAGAACAACAAGAAATGTTTCAAATTATGTATTGCACTGCTGCAGTCCAGGGGAAAATGACATCACATGTTTCACCTGCTGAGACAGGAAAGGACCTGCCTGATAAATGCAGGCTGTCCAATCTCTTGCATTGCATCTAGAAAGCTACAAAAGGCAACTAAGAGGCCTCTACTCTAGCGAATATTTATATATAAATACTCTAGACTTCGTATACTCTATAGATACACGCCATAACAGGTTTCCTTGGTCATTTGTGATGAGCTGTCCTCAGCTGTCCTGGTACTGCCTATTAAAGAAAACACTGAATATTTAAAGTCTGCTTAGGTCTTCTCACACACCACTAGTGCAAGAATATTGAACTCATACCTTCGGTCTTGTGTTATATATTCTTTGCCAGATTATTTTTTAATTGTTTTTGTGTGTGTGCACAAATCCCAAGGCATATGTGCAAATTAGGATTCCTGTCCCATGCCAGTCTGGGCACATGCCTTGTTTACATGCTCATTTAAAAATGTGACTCTTGTCATTTCAATCTGCTACAGTAATTTAGCTCTAATGTGGAACTGGTGCCAGGGTTTTGAAGGGTTATTTTTCCTCTCCATGGACAAACTGCTATACTGGAGTGGTTACATTCCTACTTAATGGCATGAAGCCACTTAAAAGAGTTAAGCTTCTCTATGCAAATGTTAGCAATTTTCTGGTAATACCGTTCTACTTAAAATAAAACAGAAAATCAACTGCTGCTGTTACAGAAATACACAGGTACTCTGAACCATGGCATGATGGCAGAGAGTGCTCTTCGATTTGCATCTGTGTCACAGAAAAACGCTGGGCATAAGCTCTGAAATAACCAGATTGCTCTGGATACGTTTGCAAGTAAAATGAGTTTTACCGTTAGCTCCATGTAATTGTCTCTCACAGCACTCCCCATTCTTTTCCCTTTGCACAGCATTACAGAGAGCAACACAGGAATCCAGCACTATCCACCATGGCTAAAAGAGCATCAGCAGCAGTCTCAGAGACAGGTAGGCAGCTCTGAGGCCAAAG
Source organism: Pygoscelis adeliae (assembly GCF_000699105.1). Taxonomy (NCBI): domain Eukaryota; kingdom Metazoa; phylum Chordata; class Aves; order Sphenisciformes; family Spheniscidae; genus Pygoscelis; species Pygoscelis adeliae. Next base: position 1,461,777 of record NW_008825214.1, read on the forward strand.
CGGAGGCCCAAAGCATACCAGAGGGTAAGAAATGTGCTGGCAGCTGGGTGCCACGTCTGGAAACCTTAATTCTGAGATGTATAACTTCATCTTGCAGATGCTGAGCTGAGTGGCCAGAGCAGTTGTCTTCAATTATGGTGAGAGCCAAAGGGTGGAGGGAAACAAAGAGGGTAATGAGAACTAGACGCTGTTCTGCCAGCTCCTGAAAGATTATATGTTTATTCATTTAGTTAGTTACCAAAACACCAAGCTTTTTCAAGAGAAATCTAGACTTTGTATATGTCTGTATGCAATACAAGTGCACAAACTAATCTGCATCCAAGATGGTAGTTAGCTACAGCAGATGGCAACGATACTGATGTTTATTATTTATAATACCCTCTTGGTCAAAATCCAGGAATCTGGCATATGTACTGAGGCATTCTGAATTTCCCCAAAATTATCATCGTGAGTAACTCAGATTATTATCTGCAGAGCACCCAAGAATGTGCTTTGTAGCACACACTGTCCTTGTCCTAAATGCTAATATTCCAGTCCTAAATGTCACTTTTCAGGAGAGAGGACATCTGGGCAGGGAAGGTTTAGGGTCAGAAGTGACGAGATTTATGGCAGAAAGATCATACTTCTGCTCAGTAGACATTGGCACCTCTTCAGGAAATATTGATTAGATGGTGAAAAGCTTAGCTTTCTTCTTTGTGGAACAATTCACTCTAGCTGGGCTCTTCACACTGAAATATATTGTATATGAAGCAAATGACAGGAGAGAACATTGACTCAGACAGAGTAGGCTGTTTACTCACCCATGTCCTCACCATCTCCTACTTTCAGCATTGCCTTAAGCCATGCAAAATTTCCCTTTGAGGCACAGGCAGTGCAGCTGCAAATAAAAAAATTAGACTGGTTTTAGCTCTGGCCCTGTGAGCCTCCACATATGATGCCATTCACAGCTCCCCTTTCTGCACTGCCTCAGGTTTAAGCGTAACTTACTCCCAAGACTCTGCCTCTCCCCATTGGTACATCTTCTGTCACAGGGCATCACCCCTCCTTTCCTCCTGCCCATCACCTGGTTTGGGTCTCAGCCACCCTTCCAGAGCTGCTCTGCCACCACCTTCCTTGGTGCAATAATACCAGAAGGCCAATCTGCTGCTCAAGGCATACCGAGGAGTCAGACCAAAACAAAGCTGTATCAGCCCATATGATTTGTCTTACCATGCAAGGGCAAGTTCCACTGCTGACACTCAAGCATCTTGTGATTAATGTTTTTCCCTTTACTGTATCAGGTCTGGTTTAAGTTGTAGATGTTAATAGCCAACACTGCCCTTTTACTTATACTCTAAGCCCCCTTGAAAACTCTGGGTGGCATTAAATAACAAAGTAAATATGTGCAATAAAATAAATGCATTGTATACACTAGCAGGATAACATTCTTTAAATGGCTGGAATCCCAAATAAAGCATGAATAAGGAGCAGCACAACACCTTTGGAGAGAACAAATCTGAACCAGCCAGACTATGAGTTCTTGGCTTTTCAGCATGTAAGAAATCAGTAATTTTATTTGTCATAACTTACAACAGGCTTTGAATGTTTTTCTCCTTCCTTGACTAAAAGAATAAATCAGAGAAATTAATGGTGTCATATGCAAATGGAGACACTACCAGTTCAAAACGGGGGGAATACAGATTAAGGCCTGGCTCTCCGAAATGTTAAACTTTTAAATATGAACAAAAAGGACTGGTATGATTAATTTTGCTACCAGTTCCAGCAAAAAGTGGAGGTAATAGATTACAGCAAAGAGAAATCTGTGGAGCTCATATCTGGATATCCATCAAATGCTGTAAGCAGCAGCACTGCAAACTGTGTCCATAAGATCAAACCCTTCTGGTGGATTGAGGGTCTTTTGTTAAGCCTTCAAAGTTGCAAAACATGCTGTTCCGAAGTCCACAGCCTTTTGAATCAATGGTTTGTGAAAATAGTTCACCGACACATACAATGGTTCAAACACTATGGTATATAACACAGAGTACGGGCTTGTATCAGTCATATTCTTGGTGTTCAGGACACTGTGGGTTTATAAAAATTGTTTACCAAAGAGAACATTACCTGGAAAGAAAAGAGGTTGCATAGATTTAAGTTTTTCTTCCAGATCAATTAATGCCTTACATTTGAAGGTTACTACTACCACCAAATTGCTCACATCCGCAGGGCTACATGATAAAAATGACACCATTGGAGTTCAAGAGGTATTAAAAAAAAGCAACAGGCAAAACCCTAGCCAACAAGATATTTTATCTTTGTAAAGACAGAACTTGGTAAACCACGTTTCACATTTTCCTCAACTAATTTCTACTCCCGATTGAATACGCAGATTGTTCAAAAGATGGCTGTCAAAGATTCTTACTTTTCTGCAAACATAAATATAGCCTGTGATTTGGCAAAAGAACACAACGTTTTTATGTTTTTATGGTTAATTCTTCTAACTCCGACCATGATGAAAACTTTGAACAACCAATACATAATTTATACCTGCTCAATGTAAGGGCGATTTACTAGATCTAGAACTGTTAACTACAAACAGTATTTATTTCTCCCTCTAGCGCCATCCTATCCTATTTACAATCTGATAATCTGGTTTAGAATAGTTAGCTTATAGATTTATAAGAGTCATATGTGGTCAAACAAAAAACACACCCTTTAAAATATATATTTGAAGTATTGTCCCAAAATAATAAGTTATGTTTATTTACCTAAAATCTGTCTCACACATGCAAAGTATCAAGAGTCATTTGAAACTTAAAGATCCATAATAAAGTTCTGAACAAGAAAAATAAAGGCTATGAACATACGCTTACAACCACTCTATAATTATCAACAAGGCTTTCTTTATGAAACTCTTGTTTCTCTTAGTTGCTGCTTTAGTTAAACCCACACAGGACTACAGAAAGGGAAACATCTCAGTTCCTGTATAAAATACAATCTTTTCCCTCGATGGCAAGGGGAAAATCATGATGCATAAGAATTCTTTAATATATTTGCCTTTACAGTTTATTGACTTTACTTCTACTGGTATTTTACCATGTAGGAATAACATTTAGTTACCAAAACTGAATCCTTGCTGACTTAAAAACCCATCCATTCAACTACATTTTTGAACGAGTTTTATTAATTTAAGCAGCATGAAGCTAGCTGGGCAGAGAGAGCTAGGTCAACCAGCTGTATTTTAAAGGTTTTCTTCCTTAAAAAAAATCAAGCCTAAAAACATGTACCATAAATCAGGATTCAGCAACTGAAAGGTGGAGCAGACATCCCTCTGGGATAATAAATCAAGTTAGTACTTGAATTTGTATCATCTTAGAACATCTTTCAAATTTATTTATTAGGTAGCTGAATGATTTTATCTTATCCATGTGTAGCCATCTAGTTCTGCCTGTATCAAGCTGTTCCAGACTGCATCTCTCCGAGCAGTAGCCTGCGCCGTGTTGGAAAGAGGCTACCTATTGATGAATATGGTTTTGATTTTGGAAAAGTGAGCTGCCTGTCTTTATCATGGATTAAGGTATCATTCGAAGGTACACAGTACGCTCAGCTCGGAGCGGGCCAAGGTAGCCTCCATCCCTGCCAGCCCTCCAGCCAGGCTTTCCATCTGGTTCTCATAACGCTCCCCAGCTACATTTCATCTCATAAGCTGAAGAGACGACGCTAGATTAAAAGCAGGCCCAGCAGCGACAGGTTTCAGAAGTTGGGGCAGGTATTCTAATTATGTAACACATGTAGTAATTTCTGGTACATAAATTGGCTTCTTACCGGTATGTATTTTATTGGTACCAATTTCTCCAAGAACGGTCACTTTAAGGTAAGCAGTGTCAGCCTGTAGCAATGCACTGGGGTAAGGAAAACTTCTGTTTGTGTTTTGCCTCTTTAGTCCACTTTTAACTACCTTAAAACACTAGAAGACTAGTAAATAGCAAGTTGCCTGAACCTTGCAGCCATAAAGACGTCATTCCCTGGGCAGGAGATGCTGCAAGAGGACTCACATTTTCTGAACTCTATCTTGTCACTACATTTTCAACACCACGGTCTCCACCTTGCAACAAAATTCACCCGGCGCAGATCCTCAAGCTCACACGAAGCCCCCCGGAGTTCAGTGGGATTCAGGGGCTGTAAGCTTCCTAACTGGCCGATCCTATTGCAGCACTGGGGACAATTGTACCAAAAAATCTGATTTACAGTTGCCATAGGTACTATTTCAAGACCAGCATACAAAGCCATATAGCAAGCATTACTCTTGCTCAGCAACATCCTTCTGAGTATTGGTTGAAGTTACTTCCATTATTTTTGAAATAAAAATGATTTATTTAGGTCTGCATTTAGGAAAGCATTCAAGTATAAGTTTAAATAAAATAAGCTAGAAGTAGAATAAAATAAATCGTCTATCTGGTGTGGAAATTTTCTGAACCCTTTTTAGTAGGTTTCTGACATAGTTATAACAGAGCAGAATTAATGAACATCCTAATGCAAGAAATCACATGGTTTCTCCAGTAAACAAAGGTAAATAGCCTGAGTTGAAAACTGACAATTTTAAAACACAACCCCTCCAAAATCAAAACAAAGTCAGTTTGCTAAAAGTGGTGCAAGTCAGGGGTGACTGTGTAAGCTATTTCTCTACCCTAATGAACCAAGCATCAACCTTTTCTGTGTCCAGCAGATAACTGGGCTTATCAAGCGAAACACTGAATTTCTATCGATTTTGCTGGAACGCAAGCCAGCACCTAGTGCTAGTGTCATGTCAGGATTTTGCCACAGGAACGGTTGTATTTGTACCCAGTGCCAGCTGTAGTATATACTACTGCAGGCCAACCTGTTCAAAAGCTATTGATCACCTCCACGACTTCTTTTTTCCCCAGCCCATGAACACCCAGTGAACTAGCAAACTGTTTGTTTTGATACACAGCAGACTTGAAAACTCCCCAAGTTTACCTCCACCAAGTAGGGAGATTTTAGCAGATTTCTTGGATTTCTCACTCTTACTTAGACCAGCGTGTCAATAAACAGAATACCTTCATGCTTGGTATGAATCTCGTATTTCTCCTGAACTGTCCTGGAATCCTGAACTTCCACCTGTCCAACATGAAAGGAGCATTTCATAGAATTTACTGTTAGTGGAATTTACCCTACAGGATGCCTTTTTTTCCTTATCCCATTATACAACCTCTGTGCACATTGTAGCCCTATATTTAAGAACACATTTAGTTACAATTTATTTCCATGGCCTGTTTTCTTTTTCAGCAGCCTGTGTGAATTCTTTCAGGATGACATTAAATCATTCAGCTGCCCCCATTGTGTTGGATTCAATATAGAGTGGACCAAAGAACGTATAGGCTGAATGCCACTCTGTCTCTTAGGAATTACATGCTTGCTAGAAGTAAATTATGGTGTATTATAATACAAAAATATTGTCATGAGTTATTTGTGGCTAAACACCAAAACAAAGTAATATGTGGCAACATCTGATACACAATTGACTTAAAGCCATTTTCTCCAAGGAATTAGTTACTAACCAAAATTATTGCCATTAACTTGTTCCGTAACAAAACTTTGCACAAAAGAAAAACAAAAGCACTTTATGTGGCCATGGAAAGCCCCGTCCTTAGGCTAACACTCAGCTAGATGTTGGGCCATCCCTTTCAGCCTCATCCACTCCACCTAAACTGAATAAACCGGGCACTTACTTTGAACTTTGTCCTCCCCATCCAGACTCCAGATCTGTGTCGACATGTTCCTGTGCCCAGTGCCACGAGCCAGCTTTGCACACCCAGTGTTCCCCATATGCTCTGAACCACCCTCATTTACTTTTCCTTTTCATTTCACCCAATTTGTTTCCCCAAGCCCTCCGGAGCTATCCTGACCACAGTCTCTGGATGCTATCACAATACAAATAATTTGAGGTGAAAAAGGCTCCATTCTGAAAATGGAAGGAAGTGGACTCTTGGAAAGAATGTGAACCTTTCTAGAATAAATAAAACATTTTAAATGTTATTCAAATAACATGCTTTCATCTCTCTTTATTTCTTTAAAGTTAATTGGAAAGAAAGAAAGAAGTCACCAGGACACACATTCCAGGAGTCTCCTCGGTATAAATCAGGCAGCACACAGACTGCACACCAGTAACAATGAAATGACCCCTTAAAATACTGCATTTCTTGCCAAGCATAACTTCTTCGAAGACTTTAAACTTCACCACTGGCCAAAATTTGAGAGCTGAAAGTCCTTCTTTTCCTAGTTGAAGTTGGGGCACGATTCAGAGAAAGGAAGAGGGACTAAAGCAACCCATCTCAGCTGCTGTTTTCAGTAGAAAAGCAGGTACAATAGTTAAGAAAGAAATGCTCTCAGCCTCTAAACCCTCAAATTCTCCTCCGAGATTAAAACTATCAGACTCCTGTCATCAGTAATTTGGGTGCATCTCTTTCCCAGCATGCCTGTGGAAACCACTCACACTTGCTGCGTTTCGCCCATTCACTTCCAGACAAGATCCAGCCCTGGGGTCCTCACCAAGCCGAGGTCTGAATTAGAGGACAGAGGAGCAATGTCAGAACCAGCTCCTGATGGACCCCATTTGGGCTCTACTGTAACGGTCCATCACACACAGAAATCAGGATCACGGAAGTTGAACAGTTTAATTTAAAAACAAATGAGAGGCAAATACCACAGAGTCTTATTCCTTCCACTCTTCAAGTTTACAGTTTTGTTACTGTGACTCCTGTGCACATGATGGATTGGATACTAATGGGCCACAGGAAACAAAAACAGATGACTAACATTAGCCAGTAAGTGTAAGCACCAGGGAAAGCCAGAAATAGGCTGCTTTTAGCTCCTCCCATGTTATCCAGCTATTCAGAATAAGCACAAACACTGAGAAAATGATTCATAACTTGCACTTAAACAGAATCTTCTGTTAGAGGGTATCACAGCAGTTTATGGCTATTAAATATTTGGTACCAATGGGATAAGTGTCTGACACTCATCTGCAGAGAAAAATGCATCAAAGAATAGGAGACAGTCAAATTGCATAAATGTATTGCACATGCCACTGTGGGTGTCACTGAAAATATGGAAAACATTTAGAAGGGAAAGTGAAAATAGCTGAATTATAAAATTCTTTATGTTGTAAGACTTCAGAAAACAGTTCCTCTCAAATGTTTTTCCTTCCACTGCTGTTAGGCAAAAAAAAAAAAAAAAAGTCCCTTCTCTCCACAATCCCCTTGTTCAAAAGAAAATGAGTGTTTGATTCAACTGAAACAGTTCAGTGTCATGGAACAGATCTCCTTTTTTTTGAGGAGAGAAAATCCCAACTGTTTTTCTCTCTCTTCAGCTCACAGAACTCAAGTTGCTTTGGGCAGTTATTAACAAAATAACCACACAAAGTGAAACACTTAAAAAAAAAAATCCAAAATAGACCAAATAACCCTGTCACTCTCCCTGCATCCTGCACACTCAACCCCTGCAAATGCAAAAGTGTCATTTGATGCTAACAACTCTCTTGCAGAGTTTGCCTCTTAGCATCTGTGCCTGTATTTAGAAAAAATAAAATCACCACTGTACCAATCAACAGAAAATGGTTTAGCACATAAAGTAAGGCTCCCAACTGATCTATCTTGGGACAATCATAAGGGATGTGTACCAAGCAAATAGAGATAAAGCCTGTTTTGTAGGGCTTCCAGCAGATACCCTTTCACATCAGCCTCCCAGTCCAGTTCACAAAATAAGCTGCTGCCATCTTATGGAAGAGACCTTGAAAAGCATTTAGTCCAAAAACAATTCTGCTTTTCCTCCCTTGCTGTTTTTCTTCATCTCACTTGGTTTACTCTGTGATTAATAAGTTTTTTTAACATCATTTCCTTGCTTTGCAAAGATCTGCCTATTGTGGCAAGTTATTCTTAGTGGAAGTTACTTTCTCACCTGTGATCTTACAGGAATTTTCAGAGCATCCAGGAAGTGAGACGGAGTAGTGTACTGAGAAAGGGAACAAACCAGCCAGGCTGTTAATCCTGACACTGCCTCAGACAGAGGTTTCTTGTATGATACAACAAAAACCAGCTGGAGCCATTCAGCCACTACAGGATAAAGTAATCATTTTTGCCCAGTCTTGAAGCAGTCATTCCGTGGGCTCCATCTCCAGCCTTCTCTACGTGGCCCACTTGAACCAGTTTAACTAAAGGTGTGATTTTTAACATGCTTACTAAGATAAATGAAAATATGCTAGCTTAAGCCTGAAGCCAGCATATACACCAGGGTTCAATTTCTCCATCTGTAAGGCACAAAGAGCTGCATTTGCAGAATGTCAGGGAGCTTTGCTGAGAGATTTTGCCTTTGATCTGAAAGGGAAATCCCTCCACAAGCTTCTGCGTGTTATTGCATGATAGAAATGCAAGATTTCAGAGAAGAACTGCCTGTGAGAGGAGAGTGGTCAGCAAGGCTAAGACACTATTTTTGTGAATGTAGGACTTCTGCAAGTTCACAACTCTTGTTGTAACCTAGGACACAATATTCAACTTGAACATTTAAATCAAAAACATTTCTGGAAGGAGTATGATCAGCATGAGAATCAGGATAAATGCATGAGAGAAGCCAAATGTTCTCCTCACTTCCCACAGCAGCTAACACTGACCTGCTACCAGCAAGACCAAGCTCCCCAGCCCTTCTGGGGCTAGCACCAAGTGGTAAGATACAATCAGTGGTCAACTACTTACTTCCTTTTATCTAACCTGGCCTCAGCTCTTCTTTTTCCTCCTCACCATGAAAGAGTTTCCAATCCACTGACAATTATGGAGAACGTTAAAGAATTCTTACTGAGAATAAACAGCTCTTGGTACCTAGATTTTTAAGTGATATTAGCTAGATTTAGGTAACTTGCATCCAAGAATCCTGCAAGAGCTAACTGAGGAAGTGTCTAGTCATTTGATAGCTATGCCTAATAAATACTGAATTCCACTGAAATTCCATGAAGTGGAGAAGTTATGGTGCTGTATCAGTATCCAAAGAGGCAAGTAGGAAGATCTGGAGCTACGCAGACATTAATTCCAGACAACGCAGTAGAAAGATGTTACAGTATGTCATTAATAAAGAATGAAAGCATATTTTAATCACTGTGCTGCTAGGAGGCACGAACCAGAGAGCAGAACTACACCAGGGACTGAAAAGACTGCTAAGGGTTTTTGTAGCCTCCAGAGCTACGTGTAACTGCGCAAAATGGGTTAGGTAAGAGACAAATGGCAACATGAGACAAGTCAAGAGTGTAAGCCTTTAAATGAGATTGGCCAGAGGGTGGAATAGCTGGCAGAATTCAACATTTTTAAACACCGTTTATTGGAAACAGGTCTTATCAGGAAAATCTGCTTTCCTTCTTTGGGGCAAACACAAAGCAAGTGGTAAGGAAAATGATGCACTTTGTTCAGAGTTTGACACATCATGATCAGATATTCTAAAGAAAACGTCCACACTACATGGTATCCATAAGCCCCATGCTCAATAGATAAACTGACATTACTCACAAGGTAAATGTCAGCCAGGAACCTCGGACAGTAGTGCAGGCATGACACTGCAGGCACTCCATTTTCATTAAGAGTTTGTAAAAATTGTAAGTCACTGCTAGTAACAGTCAAAAGAAACCCCACAAACTTTGACAGACTGTTGAGAAGAGCAAAACCGTAACTGAAATCAGCTCTAATCCAGAGGAAGCATAATTGCGTCTTCTCTCTTACCCAAAGCCATACTGCTAGAGCAACAGTGCACAGCCAGCCTTGGGTACAAAAACTAATGGCCCCTGGGTCAGGCCATAATCCTATTTCCCCATACTCCCAGTGCGCCTAAAGGAAGCTTAGCATCACTGAACTATTACGAGAAAGCTACAACTACTGTACTAGGGGAAAAGAATTGGTTGGGGTCAATGACATTAGCTGGGAACTCAGGCATGTTAGTTCAAGCTGTGGGTTTCTGTCTCCTTGTGGGATTTTACAGAAATAATTTTTGCTCGAATACTCAAGGGGAGTTTGCCACCTAAATGCTTCTACATAAATCAAGACCCATCTTGCAGTGACTCAGCAAGCCTATCTCAAAGCACTGTAGAGGGCTAATGATTGCAGAGAGCTCACGTGCTATGGTAATGGATAGCTGCAGGTGCCCAAGACAAATATACTATTTTCTTTCTCTCACATCAGCTTGCAAAATCTCATTTATCAGCATTTCTTAGTTATGCCTGCAAATGTCTTATTAAAACTTTCATGTTGGTTTTTAAATAAAAATTCCAGCACTTTCATGGCCCCTTATTAATGGAGAGATATAAAATTTCAGTAAGGAAAGAGATTGTGGTTTCAAGGGTCCACTTAGTCTCTAATCAGAGCATAAAAGAAAGATTTTTTTTTAACATATATTTAAGATATGAAAAACACATTGCCTTTTGTTTTTTTCTTTTTTTTTTTTCTTTTTCACTTTCCTAACAGGCTTCTCCGAAGAGCTTCATTTAAAATGGTCTTTCTATAGTGCCTGGTGTTTTCTTTGGCAAATTTGGAGAGCTGGGTTTTGGGATAAAGTAAATTTGACAGGACTTCATAAAAATCAGTTGTGCATGGGCAAAGGGGGAATTTTTCAATAGGTCATTTTAAAGATAAAAGCTCAGGAAGAAAGAGTTCTGTTTGGTGGCAAACTCCTCTAACCCTTGCAAAGCCTACAGGAGAGTCTGCAAGGGAGGCAGAGGTTACAGAGCATGAGAACACACACAAACTATCACATCTTAAAGTTATTTTACACATGATTAGGTATCATCTTTCATACAATGCACACATGCACTTGAGCAATGGTATAGTCCTTTACGTCAATCTGTCTTGCAAGCAGTTTTGGGGCTGGGGGAGGCAGAAAGGAGCAGATTCTATCTTTAACATTCACAGGCCTACTGTTTCATCCCCCCCCACTTCCTAATTTTCTCCTTCACTTCCCCATATCTGCTATGCCGTAAAAATATCTAGGGATCAAGGGGGATAAAGAGTGTATGCTGCTTGCAAGGACGGACGCAGAAGACTTCGCCCACTCTATAGGTGTGGGTCAAGCTGCAGAGCACTTTTCCAGCCCCTTTTCTATCACTGATTGCTCTGACAGTGCAGGATGGATTTCTGAGCACTGCAGGAGGAGACAGCACAGTCCTTCAACATGGTGCACATTTCTAGAGCATGATTTGAACAGCAAAATGTTCAGAAGATATGTGACCCCTTGCTAATAGATAGCAACTGCTTTATTTAATAGTTCCTCTATTACAGATATCAAAGTAATCCTTCTTGCAATGCAGACAGTGAGTGTTTGCGAGCAATTACAAAATATCATGGTATTCTTTAGGATAAGCTGCCATCAAACTATGTTGCTGTCTCAGCACCATGTAATTTCTTCCCTTCCCTATTGCAGCCATGGCTGTAAATTTAACATCCCTAAAATATTTCCAATCTAATCTCCTTTTATTACTAAATTAACATTAGACCTAGAACTTTCCACTAAGTATAAGGAAACCACACTGATGTTAATCACTTACATGTGATCGCTAACGTATTAATAGCAGCCACTCTAAAAGATTTCAACCGCACAAGACTGCCAAGGCTAAACGTGGCAGGAAAGCGTGCGGAGCCATCCAGCACAGGCCTGGGTCAGGACAGAAGCATAAGCACAGAGCAAGCAAGAAAACATGAGTGTAAATAACTGAACTGAAACAATTCTCAATTATATGATTTACTTATAGATAGAAAAAACACTCAAACACCATCTGCCAGAAAAATTAGGGGCTCTTCAGCATTTGTTTTCCCTTAACATGTTTTCATGTATTTCCAGGTCCGCTGACTTGATTCCTGCGGCACTGCAGCAGGGCGCAACGGGGCTGATCATCCCCAAGGATTTGCCTCAGCTCAGGAGTGGCTACTAAAGATGCCACAGCTTTTTAGGACTCAGCTAGGAGACAAAACTCCAGGTAGACATTCTGAAATATGTGGACTACCACAGGGTCATTAAACTAAAAACTCAGGTTTTAGTGAACAAAAAAAGCCTTAGAGGTGTTTTCCTGTATACAAAATAGAGATACACAGAACAGTTAAGCTGCTTTCCTCAGAGCCACACCGAGAACTGTCTATTACTAGGTTTAAACTTTTTGATATGGTCCAAACATACAGACACTGATGCATTAAAAAGAAGGTACAGGCTCAGAGAGATATTATATTACTAGTTCTGTACCCAAAACGAGAAACAATTGAAAAGGCATCACTTTACAATGAGCAGCTTTCCTGTCCAGCAGGAAATGCAACTGCTTCTTTATTTTACATGTCATAAATTAAACAATCTTGAGCTTGGTTCCATTAGGCACATAAGCATCACCTGGCAGACACAGGTTTCAGTAGAAGCCCCAGCTAAGGGAATATGCTCTCGTTACAACAAAGGAAATAAAGGCTAAACAGAAGGACAAGCTTTCCATTATTAAGGTTCCAAAAACAGTGGAAGAGGTTGTCTGCAGAGGCAATAAAATCTTCATTGTTGGGTTTCTTAAGAATATTTTAAATACATGAATGGTTGGAGTGTACTTGATCCTTTCTTAGGGTAGAGAGAAAGACTACCATGGTGTCTTAAAGTCCTTTCCTGCTCTGTTTTCCCAGACTAAGTCTGCAAACAAAGGATGTATTCAGACTTAAGCTTGTATGGTAAAATGTTCCAATCTGTATACTGTCAAATAATTTTGACTTCTCTGGAGGGCATGGCAAATGCATTTCAATGCTTTTATTGCTTCTGACTACTACTGTGAAATACATAGCAAATAATTTCCCCTAAGCTCAGAAGACTGCTACTCATATTTTGAGCAGCGCAAGGGAAAGGAAGCATACTATTGCAGGCCTTCAGGTATCACTGCTGTCTATCTGCAACTTACAGGGAAAACTTCATTGCACTTTTTTATTGCTCCAGCTTCACAGTTTGACTCTCCTCTCTAGGCAAAAGGAAATTACGAGACCAAAAGATGGCTTTTTTTTTTTTTTTTACTGTTTAAAGGGAGGAGAGAAGCAGCAGGATATGCCCAGGGTTAAACTCACCTGCTGGCTCAGTCCATAGAAATCCATTAGCCAGCCCATCATATTTCATCACGTTTGCCTGTGAAACAACAGAAGTTTATTTCATTCTATTTGTCAGCTAGTACACAATTCTTGGAGAAAGAAATAGCGTGGTAGGAAGGTGCTCCTGCCCCTGGAGCAAGGACAGACAGTCAAACCTCACAGCCAGAGCAGGCCCATTCCCAAATACGCTCCCTGCGGCACCAAACCAGAGAAGACCCAGGAAGCAGCGTGCTTTCCGGAGGGGTACGTTCAACTATTGAACTCGGCGTTGCTTCAGCCAGACCACCACCAGTACCTGAACTAGCTCCCACGTCTGTGCCATGTTGACAGTCTATTGATGCTTTTCACACCCTTAGTCATTTACCATCTTCCTACCTGGATTGCTACATACGTAGCGGGAGGCACAGGCATTCAGACCTGACACAAAAGGGTACTGTTATATCTTCTGGTTCACACCAAGAAACAGCAATATGCTGCGATAATAGCATTGTTGCAGCCATTTCACAGATCTGAAAAAGGACCCCTGTGCCTTAACACTTGTCTCTTCCAACTAGATCTGCTAATTTAGTAAGTCTTCCCTCTCCTACAAGCTTTGACTCAAACACTTTAAGTTACAGAAAAGCCTGTATGAGTAATGCCTGCAGTCTTGAAAACCAACAATCTGTTAATTCAAACACTATTGCCAAAGCTTGAATGCTGTCAGTGCTCCAACAGATTATGTTGGAAACTGTCGGAGAGACCATTACTAACACTTCACTAAAAAACATAAGGTCCTGTACCAAGTGAGTTTGGCTCTGCAACTTTCTGGACTCCTCCCTATGCTCCCTATGGCTACATTTAAACCCTGCCATCCCTGAGGACGTTTTAGCTCCTGGGCCCATACAGCCTAGCTACCCTCCAATTCCAGCTCAGGATGAAACCTGGATCTGTACCTTTGCCTTGTGCCAGGGATCCCGGCAGAAGGACACCAGGGCGTGCAGGCCAGACAGGAGCCGAGTACCAACCCCATTATCTCCTGAGGGGAGCAGCCGGTAGAGCAAGACTGCAGCGCGCGCGCTGTGGGGCAGACCTGCTCCACAGCTTTGAGGCACGTGGCGTAGTCTTTCTTACAGTACAGCTTAAAAACACCAAAGGAAGGGAAAGGAAGCTGCTCTCTGCCAAACTCCGTATTAGGAGAGGCTACCTGCTGCTGCTTCTACTGAAACTATGTTTTCCTCTACCTACCAGTTCCTATCCCTCCAAAAGAAAATTGCTCAAACTCCTTCTAAAACAACTACCCACACATCTTCCTATGCTTACACAGCTCAGTTACAGGAGCGCTTCACCAACAATGTTGTCAGCAGAGCTCCAAAGCACAACCTTGCAGAGATTAAGCTTCCTAACTTTTAAAAACAATTCAACCATTTTGAAGCCAACATTTTGCTGTATTTTCTTTACCAAATGAACAACAAAGAAAGGCTAAGATATTAAAACAGACCGTTTCCTTCTGTCAGAAAAGTAGACATAAAACAGGTACAGATTCTCTAGCTGAACAGAACTCAGCTCCTGTCATGTTTCTCAGTATTTCATACCCTTTGGTTCCCATCAATACACAAGGGCATACAGAGTGAAAGGCTCTATCTTTTCCTGGCTGTTTAATGAGTGAAAAATACACATGCCCACTACAAACTGAAGTTATCAGTGCTTTCTTTGAGGCAGTACACCTATGAAACTTAAAAAAAATAAAAATGCAAGTTTCACCATGAAATCTTCACTGTTAGTTAAGACCTGCCCAAGAGCTCTCTCATCTCCAACCCCCAGTTCCCAGATGCAGTGAGAATTCTGCAGTGAGCATCTCAGATGTTTCTCAATCCATGTTCGGAAGTGTACCTGTGTTTTAGCTTTAATTGCATTAACATTCACAGCCACACAGGTTTTCAGACTTCTTACAGCCATGTCCATGAGCACAAAAAGCACACGGGTACCACAGGACCTTTCTGTAGCTTTGGCTAGAGAAACAGTGCTCTTAACCCACCTCTGAAATACTAGCGGATAGCCTAGCGTAACACGACCTCAAGCCCTCCTCTCCTGAGGGAGTTAAGTGGTGAGGAATAACTACTACTTCAAATGAAAAGAATCTCATCTTTCACACCCCACAGGAGGTAATAGCATTTCTTCCTCCCACCCGCATCTCTCACGATATTCTAACAATAACACATCAGGTTTGTTGCAGCAATGTGCCAGCAGTGCCAGTCTGTCACTGTCCACCACCATCAGCAGTTCTCAAACACAACCAGGAATTCGGCTCTTCTGAAGAAAAATGCTGTGTATGAGTCTCTGTGGCGCAATCGGTTAGCGCGTTCGGCTGTTAACCGAAAGGTTGGTGGTTCGAGCCCACCCAGGGACGAGCTCCCTTTTAAGGGCCAATAGGAACCTCATAAAGCCCAACAAGAGGAAATGCCAAGTCCTTGCCCCTGGAGAGGAGACAACCCAGACACCCGTAGATGCTGGAGGCCACCCTGCTGGAAAGCAGCTTGGCAGAAAAGGACCTGGAGTCCTGGTAGACACCAAGTGAACATAACCCAGCAACGTGCCCTTGCAGCAAGGGCAGCCAACAGTCCCCTGGGCTGCATTAGGAGGAGCATTGCCAGCAGGCCAAGGGAGGTAATCTTTGCCCTCTCCTCAGCGCTGGTGAGGCCACACCTGTAGTACCGTGTCCTGTTCTGGGATTCCCAGTACAAGAGACATGGACATACTGGAGAAAGTCCAAGGAAGGGCCATAAAAATGATTAAGGGACAGGAGCATCTCTCCTACGAGGAAAGACTGGAATCAGCCTGGAAAAAAGAAGGCTGAGGGTGGATCTTATTAGTGTATATAAATACCTGAAGGGATGGTGCAAAGAGGACAGAGCCAGGCTCTTTTCAGCAGTGCCCAGTGACAGGACCAGAGGCAATGAGCACGCACGGAAACACAGGAGGTTCTGTCTGAAAATCAGGAAACACTTTTTTATTGTAAGGGTGACTAAGCACTGGAGCAGGTTTCCCAAGGAGGTTTTGGAGTCTCCCTCCTTGAAGACATTCGAAAGCCGTCTGGACATAGTCTCAGACAACCAGCTCTAAGTGTCCTGCCTTGAGTAGGGAGGTTGGACCAGGTGACCTCCAGAGGCCCCTTCCACCTCAACCGTTCTGTGATTCAGGATACCGTTGAGGAGAAAAATTTAAGTCAAATCACATCTAGGCAGATGTGATTGTGTGACCTCTGGCACCCTGAGCACCCAGTTACTCTAGAACTTCAGCTTTGATTTCATACCAAGCTCAGACATTATCAATATATAAAGCCCAACTCTTGCTTCCATAGGCACCCTTCCTTCTGTTCTTCTGGATGACGCCTGCCCACAGGCTTTGTGCCTTTGTCATACCTACCGTGAATTAAAATAATTCATTATTTTTGAAGCTGAAGTTCAGAGATGATACATAATCTAACCAATATATAAAATATATACATTATATTTCTATATTGCATTATATATTTTAAAGTATATTATAAAAATGTTTTATTGATTACATTAAATAGTATGTTTACTATATGGCATATTATATATTATAAATTTTGTATATATAATGTATTATACATTAAGTGTATTATATATTATTAAAACTGCCTTCACAGTTTGGGCAGCTGCTACTGCTCTTCCCTGAACCCCAGTTTACAGCTTTGCTCCTAATCCTAAGTAGTAATGAGAAGCTCCAGATCTAGCTACGTTAAAGAACAAGTTTCACACTGTCATGAGCATCTTGATAGCCACTCTCCTCAGATCAGGAAGTCCAGCCTGACTTTGATTAAGAACTGGGATTAAGCATTAAGAACTGGGAACCAAGCACTCCTGTCAAAAGGATCCAACCAGAAGACTTGTTCCCAGAACCAAGTAAATCCAGAGCTGATCATACATAGGAAACACCACAAAAGTTTCCTTCCAATCATGATTTGATACTTCTATTTGAAGGCTTCTTCTGCGGGTTTTTTTGAGCTTCTAAAATAAAGAACTAGAGTCCGAGAGTTCCAGAACTTCACTAGGCATTTTGCTATCATTGTATGTAAAATGTGCATAGATGCTACAGAAACTAGTAGCATGAGGAAAAAAAAAATCTTCAGTAGTTAACCACCATGACCATTTAAACTCCAACACAAAGGACCAGATGTTACTCTGGCACAAGGACAAGGACAAAGCTTCTTACTCTTGCATTAAAATCAGCCACAGAATGTAAGCATGCAGTAGTTTGGAAACACATCTTCACAGTTCTTTGCCTGTTTAACAGGTACTCAAGAGCAAGGTACGTGGAAACCTTACAAAACTTGAAAGTTTTAATGGAGAGCTTCTCTCTTTTCCCCCCCAAAAAGCTAATGCTGTTGGAAAGTGACCAGAAAAACCACTTTCTATCTTGCCCTTGAAGACTCAACTAGCTCTGAAAACCATGCAACGATTTGTCTGGCAACATGAAAAAGCCCTGCTCATACTAACATTGCTTCTTGACATCTTCGTGAAGAACAGCAAGACACAGAAAATTACTACAGGAGCTTTCAACAAGATGCAGCACCTTGAACATTTATATCAATCCTCCATAGCTAAATAGCAGTAACTTGTGCTGATCACAACACACGCTGCCCGAATTTTGCAAGTGTTTGAAAAAATGCATCCAGTTCAGCCTCAAAACAGAATTATTACACTAAACTATGGGGCAAGATTAGAAGGATTACTGTAGTTCACTACATATCCTTCAGGTTACTGGCAAACAAGGGAACTAACAAAGTGAAGCATACAGAGCAGTTGCCACTGTGGTATGTGACAGCAGCAAGAACACAGTGGTGTTTCCTGAAGTTCTGCCAAGGTTGATGAGACAGTCATTGGTATTGTTTGGGGACTTACTGAACTCAGGTTTTCATTGTGTTAAGACTTACTTTGAGCCAGCTCTAGATCTCATTATTGCAGTAGAACAGGAGAAGCGATGCTGTAGTTTGGATAAAAGCCCCACCAGCAATAAAAAAAGGCATCTTGAAGTCTCCACCAGAAGCCTGTCCCACCTCTTTTTAAAACAGTAGAAGAAGAAATCCAAGACAAAACCATAACAATACTTAGTAGTATTCTCAAGTGAAGTTCAAGAAGATGCAACTGCTGTGCCATTCTTCCAGGCTAGCGTATAGCCTACAAGTACTTAACTGCTAGTCAGTATTTTTGACTAGAGAGTAAATGAACAGAAAACAACTTCAGTTTTAACTTTCATAGTTGTGTAAGATTTCTCAGTTCTCATTCTGGTTTAGTATTTTCTTATAAAACTATCTGCCATGGAGATGGACACATTCTCTTTACTTGATGAAGAGCGAACAATAGCTATCTCCACTATTCCTCAGCTACCTACTGAGGTAGACTGAAGGATCTCTTTGTGCATACTTCTCTGACTGCAATACTCAATATTCCACAAAGACATAGGCTTCAATCAGTATTAAGCAGAGGTTATGATACAGCTTGCAATAGTTTCAGATATGCTTGCATTACAGCTGCAACAGTGAAAGTGCACTTGGAGATAATGGTCATACAATTCTGACTTGCAAAGAGGAAAAACAATTTTGAAAGTATGGGGACAGTCTTACTTGAAAGACAGCAGCTTTCCCCCCTCCCCCCAAACAAAAAAAAAAAAGAGAGAAGAGGAAGGATTAAAAAAAAAATATATCTGTAGCATCAGTTACTCTTACTCTACTAAGTTTGCTCTAACAAATATCAGAAGGACAGAAACCCACCCCTCCAATACATAGCTTCTTGACAGAGCAGTGAGGAAAGGTGGTGAGACTCTAGGAAGAGCCATTCCTCAGGGACATAACCAAACATGCTTAAAAAGTGAAAAGAAGATAGAAGAGCTAGTTGCAAGTCAATTAGAAAACACCTGCTTTAAAAAAAAAAGCTAAGTGCTCTCAGTCTCACTAAATATGCTGTTTCAGAATACTCCTC
>NW_008825214.1:1480936-1486718 GCF_000699105.1 Pygoscelis adeliae
TATTCTTCTGCAGAACAATACCCACTATTCAGAGTACCCTGCAGTTCCTCCCTTTGACAAGAGCTGTCATATCTGGCAAAGGCAGAATGAAAGATGAATCCAGGTCCTGCGATAAAAGGACCTTTCGTGAGAAACTGAAAAGTAAGTCTTTTCTCATAGGGATGCATCCAGACCGGGGGAAAATAGGCATGGAAATAAATTACAGGCATCTGCCAGCTTTATGATACTTGCCCAGTATTACTGAAATAATACTAAAATAATTGTTATTCAGAGTTTTAATGCTCCTACAAGTTTCCTCTACTGCTAGTGTACAAAAAACAGAAATCCTTTGACCTCAACGCTAACAAACAAGTTTTGCTCAGCTCACATATTCTGCATGAAACAGAATACAAATCTAATATTTTAATACAATATGTATGTATATTTAATATTAATCACATTTACATATTTAAATTATCCTACTACATTAACAATACTATAGATACAATATTTGGTAAAAACTAGCATGGTTAAGTCTTCAAATTTTGGTATTGCTTTCTAGCAAGTGTAAAACAGAATAGAAAACAAACTTTCTGTGTGAAGAATAAAGTGTATTTTAACAGAAGCAGCCAAGATCTGCTGCAAAATACAGATCACGTACGCTGACATTTACACAAAACCTTGCAATAATAAAAGGTACTGTCATCACTATATTTACAAGAAACTGCCCAATAGTTCTGTTACCAATTGCACTAGTGATTATTTAAAAAAAAAAACAAAACACAACACAGCATCCTTGTCTTGTCCTTCAGAGATCAGAAGTAATTTGTCTGTAAGAAGTGACCTTGTTTAAACTGTATGTACTAGAAAATATACAACTCTACAATAGGAAGAGGTTAGAAAAGTTGAATACTGTGGAAAAAATTTATTAGTCTATACAAGTCTTCTGAAACAAACCATTGGCTTTGATACAGTAAATTCAAGTGAATACTCATTGCAATAGTGTTTTTCCATACAGAGATCAAGAAGCCCTATAGCTTCCCATTTAGTGTCTGTGACAGGAGGTTTTATTTCTGAACAAGTAGCCACACAAAGCAGACGTGTGATAGAGATCTTCACAGCCACAGTGAGCTACAGTTTGAGATAAAGTTATATTACAAACATTTAGGAAAATTAGGCATCTGTACCGAAGTGTGGCAAATTGATTCACAATGAAAGAACAAAGATGTCATTCAGATCCCTTGCCAAAAATGAAGACTTCCTACAGCAAGTCTAGAGCAGACTGCATCATAAAAACCTAGAGTGCAAGAGTACCACAAATTTAGTATATAAATATCACAGGATTAAAACTCCAGTTAAGACATCAACTGAAGTGATGATTAAAAAGAAAAAAGGGCATCCCCCAGCTTTGCAAAGGAAGTTTTCAAAGCATCTCTTCAAGAAGGTGCTGATACCAACTATGGCCTGTGCCAATTTGTATTCTAGACAGCTCTGCTGAAAGAAAAATTTAGCAGACTTGTCTAAGAACTGTATAATCTTGCCGTTTTTAATACCATAAAAAAGCATTTACTAGAAGAAATGAAATGTAACATTTATAGCTCACACTGTTTTCAAGATCTGTGCACACTATATAGTTCTATAATTTCAAGAGTATTTAAAAATAAGACAGAGAGCAGACAATGCAGTAGTGCGTTTGTTAGATGGATTTGTTTAGAATAGTTACATGATGAATGAGTAGTTACATGATGAATGTATAGAGTTGTAAAATTTTTAGTGCATTTGTTCTTGCACATTATTTATGCTACTTATAAAAACCTGAAGATTGCAAATTGGGCATGCTTACCATCACATTTTCAAACTGGGAAAGCTGCAGAACATTTTTCCTACAAGTGTTCACTGCCATGATACCAACAAATATGTGCAAACTGCAAGGTCCCTAAAAATAGCATTTAATGAAATTTATGTACAGAAAGATGTCACTATCTGTTTAAATATGCAAAGAATAAGCTTCCCAAAGTTTATAACATAGAACAGTATCCACCACATGCTCCTCCTCCTCCATATACTTCTTCCTTGTTTGATAGCTTTACACCTCTGTTTTGGCTCTCACTCTCCCACAGTCCAGGAGTCTGAATGATTTTTTCAACAAGTTCTTCGAAGGCACACTGTACACCATCACATGTTTTTGCACTTGCCTCTGGAGAAGAGACACAAGAAGTCAAGTGTTAGCATAGCTTCCAGTAACTTGTTTAGTATTTCTTTCAGTTAAGTCTCAACCTAGACTTACAACTTCTACAATATATTCTATAATAATGTAGCAGCACCAAAATTAGCAGGTATGCAGATTTCTGTTGCCACATAAGGCAGCACCTCAAAAGACTCTTAACAGAAGAGCTTCCAAGCTGAATGTCACTAGAATATATGGCAACACCTATAGCTTAGCTTTATTTTTCTGTGGAAAGCACTTCAGTAAGAAGAAAGGAGGGTTCTACTAACTTAAGATGTCTGCTAAGCATGGTTGCTGTTCTTTATTTCAGTTCTGTACATTAGTCAGAACTGCAGTACCACCATACCATAACCAAGGATCTATACTGTAGGATTCTGGGTCAGCCTCCATGATACAACTCATCTGACAAAAAGCAGTAAGGGATCTCATTTCTTCTGCAGTTAGCAGAATTCTAGGTAATTTCACTCAGGAGCCTTACTTTGGCTAAGCCCAAGAAATTTGCTCACAGGGTATATTATGAGAACAACAGATACCATCTGAAACTGTTCAGTCCCACTAGGGCTTGCCCTGTTTTTCTACGCAGCCATGCAGATACTTAGCGTATGTAGCGTACAAAGTATTAAGGTATAGTTTAATTTTCATGTTTCTTTTCATCTTCCATGCACTTAACAGCTTGTGCCTTAACTCTGAACTGCTATTTCCACATCTGACACTGTAGCCAAAAAGAAACACAGCAAGGTATTAGACAAAGATGTCATTAGTCAGAGATGGGAACGTTAAGTCTAAGTACAGGAAATGTCAATGAACTGCTTTGCTACTGGAGTCATCCTATAAAGTAATCCCTGCTGATCCTTAAATGAAACATGTAATAAACTTTATGCATAAAGAATCACTTCACCACCCACTTTAATTTATCATTGCGAGGCTTTGCCTACAAGACCCATCTCATTTTGCAGCAAGATGAGACCAACACATTTGCTCCAGTCATGATTATGTCATTATTCAATCCCACCCACCATTTATAAGTTAATTGTATTCCTACCTATTTTTACATCCCAGTTCTAATACAGATTTCTGTCAAGTACCAGCTCTTTTGCTATACTGAAAGCTGGCCACTAGTACCAGTTTTCCCTCTTCCATTTTGCTTCTGTTATTAATTTAGCAAGTAGCCTGGGAAAAGAAATCAGACAAAACCCCAAACCTAAACCAAGTTTTGTCAGACTACAGTA
This sequence comes from Pygoscelis adeliae, assembly GCF_000699105.1. Classification (NCBI taxonomy): domain Eukaryota; kingdom Metazoa; phylum Chordata; class Aves; order Sphenisciformes; family Spheniscidae; genus Pygoscelis; species Pygoscelis adeliae. Next base: position 1,484,372 of record NW_008825214.1, read on the forward strand.
AAGCCTGTATTCCAGCCTTAATCCTTATGTATTTCAGTATACTCATCCACACTTAGAATAGATAACTGGACATATTTAGGTATTCCCATCTTTTTTAAAATTGTCCCTATTATCTTTGTACCTACTGCAGCTGAGAAATATCATTAATTGGATTGTATGTATGAAGATTATCAGTCCTACAGAAGTGGTACTTTTCACTATGTAACAAAAATCAAGATCTCTGCAAATATCTATAACATACCTATGAACAACATGGAATGTTTTCTTGCAAATTTGAGACCTTCATTTCTGTCAACTTCACGGTTTTCCTGTAATAAGACACAGCATTAATATGCATTATTAACAAAATACACCAACAGATTACTTACTGCTGTTGAATTCACTTTACCTTATCAATCTTGTTGCCAACTAGCATTTTCACTATGTCATTCCTTGTACAGTACGTTTCCAGTTCATTTAACCAGTTATCCAGCTTGACAAAAGTATCTCTTCTTGTGACATCATAAACTGAAAGATATTAGCAATATTATTTCCACAATATTTTTCTAATACAGCTTACGTTACAAAAGGAGCAAAAAATTATGGCTTTTTTACTTAGAAAACTGAAGTAGTCCCAAGGATTCCAATTTATTTACTACAGCAAGACAACAGGAAAAAAAATTAATATCCACCAGCTCAAATCACTGATGATACTAATGCAAAGCAACTCTAAGATTCAGTCATCTACTGTTCTCAGACTTAATTTATGTTGAGACATCCTACCTCACAGGCTAGAGACTATCATTCTCCGAGGAATTCTACACTTGCAGACCCTTGATGTAGGATACTTATTAACAACCCTACACAAAAGATATGCAAAGAGGATAGCATGACCTTCTGCACTGACTTAGTGATAATTAAGACTCATAACACTGCTGCTATGCTACTGATTCAGCTACAAAAGTAAACTGATCACCAAATCCTCAGAAATACCAGTGAACTACTGAATTTTCAGCATTTTAGTGTTTCAAACTATTTAGCATTTGTGTGGGACATCAGTAATATAATAAGCCATGCTAGGAGCAGAAAGGGCAGACAAAAAGCAGACCTTGTTAAACCTAAAATCCACTACCCAGTAACTATCTAATAGCTACCATTTCAAGCTATGAAAGTATTTTTTCCTTCATTCTCACATCCCATGTGCAGACAGGCATAAACAGTTGTTTTCAATCAAATCCATAGCTTGGCTTGCATGAACAACCTTATTTTTAGGAAGTCATTTAACAAAGAAAGAGTCAAGAGAAGATTATGACATAAAATGAGAGTGCAAGTCTCAACAGCAGAACTTCCTAGCTCACAAACAGTGCTTGCTTACTTTTACAGCTTTCAACAGGTAAGTGGCAGGTTCAGTGCCAGCAATTAAGTGACTTGACAAGACACGCCTTGACAGCACAGCATCTTCCTATACCAGGAAGATAATGCAACTCAGACTTGGGAAAAAGTACATACAAAACAAAACCTACCAGGAGTCTCATGACAGAGGTTACTCCAAGTTAAACAATTTAACTGGACACAATAACTTACCAAGAATCTCTCAAGTCAGATGCCTCTTCAAAAAAAGTGAAACTTACTTCCCTGACCTTACTTTAGTTAGCGCCTCAATTCTAGCAGCAGTGAAGCAGAACTTCAGAGCTCAGCGCCTAGTTAACAGGTTCCATATACAAAAGAAAAGCAAAAGAGACTTCACTGTGAAGTTGCAATTATGGGTTTTGGCCTGGGTTTCTCCCACACAGATGGATGCTTTTTAAGCTCCCAGCTAGTCTTTTCTAAGCAATTCTGACTGCGTAACATCCCATCAGTATGGAGACACAAATAGCAAAAAATGCCAGCCAGACTCCACAGTGTTTATATTAATTTCATTAAGAAAAAGGAATAGGGAGAAGAAAAAGAGAAAGCTGTATACATACTGATACAGAAAGAATACACTGAGGAGAAGAGAAAAAAATTTTTTTTTTTTTTGACTACGGGCTTAGTAAGCACAGGCAAAAACCAAAATAAATAAAAGGCAAATTCCTGGCAGCACAGGGACAGCTCCAAGCTAAAAACTACTGCTATTTGAAGGGATAATCTCATGCGAAAATCAGTGGTTCTCGGGCTAGTGAGATTGACTACATAAGAAAAAGAGGTCAGGCATCAAGATCCTTTAGTGTATGAGTTGTTCATCACAGACACAATGATTTTCAATACCAATTAGATATAGAAAGGTTATATGAGTTTGTGTAACTCCAATGCATGAGAAAACCACAAACTTCTTCAAAATAGCATGCAAAGCTATACTTACCTAGAATAACACCTTGTGCACCTCTAT
>NW_008825214.1:1486765-1490609 GCF_000699105.1 Pygoscelis adeliae
TGCGGTATCCTAAAAAGCCATTCAGAAAGTTCCATTATTCAGAATTTGAGCAGAATCTAGTTTAGCTCTCAGGTATTCCACTTCTAATGAACATACAAAATAAGATTCAAAGTATATTCAACTACCAGATTAACTGAGTTTATACCCTCCCCTGCACATTAACTTTGAGATTTTACGTAGTCTCTCCTGGGAAACACCTTTAAACTGTCAGGTGTAGTAAATAACTGGACTATATAGCAATAAGATAGCCATTTCTGTGGAAGCATTTGTTCTGCAGCTAGTACAGCAGCAACCAGCAAGAAAAAAAGCACAGCTGCAGTACTAAGATTTTGTAACACGCATTGAAAGCCATGGCAACAAAACTAGTTCCCTCACTTCAATCACCTTGGTCCAATTAAATTTGATTCAGTGCCAGGGTAAATGCATTTAACATGCTATGACAGAGCAGAAGTAGAAATAAGTCAGAGGTTTTTCCGTTTTTAAGTAAAGTTGAATTTACATCCTCAAATTTAAAGTGTCAACAGCTCTGCAAAAAACCAAACATTAGAATGCTGTTTTCTTATCAGGCATTAAGTTATAGTGTCCTCTCACTGGAGACTTATGCACAGAAGATTTAAATAACTTCATGCAAGTTACCCAGGTTAGAAGTGACACATGAAACACTGTAGATTCAAAACAGTTCCCTGCCAAAGAACCTGAATAACTGAACTGGACTTCCAACATTCTGCAAGTCAGTCAGTCAATCCCACACATCTCAAACTGGTTTTGTGTCATGATACACCTTTACAAGCTTTTCTTTTCCAGTTTACCTCAGAATTATTTCTTTATATTCACCAATATGAAAGAAGATAAACCCTAAGCTAATCCTATGTAGTATTTTCCATCCCATGTCACTCATCATTCTGCTGTCAGTCTGTTTTTCCTCCTATATGTCTATTTGTCTGTCAAGTTGTTGCAGTTATTTTCCTTGTCACACCTATTTACTTTAGTGATGATTACTATTGTTACACTAAGACATGTCCTGTTTGTTAGTCAAGATACGAAACACCCTCAAAGCAACGGAAGTATTGCAATATGTATTTCATGTTCCACTACTACTCCCCAAGGAAGTACAGGTCAAGTATCTTGCTTATATGAGAAACAAGGTTTTATTCTTGCTTGCTACAAGAAGTCACAACTGGGTCTAAATATTCAAAAGGTGCTTCAAGTCACACAAGTGTGGAGGCTGGTTTGCAGAATGGAGAATGTTTTAAAAAAAAAGCTTAGAAGTACTTTTTCCTTCTTCATGTGCCATGGATTTAGAAGTTCTACTTTTAACTACAGTAGATGTTGAACACTCTTAAGGCTAAAATTACAAACACTGCCTCTCACTCTTTCAGCTGCATCTGCTACAAATAACACTGACCTCAAATGTATAAAAGTCTTTGTATGATGCCTACTAACTTTTTAGGCTAAAAATTGTTTTGAGAGGTAACATTTGAGCATAAATTGAGCATGCAACAATAATTCTTATCCTATTAATACACTGCTAAATTTTGCCTAAAACGTTTAGGTTAAGTGCACCCTTTTAAAACCTGTCAAGTACAGACAAGAATGATGTATACAGGGAAGTCTCAGACTAGTGAGGGCTAACTCTTTGGAAGTTAAACAATGAATTACTCATTAAAAAAAAATTTAGGAATGGCCACATTCACAGTTTTAAGTCCAGTTGATTTAGTACCATTTTATTCCTCCTTTTCTCTACTCCTATCCCAACAAGACCTGGAATCAGTGCTGCAGAATAAGCTCATAGGCAACAGAATTACCCATTGGCCAGTTGCCCCACAGTTCATTCCACCTTCTGAATGGTTCAGTATTAACCCCCCACTCCTCCAAATCGCCTCCATATTAAATAGAAAAGGATCCTATACAAACTGTAGATTATACAAGCCATCACTATCCCTAAAGCAAAAGAACTTAGGAGAGACTTACCCATATTGCCAGTTTAGCTTTGTTTCCATCAACTGAAATAGTTTTCACCTTGAAGTCGACACCTAAAGGAGGAAAAATATTTTAGTTCTTCAAACATACTACAGCTATTTTTGGAAGAGAAAGTAAAGAGAAAAGAAAAAAAAAATCAAACTCAGAACACAAGTTGTGAGGAGCAGGAAGAGTAAGTTTCATTAGCTATTTATGAACCTTGCTCAGAACTCAAGGCTTTGCTGCTGAAAGGCTTTTGCAAAAGCCCAAGGACCTTTTAAGCCATTGACTCAAAATATTTTATGGAAGTAAGGCAAATACTACATTTCCTGTATTAAAGCACATATTCCAGGACAAATATTCAAGTTTATAATTCAAATGGATTAACTTTCTATTCATTACTCATAAATGTGTTCTCCTTGAGTACGTCTGTGGTCTGGAGGAACATACTTTCAAAATAAAGAAGGAAGCTGCATTCAGGTAGCTATTTGCTCTGTTTCCCTATCTGAAACAATCTGACCAAATCCCATCAAGGTGATCATGCAGAGGTAAACCAATATAGGCAGAGACTCATCTACTACATGATCACTATCCTGCGAGAAATAATGTTAGGTGACATTAATTCCTCTAACAAACATGTCAAATAAGCTTCAGGTGATTTGAACACACAGTGTGTATCTTACAGGGATTCCAGCAACATCAGGGACTCACCAATACCACACTCAGTGACTAAGAAAAAAAACAGACAACACGGTAACAGTTCTGCTGTTGATAGGAGTCATCTACCTCAACATCTGACAATTCCTACCCCCCCTTTTTTTAAATACACAGGAACTGGCAGCCTATCACTTGCCCAAGGACAAGCTGTGCAAAACTCAAGCCAAGGAGGACAAGATGATAATGACTGTGCAAATTTAAAGAATATAGCAACACACATCAGTTTGAGAGGCTAGGTACAGTTATGATCCATTTTGTTGTAATTTAATCCTTAGGTTACCAATCACAAGTAACTGGAAGTATGTTTAAGTTATTTTGGAGCGATTCTCACTCCCCACCAGGCAGCAGCCGTGAAATGTAGTAGTAGCGTGGAAAGTTGATACCTTTATATGAACAACTTCCAAGTGTAACAGCAAACATTTTGCACTTTGACTTAAAATGGTAGTCATTGTACTTGCTACGAGAATAAGAATTCCTGGTTTAACTATTCTAACACAAAATGTTTAAGTAGGGCCTCATGATAAGTGTGCTGCACTTATATTCCCAAGGCCATACAGATTACAAACAAGTGCAAACAGCTGTCAAATTACATTCAACTTACAGTCACAAAGGGTATATAGGATACTTAAGAAACTGCACATTGCAAGTACATTTACAACTTCACTGCAACTGAGGTTTAAAAGAGCTTTATTTAATAAAAAAATACACACAATTTTTATTCCACTGTTTCACAGCTTCAGCTCACTAGTGTTCCATGAAGCATCAAGTGATTTTCAGACTACATTCTGCACTGGAAGAAGCCCATGCTCTTTATTTTAAGCAAAATTTTGCCAAAGTACATTAACTTTTGCAGTAACTGAACAGAACTCCATTTTTTCAGGGACTAAGACTCTTAGTCCCTAACTCAGCAGTAATATAATGCTCCATGCCACACGCAAGGATGGTACATTATTCTAGAGTTATGTTCACAGAAAAGAACAGTCACTATTAACTTTGTTTTAAACACCAGTTCTTAGAGCTCTACCTCATTCATAGAAGACTGCTATGCTAGCAAGTTTACTCAAATTGACCCCAAAGAACATCCTGTCCTGCCAATTTTTCAGCACTCAGCAGTAACTTTTAGACTAACAGAATCTCTTCTTCCACTGTAGTTGCATATTTCTTTCCC
>NW_008825214.1:1490621-1497285 GCF_000699105.1 Pygoscelis adeliae
ACTGCAAAAATCACCATTGCTCAGCCAGGATGTCCAACAGCTCACAGCACATTCTTTTATCCATTAGTCTGACATCAAAACCTGTAACTGTAGATATTACAAGTCTATTAGATACTTAACAGAACAAATCAAAAGTATGTCATAGTAGTTTCAAGAAGGAAAACTTTTTTCCCTTAGGACAAATGTATTAGGTGTATTTTGAAGCCACATTATCCTTCTCCCATTCAGTAAACAGATGCAGTATCTTGTGCCTGCAGAGTTCTCCAATCTTCATTTAATGGAAAGCGCATATAAACCTTTATGTTAGCCTTGCTGCTGGCTTAAAATTAAAAGATAATGCTTTAAATTCTGCATGAGCAACACACGTAAATTAAGAAATTAAAATAGTGAGTAAACTCCATGTGTTATGGACATTACTGAAAAGCAAAAAGTATGAAAATGAACTAATAGCACACCAAAATATATCCTTTAAAGTGATCAAGACATGACAAATATAATTCTAGTAAACCAAGGAGCTCAACATATACAAAAGCCACTTAACAAGAAGAAATTTTTTAAATAACTAGATTTTTGATTATCAATCTGCCATAAAAGAGAACAAGTAGAAAAAGTGCAGGGCTCAAGAAAACGTTGTTAAATTGAACAAACAGGGTACTTATGTTCCCTAAATACTTCAGTGAAATACAGACATGTTTGTGTGACAGGTGCCAGTTCTGAGCTTGCAAGAGTGATGTTTCTAGCCTTGACAACAGAAAGCCAACAGTGCTTTCCACCATGCCTTGGAAGGCAGCCAGAAACAAGACAGCACCACTAGACTGTACTCCTATGTGTTAACACCTACCGCCTCAGCACTACACACTAACTTATTATGGACTTACAGTCTGCAAGGAATAGCTCTGTCACCTTCATGCTGCTCTCGCATTTAGGCCAGTAAGCCATGCTGTATTTACAGGAAGTCCAAAATCAGCTAGAGTGTATTATTTCTGTTGCAGGTAACTGGCAAGTTGGACAGCTTAGAATTGGAGGACTCCAAGTGCAAGGAAGGCTAAAAAGTTAAGAGACATCAGATCTGTGCAATACATTATTTCACTTATGAAATTAGGGATTGTACTGAAAACTTATCTAGAATCTCTCATACAAAGAGCAAGCAAGTGAAAACAAGCATGAGCAGTTAAGGACAACAGAAAATACTGGGGTATGTATAGTCTGATAAGATCCATGTGATGAAGCCTGGTGAACAAGTTAGCCTGAAGAGACCGCAAGGAAGACAGGTGATCTGCTAGGTTGCATAAAACATGGTTAATCCAACTGAAGCTACTGAAGTCAAAGTATTTGCCCAAGGTAGCTTATTCTTCTGAGAATACCACAGGATTTTTACAAAATTCTGAAGGAAAAAAACCCCCACAAAACAATAGTTTAGAGTTTCATCTGCACCCAGTAGGTTTGTGCAAGCTACGAAGATAAGGTACATATCAACAGGTCATTGCAAGGGACCAGTTGTGCTGCAGCCAAGGCTTTTCCCAGTGTTGTGGTTTTGTGTGCAGTTGTTTGTTTGGGGTTTTTTTAAACATACAGCATGTTACCTCTTCACTTGCTAATCCAAATAAAAAAAATATAGTCACTTTAACCAGTTCAGCAGTCACTATGTAGATTACATTATTTGTAGTCAATCCATTCATTTTGGAAAAGCACCACACTCTGCAGTCTCAACAGGAAAGCCTTAAAATTATTTAAAAACCTCTTCCATCCCCAAACTCAAAATGAAATAGTGTTTAATCAACACAAAAAGAAATCCAGGTTGAGATTCACAAAGTGTTTTGGTATTTCACCATCTTGCTAGTACCTGAATTTGGCATCTATGATCTGTCTTCATGTAGCAGGGAACAGTTATCTCTAAGAACTCACTCCAAGTACTTTGTCTATATGAACAACAAATCCTGCCCTGAATTTAAAGCTGACACGTTGCTTCTCAGCAATACACTCACCAGAAAAATGGCAATGCCACAGCCTAGTAGTTTAAAAAAAGGAAACAAGAAAACAAATAAGAACAACCCAGATTCTGTTCCCCTTCCAGTTAAGTGAGAAAAAAATTAAAAGAAAAGAATCTGCTATCCCACATGAGTGCTCTGTACACCATGCTATAGGACTTTCACAGTTGGGGTCGCAGTAGCTCTACTGAATAATACTACTATAAACATCAGCTAGAGGGGCCTAACAGCCAGGGTGATCTAGGCCAGCATTTGCTCAGTCTCTAGAAACTTCCTTTTCCTACCAAATGATCATGTTCATTCCAGATTAGTATATTCATTTCAGAACTCAAACTTTATTTGAAATAACACTCACATTGAGTACTCTTCTTCCTCTTCCACATCAGAAAGAGAGCAGGGTAGGACCTGCCAGTAGATCCTACTGCTGGCAGGGTAGGATCTACCAGTAGTAAACCTTGAGTTGTTGCTATTTAACAGCCAACAATTAGCCACCACACACACTGTTGTGCGTTTTTACAAATCCCAAAGAGGAAGAATTACCTCAGGAAATAATTCCTTAGTTTCTCAAATAGTGCATTGATGTCAGTTTTTGACATTGGTAAAGAGTATTATGTATGAACAGCATAATGAAAAAAAAAATCACAATTAAGAAAAAACAAACAGTAAAAAACCCCCAATAAAGATGCCCACACTGAGACTGAACTAGTCTATTCATATCCAAAACATCATGAAAGCTAAAGTAGCTGTTCTGCACTGACTTCCTGGCCCACACGGTTGACACACCAAGAAAGTAACATGATTTGAAGTATATACAGTGCCAAAACTATATAGATTAGAATACAAGATTGCCATCTTCACCACCTGGTCTGTTCCATTCCTGTTTCCTTCCACCCCATCCTCCCTCATGAACTGAGGTAGGCTGCTTGCACAAGTTCATTTTTTACAAGCAATGAAATGAACAAGATAGGCCATGTTCCTCCCCTCGGCTGCTCAGTGGTTTACATGAAACAGTACTCCTGTATCTTATTAACATCAATGAAAAATACATCAATATATTGACTTCTTAACCAATTAGACAGAGCTGGCTTTGTTTACCAACAGCTGAACTCAAGAAAAAATTTGATACAAGTCCTTAGCCAGAACTCGTCCTACAGAGAAAGTAAAAAATACAACTGAAATGCATTGTGTGGAAAAGTCATCTCTGTTTTCCATTACTTCAGTTATTAATTTGGCATAGAGCTGCATCACATTCTTAGAAGTTCCATTTTGCTTCCTTTGACAACCATCTACGTAGTATATCCTGGATTCTGGGTCACTCCTCCAGCATAACTGACTTCACTGTTGGTAGGTGTCATACCAACATAGCAATGACACATCACTGCTTTTTTCCCCAGCAGCTCTAGATTCTCAGCTCTCTTCCATTTTTCTCAAGAGTCCTTCCTGCCAAGGAACTGATTACTAAGTAGGAAAGAAAAGGCCACATTGTAATTTCCTCCCTATAGAGGAAAAGCAGAAGCCACACAGAGCCCGTTACACTCTAGTATTGTCACGAGTTGCAAGAGCTAACATCCCCTACTAAAGAGGGTCTTAAGTCTTCTTAAGATAGCTACCAAATATCATATAACATAGAACACAAGTTCTGGATAGCAATATTACTATTCAAACAACTTGATAGCTATCTTGCACAGATAAATCAGTAGGAGACGTAACAGTAGCTTTTACATTTCCATTTTAGCCTGAAATGCTGGCAAACAGTGAACTGCAGGTTGTTCCACTACAGCTTTTCACTGCCCATACCTATGACTTCCATCTTCATGGTGAAGGGTGACATTTATATCTGTTTTCCTAGCCGAGGATATATTTTTGCATAAAGTGGACAACTACAGGCCAGTACAGCCAATGCTCTACACCAATGAGCGCTGCATGTTAAAACTGCATCCACATCATTCTTTCCTTACAGAGAAGCAGACACGTCTGAACTTCACTACCGGTTAGGCAAGTCTGAACAAACTACAATTTTGCACTGAAGTTGGTATGAATTTTTCTAAGGTAGCATCAGCACATACTTACCAATTGTTGCTGCAAGTTCCGGGTCAAATGTATCATCTGTGAACCGCAGCAGAAGGCTGATAGGGAGGGAAGAAAAATAAGAGTTACTATTATTGCAGCGTATCTGTAGCTTGCCGGAAGCCTATAAATTACAAGCCTGAAAGTAACAGCAAGATCACATAGCTAAATAGAACACATCTCATTTTTCCATAATTTCTCTCCTACAAAAAACAAAGAAGGGAATACAAAAATAATACAAGTAGACATGCTCTGCTGGAAGAGCCCAGGCCTCTTCTCTGCATCTATTACCGAGTATGTCTCTTTGAAAACAAAGTACCACACAAGTTGTCAAAGCAGTTGCCTGAACAGTCACATGGTCTGCTTCTCAAAGCATTTTGCTTCTATCGTATTCTATTTTTGCTCTCCCAGAATTCAGTACAAAAGATTTTTTTGGTTTCGTATTGCTTCACACAGTATTTCTGTAAGCTTGAGAAGAAAATTCCAAGTCAGCTTTTCACCCCAGAAATAACTCCTTAAACTGGGCACACAGTGGAACAGTGAGGACTACACCCATCAGAAATAAAGACACAGAAGTTTGAGAGTAGAATTAGCTCACCATTGCTTTACCCTTTTGTACATAAGGACTTTCACACACACACACACCACTTCCCCCTATCCTTTGCTACTAATACATGAACAGCTACAACTAAGATTTACCAGTACATCACAGTAGTAATAGGGTTCCTCAAAGAAGTGCCCATAATGCCACTGTACTTGTGCCAAATATAAATACTTTGGCAGCAGACAAAGATTCTCAGCACACAGTTTTTAAAATCACCAGTCTTATGCATCTGTGGCAAGTGTATATTACCATGTGGCAGACAGCTGTTTGCTATGACTGACAGCTTCTATTCATTTCCAGGCTAGCCAAACAAAACAAAGCCCTATTTACTTTTTGGTCTCCCCCCCCATTTTTTTCTCCTCTCTTCTCTTTTTGCATCTGAATTTAGCAGCCAAGTCCTTTTTAGCATTTGGACACAGTCCTGCATTGACAGAAAAGTGACTACTGAAATTCCTTTACTTCAATAAGGCTGAGCGACAATCCCAAAGTAAACCATAGACCAACCTTTTTTCCTTACTCCAGAACCCCAAAACCAAATGGCAGCTTTATTTACCAAAGAATAATTAAAATAAATAAAAAAATTGATAGCACATAGGTTTTTACTGGTACCGTCATACGGTTGTATCAGGATGCTATTTAAGAGCAGCTCTTTTTAGTTACAACCAAAACTAGTTTCACTCAAAAGAGACAGAATATGGAACCCTCATACTGCCACTAGAATAAAAACATCAATTTACAAGTCCTGAGTGCTAAGCCCAGCCAACTTCTACTTTCCCTAATTTCTTTCATATACAGATATCCTCTACAAAGTACAGCACACTCACATGGACCAGGTTTAAGACAGCATTTGGTTCAGAAATCAGGACTCCAACCACTTACTACACCATGCTAATACGAGTTTTACGTCTGACCTTTCCTAGTCAAGGAATAGGTAAGCAACACAAATTCAGGAATAGTTCAGTATTAAGTTCCTGTACCTGAACAACTGTACTGTTATCATTTCATAGCAATTTTATTTCCTCTACATAAAGTCCCTTTTAACAACTTTTCTGATGTGAAGAAATAAGCAGATAAGGAGGTATAAAAAAGACTATCTGCCTCAGAAAAAATTCTTCCATTCTTCCATATGGCCACATATGCATTTTGATGACCTCAACTAAAAGAAATTTGCTCAGGTCATGTCTGTTACCAGAGGCCTACAGTACTAGATTCAGTAGCTACTCATGCTACTATTCAGTAGCTAACTCAAAGGAGTGACAGACAGATTTTTAACAAGTTGTTTTTTTTTTCTAATTAGCAACTTATATGTTACTTAGAGTCATGGTAGAAGACTCAGATTACTGCCATAAAAACATCAAATCTAACATGACTAGTGTGGTACATTCCTAGATGTCCTCCTGCATTTATATCCCATTTCCTTTATTAAGATCTATAGCACTAACAAAAGAAGTTAAAGAAAAAAAACACTAAAAGACAAAAAAAGGTAGCTTAGACAAAAGCCATGAAAAGGGCAGGGGATGGGGGGGGGAGGAAATCAACCTCAAAGTACTTGAGAAAGAGTACAATTAGTCAGCAGAAGAATCAGTGGTAGAACTACTTCACCGCCTACCTTATATGCCCCTGTCCCGTCCCCCCCCCCAACACCAAGTGCTGGGTCACTTGTGACTGTACATGTACATATTATGGACCAGATTAACCCCGAAGTGCTATGGAGATACACAAGCGCACCCCTCTTCACACGACACAAGGCTGCACAGGACACAGGGAGGCCCAGATCCCCCTGGCCAGGCCGCCAGAGCTCTGCTTCATCTCGGTTTCCAACTGGGTCAGGCAGACACCAGCTCTCCCCTCCCCGCCGCGGGCCGGCGGCTGGGGGAGGGCTGCAGAAGAGGCAGGCAGCCCCGAGCAGTGGCAGCCCCTCGCCTGCAGGAGGGCTGGCTGAGAAGGGGCGAGGAAGCTCCCCCCGCGGGGCCTAGCCCTCCCCAGGGCAGGCCGCGCCCAGGCC
>NW_008825214.1:1497825-1500446 GCF_000699105.1 Pygoscelis adeliae
CCGTCTCCGTGAGAGCTGAGCTCCACTCCTGGCCGGTGTCCTCTGTGGGGAGGGTGTGTGAAGAGACTGCCCTTGGGTTGTCAGTGTTTATTGGCGTCAAGGCATCGGGATCGGTGGAGAAGAGAAATCGGATAAAATTGTAGAGGGGAAGGAGAAAGCTTGAGCCGCGCAACGGTAGTGAGCCAGCTCCCCGTGCTGAGGCAAAGCGGGCAGCCACCTCTCGAAATGAAGAACAGCTAGTCAGGAACCCACCACCAAAAAATGGGCTTGTTTGGTCACAAACCCCCTTACGTCCAGCAGCGTAGGCCAGTTGATATGCGATGCTTTTGCCAGCAGAATCCTCCATTAAAAGCCCTAAATGTTCTAAAACTGATTCCAATGAGAAAGCCTCTCTATAACCAATTCGGCTAACCTATTATGGCTCGAAACCTACCTCAGACCGTGTGTAAGCAAGTGCAACTCTTAATCAAGCACGTGTCTGATGCGGGTCTGAAACGGTCCTTGGCCTATGCTGTAGTCCTGGGGCCAGCTAGGCAGCCTCTGTTCATCTCCAAAGACTGACTCTGTAGCACATGTGAATGGCCTTAGGCTCTTCTGTAGTCACATCGAACGAAAGAGATAAGCCATGTCAACAGTCAACAAAAAGCAGGTGTACTTGTGAGACTGGTGGGTTTTGGCAGAATGCTGGCTGCAGAGGGCACAGTTCTTGTAGGAGTTGGGCAGTTGCCTTCAACTGAGTTACAGGGTCAACACAGTAACCGTTCTTCTCTGTTTGTGTGGTAAACCTGTCTGGCCCTTCCACTTTCAGAATCTGCTCTCCTGCCTCTTTTACCTCAGAAAACTAACTCCCAGGATGAGTACAATAACAGTAATTATCCTATTAGATTATGGAGGTATATTCTGTAATTAAACATACGCCTGTTTATTAGTAATAATTTGAGATTTGTTGAAGGTGTGACTTAGTTTTCGTGGTTTGGATTGTGCTTTGCAATCATACAAGAAAGCAGTATGTCTACACTCTGTAGTTTTTGTTGAAGTGTATAGGAGCTGTGGGGTCTTACCATGGAACAGGACGAGAATTTGGATTTGAAAGGTGGACCCAAACAGCAAAGTATTCTACTAAGGATACTGAATCCCTTGAAGTCAGAGAGTATTTGTGTTCTGGGATTTTGTTTTTTCCATCGTAGCCATAGAATCAAACTATTCAATATGGATATTAGTCCTGATTCAGATTATAATTCTATACCTCACTCAGAATGAAGAGTTGGCCAGGATGGCATTCAGATCCTTGACCTTAATGATGAGCAGATGCAAGAAAGGAGGCAAAACCCGCCCTAAATGAACAGTCCCATAGCTCGTGCTTATGGATGTGGTGCTTTAGACCTTCCTGAGCATGCCCTTTGAGAATAGGTGTTTCTCCATGTTGTCCTCCTCCAGGTGGAACTATGTAGTCGTCTCACTCTGAGATTGGATTTGTTTGCTGCAGTCGACCTGTTTGCTGTCTGTGTATCTATTTTAACTCTGAAAAGCCAGGCCGTGTTGTGTGTTTTTCATCCCTATTACAGGAGCCAGTGGTAGCGGATAATTAAAGTAGCTCAGACCTAGCTTCTTCAAAATAAGAGTATTATTTATTCACTGGAAGATGTACAATAATCAGAGCAAAATACGTACTTATTTTCCTATCAAGCTTTTGTAGGGTTTCTTCAGTGAAGCCATCTCTTGAGTTGGGAAAGACATCTAGCCTGCTGTAATTCATGAGTGTCTGCCTGTTTTCTTGTGTGCTTTTCACTAGTCATCAGGAGTCCTCGGTTACTCGTGACAACTAACCCAATCCGTTTCTTTAATAAGGCTGGAGGGGGTTTTTTTATCATTTACTATCCCATTTGATCCCGACCTCAAATGTGGGAGGGTCAAGCCGTAACAGCTTGGTTAGCCCTCCCTGATAATTAGTCTTCCTAGAAGAACACTGGAGATCTTTGCATTTTTTTTTATGCTATTCTGTTTCCTCTTGATTTCTTCCCAGTGATCTCTTTCAATTTCTGGCAGAATAGCACCAAACAGATCAACTTGTCCATATGTAATATTTGTAGGTAATTATGTGTATACTTTCCTCATTCTTCATACACTGCTAAGGGAAGCAGTCTGATGGTAGAAAACTAGCATAACTGGTTCCAAGGCAGTTCTCTGCCATGTATGGAGATGTATAGAGAGAGAGATGAAATTTGCACTTCAGAGTTTCCCCTCATGCCTTTACAGTCTTGCATGAAGACTGCCTGGTTCCTGGCCTGATACAGGGCTCAGAGAAGTAGAAAAATGTCAGCTCCATCTCAGCTAGCACAAATGTATGCGATCAGTGTTCCTGAGGTTTTGATTACTTCAGGGACGTGACAAAAAAGGAAAAACATCTTAACAATGGTAGCTCCTGTAACTGTATTTTAAACATCAAAATTCCCTGTCCACTGTGTTACGGACTTGGCTATGTCCTTGAGCATGCAAACAGGTCATTGGGACTGAGTAACTGTGATTACCTTTCTCAAAAGATGGGGAATTATTTACAGTCCCTCTCTTAGGGCTGGGATTTATAATGAAAGGGCCATTGCACTTCATGTGTCCTTGGGGGA
>NW_008825214.1:1500531-1516591 GCF_000699105.1 Pygoscelis adeliae
GTTCCTTCTGAACTAGCTGCAGTGTAACCTTAGCAACAAAGTGAGTGTGTCAGTAATGAGTCAGTAACATGAGAGACAACCTGGAATAAACAACAAAGGGCTCCCTCAGTCTTATTCTGTGTCTGAAAGACACCTGAGAGCCTTTGGTAAGTTCACTTGAACCATCTGCCTTACCTTCCACAGCTTAAACATGGGGATAATGGTATTTGCTATAGAAGACTGCAGAAACAGCAAGGACTGATATGCCAAGGGACCTAAGGGTTTGTATTTTCCCTGCCAGCGCTGCCTAGTTTAGCATGAGCTGTGAAATTCATGACGGGAGAATGGCTACATAACTGCATGGCTATCCTCTCTCTCCCTTCACCAGTGCCATCACAAGTTTAACCAGGCCTTGAAATGTATAGGTTCTATTTAGGTACACAAAAGTCTCAGGAGGATGCACATCTCCAGGTGCCAAAGTCCTTAATTCATTTGGTGCTTTCAAAGATTTTCTCAGTTATGCAAACTATGCACAATGTCCAGCAGAAGCTGAGAAGCTCAGCCACTTCAGAGAGAGGTTGACAGCAATCTACAGGAGTCCTGTTGCAAAGAGTAATCCTGCTGTCCCATTTCCAGTTTGCGAGGCTGACCCATGTGGTGGTGTGGCAGTGAGGCAGCAAGTCAGGAGCTATGATTCACAGTGAAACAAGCATGATTGCTAAACTCACCAGTCCCTCCTAGGAGAAATGACACACATACACACACTCAGTCTTTTTTTCTTCTTCATGCAGTAATTTGCAAAGTTTCTCAAGTGACTACTGGCATGTATGTCAGATTCAGGGAGGTTCCTTTTCTGTGTGACATCCTTAAACGCCATCAGCACATCCCTATGATTTCACGTTCAGCAAATGACAGCAAGGAGTCAAAGTGCTGCAGCAGTCCCAGAACTCTGGGCAGGATTTCCCTGGAGACCACACTGCAGTGTAAATGATCCTGCTGTGGCTAGCCACACCTTTTCTAAAGAATCCAGCCTATTTTTATGAAGCAACTACATAATAATGTTTCTCTCCCCGCCTCCAACAGCAGCCAGAGCTGGGCACTCCCATTTGTTCATCCTCTCGGTGCCTGCTCAGTTTCTGTGAACAGTAAGGGGGATTTAAGACTATAAGCGCATTAGCTCTGGGCAATTAAAATACACTGCTTATCGTCAATGCAGTTTAAAAAAGTGGATTACACACAGCATTGGGGTTGTAACAGACAGGAGTCAGCGATTCAGGCAAGAACAAGAAGAAAAATAGTGTTTCAGCCACTCAAAAAGCTATGGTTGTATATGAGTGATGTGCCAGTATTTTTCAGAGAAAACCATGTATTTTGAAGATCATTAACTGAGTATGCATAATGATCATAAGTAGATTCCTGATTTTGTGCTAGAATAATTTGCTTGCTGAAGATAATATGAAAAACTTAGTTGCATGCTTTGAGATGTTATTTTGCTAGATACGAGGTGTAACACTCCAGAGACACCACACCTTACTTCTCTGCTGGAAAATGGTGAAAAAGGCTAGCCACCTCCTACTTACATTGAATTTTGTTCAGATAAATTGCTTAATCATTTAATCCCAACTAATGCAAGCAGTAGTCTTAAAAATGACAGCTTATCTTTCTGCATCTTGTCATGAACTTTTAAACCAAGGACAGCTTTTAAGACTGGATGACCTAAATACTCCTTTAAATGTCTCTAAAGCAACCACTGAAATACGTAAACAATAATGATACAGAAGTAGATTCCTGTTTAGGATTGTCAGATTCCTTA
Source organism: Pygoscelis adeliae (assembly GCF_000699105.1). Lineage (NCBI taxonomy): Eukaryota > Metazoa > Chordata > Aves > Sphenisciformes > Spheniscidae > Pygoscelis > Pygoscelis adeliae. Next base: position 1,502,324 of record NW_008825214.1, read on the forward strand.
CAAAATATTAATTACATTTTAAATAATAAGAAAACAGCTTTGATATTTGAAGTCTATCTACAGATGTTCTATTTTAACATCTATCATCTACTGCACATTGACAATGAAAAGGGTGAGACGACAGTTTTCAAAGGGCGCAGTAAGAACAACAAAGTTTGGACGTTAGAGTTTTCCTACAGTTGCACTTCATGTGCACTTCATGAACACACTGAACAGTGGGTGCTATGAATTGTTCCTTTTTTCATGGCAAGTGTATTTGTATCCAGTGCAGCACAATATATAATATATTTATCACTGAGATCAGAAGACAGAAAAAAAAAATCACAGAATATTTGACAGACCAGGTTGATATGAAGTGTTTCCTCTCATTCTTAATGAAATAAAAAGTAGTAATACATTTCCAGAGCATGCATCTGTGTGCAGTACCTTTCTGCTTTAGGAAAATCTGTATTTCTCACAACCAAGGCAACTCGGGTTCCTTCTCAGAAAGCAGCTGTTCTGAAAGAACTCTTCCCATTTTCAAAGAGGGTGTACTTTAAATGATCATTTCAAGGGAGGAAAATCTGGAATGGAGTGACTTTGCGTTTAATAAAGAACATATTCATTTCTCCTTCTCCAGTTGCTTTCAGTACCATGGTTACCATGGTTAATGTTCAAGGGGGGAAGGAAAGGAATAACCCCTTCCCTACTGTGTGACCATCTTATCCATAATCCCCTCTGAAGGGATAACATACCTCACCTAGCCTTAGGTTGCATGTGCCTGCAGGATTAGCTGTTAGAATGGGATGGAGTGGATTAAGTAACCACTGTCATCAGTATCTCACCCTTTGCACAACATTGCGTGAAGCAATCCTGGGTAAATCAGAGGATCTGGTGGCCAAAGGACAGAGACACAATATCAAGACAGGGATTGCCAAGTAAGCCAAACAACAATCTGTATTCAATCTGTAACAATCATTGGAAGAAATGAATGCAGAAATGTGAATTCAAGGGGGGCAGATCAAGGCCTACTATGGCAACCAGTTTTATCAGGTCAGAGCAAAGTCCATCTGTCACCAGTGACAGTGAGTAGCTTTGCCTAGGCGACAGCATATGAACAGGGTGAACATGTGATGATACTTGCCCAAAGTGTTACTGCAGACTTCAGCAGTTTGTGACCCAGGGCTTTTTGAGCCCATAGTGATGGTGTCTTCATAGATAATAGCTGAATTTCTCTTCTCCTCTGCGCCTCCTGAGTAGAGGAGAAGGATCACCTCCCTCGACCTGCTGGCAATGCTTTTCCTAATACAACCCAGGAAGCTGTTGGTCTTCATTGCCACGAGGGATGCCTTCTTAATTCTAAAATCTCCTGTATCTTGCTGTTTATCCATGGGGGCCTTTTGGATCTTTCAAAAGCTGCTACTGACAGGTGGTTTACAGTTACACCGAACTTCAAGTAAGGTGTCTTTAAATAGTCTGCATTTTGCCTACACTCCATACTTTAGTTTACCCTTTTGTCTTCTTTTAAGTGCTCTCCAACTTTGTATTTATTTTTTTTAGGTACTGGATTTTCCTCCTTTTGTCATTTCTGCAAGGTTGTTGAATATAATTGTTACAGTAAGGCTTTTTCACAGTTATGTTTTGAACCAGACTGTTCCTGTCATTCAGAACAATATCAAGAGTTGTTCTCCCTCTTGTGCTGAGCTACCTGCTTAGTGGAGAAGTTATTTTTGAAATCCAAACCTTTATTCCTAGCACCATGTCTAGACATGATATTTTATGTAACTTACATTGGTAACTTAAGTTTTCATTATTATTTGAGTTTCCTGTCCTCTCAGCCTCTCTGAGAGACTCACCATGGCCAAGAGGCTCGTCACGTCATTGTCCCTGTGATCGCCTTGGTCAGGCAGTCCGTTGCACACTCCCAATCCTACATTGCTGTCGTCTGCATGTTAAGTAATCAGTTTCCAATCAGGAAAAGCCTTAATACTAAGAGTCATAATAATCATGTGGCTCAAAGGTTGCCCCAACACACAAGCCGGTTGATAAGATAGGAACGTAAAAACCTATGAGAGAAGCAGTTCCTTTACAGTAGCATGAATGTGGCAAAGGGAGGCAGTGGAAATGGGCATTTGGCACTGGATGGGCCATCTGTCTCTGGCAATACTTCCAGCAGATGGAGTACCTTCAAAGTTTGGGCATCACTGTGAATGCATGGGCATTAAAAAGAAAGACAGTGCAAAGAATGTGACATCCTCCTCTCCTTCAAGAACACAGCTTATTTTATCCACTGACATACTCAGCAAGGGACCCTTGTTTCCATGTCCAACAGAGGGCTTACGCCAAGGTTAGTGTAACTGTGCCATCTTTATTCAACTTTCTCTTAAGCGCGTTCCTCACTAGGTGGCCATGGCAGCATAATAACAAACATTGTGCATTATTAGATCTTCCCTTATAAAAACTGCAGCACATCAGGGTTTTGGAAGGATTTGCAGTAATGTGGTTGAGTAACTCTTTTGCACTTTCATCACATTTCTCTTGCACTTAGAATATGCTATTATTATGAAACTTTCTATTGAGGCATGATGATAATCTGTTGCAACTCCCTTTTAAGAGGTGTAGGTAGTCAGTATTTCTTGCTATCAAGTCTATCATAAAAAATTATAATGCTTTTATAATATATTTGTATAATGCCTTTCTCCTGAGTGTTACCTGTAAACTTTGTAGGAGGCTCTTTAACAACCGCTGATACACAGCTCCTGGAGGTAGAATCCAGAAACTGTGTAACACATCAACCTTGAAGACCAATTTAGAAGAGAAAGCAAGGCAAAATACAATCTCCATTTGAAACTGAAGCCAAAATATAGATGGACACAGTCAAAATGTAATGATGCTAATAGTATCCTTATACTGTTGCAAAAATTGCAATGGGAATCTACAGCTCGTGTTCATAATCTTTTTCCTTACTTCTCATTTGATATGAAACAGTGCCAGTAAATGAGCAAGCCTCCTTAATACCAAGCTGAGGTACTGATTTCCTATTATTTCTATATTTCCACTGCACAAATGCCTGGAGACCTTAATTAGAATGGGGTCCAACTGTATTCATTTCTGCAAAATCACAGGGCTTCTGAAATTGTTGAAAGAGAAAACTAGCCCTACTTATGCAGGCAAGAATTTTCCCTGTAACATTCTGAGTTTTTCTTGGTGGTATCTCTCTCCAAATAGTGATCAGACTTTATGTCCTGGATGGCAACATTAAGTATAATCTGCTGTCATTTCCTCATGACAATATGTAAGCCAAAACACTTGCAAACAAACCAAAATATTTTCTTCTGGATCAGGAGTTTGAATTAGATGACTGAATTTTCCTGGCATGAGAGGGATTATTCCTTGTCTTTCACGTAATCCTCCTCTGTTATACAATATATATAGTTACACATAGTTTTTTGCTTCCCATGGGTTTGAAAAGATTACTTTTCCACTGGGTTTCCTGCATCACTGTAATACTTCCCCTTGATTCTCTGGTTTCGTCTGCTCAACTCTGTGTTTATAGTGCGTCCGGTAACCTGAATGAAGTTACAGTTTTTAGATCTGTCATTTACTCTTTGGATATACTAGTAGAGTCCCCACAGTCTTGTTTTCAACCTGTAAGATCTTTTGTTCCATCATCTGCCATCCATTGTGTCAAAGTAGTTTTTCCTACAAGCGTTTCAATTACGAATTGATATTTAGTATTTGCTACAGACTTTAAAGCCTTCGGTTTCCATTTGTCACTTGAGCTTTCTACCTCAGGTCCTAGAAGCACAATGAGCTTTGGAAGCACTTTTGCAGATCTTCTCGTATATATTTGATCCTTTGATCTTATGTATCCTTTGCATTCACAGTTGTTTTAACAAGATAGTACAGGTTTAAATCATTTCCATTACAATTTGAGCTGATGAGGCACAGTATGTTCACCCCTGCAAGTGGCAGGAGATTTTGTCCTGCGATATGAGTAGTTTCCTGTTTTCTGTGACCTTTTAATAATCTGTGCACCTTCCTGAAACAAAGTATTTTTTCAAGGCACAATACCTGTGTCCCTGTCTTGAGTAATATTTGACGATGCATGAATACCTATTGCTATTGCATTTCAGCAAACGTGTTATTTGGCTTTTCCATGGGCAGTCAGGGGTTCTGGGCTTCTGTGGGCTTTTGAGTTTGTTTGGCTGTTGGTTTTTCCAGGAATTTCAGGTCCATAGTGTTATTCAGTTATTAGTAGACAATACAGTGGTGCTTCTTCATCTTTATTACTGAATATAAAGAGTTACGATCACTTCACATTTTGGCTTTTTTTCAGCTCCTGTTAAGATCAGTGAAATTAATCTCCTCTTGACTGAAATGTCAGCACCACAAAGTTTATTTAAAGTTTTTTACTTGCAGATCATTTCTGAAATTTACGGTCTCTTTCAATACATTTACACGCAACTGTAGTTTGTGAAATTAGAGAAATTCTTCACGTGGTTTTAAGAAATTAATAGACCTTTTCCATAGGGGGAAAAAACCCTTGATGTTAAATTGTCTTCCAGGAACCTAGCAACTTTTTATAGAACTATTTAATCGTGAGCTTTTGTTATCTTGACTCTGTATATGTCGTAATATCTGAATGCATACACTGAGCACGAGAGGATGTATACTGTTAGCAGTCCAGTACCAGACCTCTTGTTTTCATCCACTACCCACTTACACAGGGTTTGGTCCTGCTCCTGGGGTACTACTAATAAATCTCACAGTGATTTCTGTATAAGCAGAGCTAAGTCTTAATGGTTTCCTCTCATATATCATGCACTCTGTTTCCTTCACATTCTGCAGTGATTCCTTGCACGCAATTCCTGTTTTTTTAGTCTTCTATTGGTTTTGCCTCTTTCTTTTTTTTTTTTTTTAATTTGGTTTCAACTGTGGTTTCTTATGTTGCTTAGTGTTTTAAGACTCACTGACAAGCAATTGCAAGCATATATTTTCAGTAAGTTTTTGTTCATTTAATGTGATTCAGTGTGTTGTGCTGAATGGAGAACGCGCAACGCTATACCTAGGGAAGTACTTTTACATAATGTTTTGTTATTCAGGATGCATTCATGGACTTGCATGGGCAGAAATGGCCCGTAGTTTTTCTTTATTTTCAAAAATAGCTGAAGACTAATTCATAGTCAGCATCTTGAGCTATTTGAGATACTCCAGTATTTCCCTGTACTTCTCCAGGAAGGATGATGTAATTTATCAGAAAATGTCGGCTTCTTAGTACAAAGAAACATGAATATAGGAAACAATTAGGGTAGAGATGTTCTCAGGGAAGTCTTGGCAGAGCTCACCTAGCTGGGGGGATCTTGGAAATGGGGAGAGTTGTGGCCTGAGGTCAGGATACAAGGGTGACCATGGAAAACAATTTGTGGAGAGGAGATAATACAGAGGAGGCTTAGTCAGGAACCTAGAGGGGGCTTTTCAACCAGACAGAAAGGTCTGAACAGATCAGAAACTTCCCCTGCCTGGAAATCTAAGCAACAACCTAATTTCTAGCCAAATAAGCAAACACACGTTCTGTAATAGTACATTTTCTCAAATACAAGTGCAAGTCAACAGCTCTTAAAATTGCTTAGAGCTTCTTATTATTTTACCCTTTCTGTTTAAAATAAACAGTCTCTCCCTGAGCATGGCTACAGGATGTTTCATGAGGTACAACTTCCCATACAAACAATAGCTGTACCACTGTGGCTGAGTGCACACAGGGAAGGACCTGTTGCGTAGTGGCTAGATCATACCATGGGGATTTGGTGGCCAGGGTTCAATTTTGAGGCAGTTGGCTGGATGACCTATAAAAATGACATTATGTATTGTCCTGGTTTTGGCAGGGATAGAGTTAATTTCCTTCTTAGTAGCGGTACAGTGCTGTGTTTTGGATTTAGGAGAACAATGATGTTGATAACACACCGATGTTTTAGTTGTTGCTAGGTAGTGCTTGCACTAGTCAAGGACTTTTCAGCTTCCCATGCTCTACTGACTGAGAAGGCTGGAGGGGCACAAGAAGCTGGGAGGGGGCACAGCGAGGACAGCTGACCCAAACTGGCCACAGGGACATTCCATACCATGTGACGTCATGCTCAGTACATAAACTGGGGAAGCTGGCCGGGGGGGCCGCTGCTCGGGGACTGGCTGGGCATTGGTCAGCGGGTGGTGAGCAATACACTTGCTTTGTGTATTATTATTATTATTATTATTATTATTATTATATTGCTATTATTATTTTATTTCAATTATTTAACTGTTTTTATCTCAACCCACAAGTTTTTCTCACTTCTACTCTTCCAATTCTCTCCCCCATCCCAACCGGGGGGAGGGGAGGAGTGAGTGAGCGGCTGTGTTGTACTCAGTTGCCGACTGACGTTAAACCACAACATGTATTTATGTTATTATTACCTTCCTTTCTTCATCTGTAAATTTGGAACAAGAAAATAGGCTCCTTTACAGAACATTTCTAGTGATGCAAAGCATCATGAAAGAGCTAGACATTGCTATAGAGCCATACTGTGAGGGAGAGATAGTGCAAAACTTTAGCTCCGTATGCTGGATTGTGTCTTACAAGCACTACAAAAGCAAAGAAAGTTGATATTAGAAAACTTCCTTTTGACCTTTAGACATCATAAGCTTTCTGCTTGCAGGGCATGTTGGCAGATGGATACTAGCCGACATGTGAAAGGCACTTCCCATATTACAGACATAAGTGATACTGGCTACTTCTTCATAGCTTCCTTTTATTCTAAAGTTGCATTGTCTGCTAAGATCATATTGTAGTCAGACTCAATCAGATCCTACCTCTTCCTCAGTACAAGCTGAAGGCATGGCCCTGCTGTGCTGCCCGTGACATCTGAGGAGCAGCAAAAGGAGATTGTACATGGTCTCTATGCTGTGGGAGCAGACAGTGCAGGGGCACGCTCTGCCAGATGTTATTACTACTCGGGAGAACAGGGCAGCCCAGATCTGCCAGCCGTTCCCTCACTAACTCCATGGAGTTGCAGTAGATTAGCTGCACAAGCTAATGTAGCCCTGAGACTGTACTAGCGACACAGAAAATGTTCCCCACAGGTTCCATGGAAAGGCCCTTCCACCAGGATGAGTGATCAGGCTGAGTGCAGGTTCCAGGATTTACCCTTTCAAGAAACAAAATTAGAGGAGTTTTTCTTCCTCGCATAAAAATGTGCTAAATTAAGATGTGTGGCTATTAGTAAAAATATCCTATCGATTCAACTAGTATAAACAAAACGAGCTTCATCCTGCTGTGTAATTCAGATACTCATATGTATCACAAAAGGAGCAGGTAAGCTCTGCCTAGATCTTACAGGGAACTACAGGCTTTAAAGTGTTATAGGCTCTTAAGCAAAATCTAAAAATCTAAAGCATTGTTTAATTATTAACTTGTACAAGAGATTAAATAGGTCCGGGGCAAAAGTTGAGATTATAACCATCTATATTTTAGGAAGCATGTCATGTTATTATTCTCTCACCTCTCAAAATGAAGGCCTCCTTCCTAATCCATTATTCCTCAGCAGCGCTTTTTCAGGAGAGAAATATACTTTCCAATACAACAAATGAGTTATATGATTGAAGTGCTACAACATGAAGAAAAGTTTGTGCAGCTCCTACAGTCTTGTTTTGACTAAAGCTATGGGGTGGCTTTATTAGCTGCCCAAACAGTCTTAAAATACCCTCCACAGCACAGGCACCCAGGGAGCGCGCCACAGGCTGCAGAAGCCTCCCTGAGACCATACTGCTGCCAAAAGCGGGGACTTTATCTTTATTCCCACACACAGCTGCATGCTCCCACTGCCGCCTGATCATGTGCAGTGGGAAAGCTCCAATTCCTGATTGAAAACAAACCTTGCAGAAGGAAGGTTTCTGTCAGATCAGCAAGTTGGTCTCACTCCCCCATGGCTGCACTATATGGGCAGAGCTGGTGCAGGTGAAGCGGCAGGAGCATGTAACCAGAGGGGGTGAGGGGGTCCCCTCACTGTTAGTGGCAGCACAGTCTTAGGTCTGCTTGAGCCATTCCTGCAGTCCTCAGTCAGTATGAATTTAGACGATTTCAGGTTATGCAGACAACAGGAAATTGGTAAGCTTTATGTCTATAGGAAAATACCTTTATTTCCACAGCAGTCTACTATTAGAGTAGCTTGCACTTCTCCATCTTAATTATGTAAATAAAGCAGAAAAAAGGACTTTTTATCTCTACCAATTTTCTTCCATTTTTAGTCTAGCTTTATTTCTGGAAAAATTTGTGAAAATTTTTATACGAGCAAATAGTTACCACCGAGATTCTATTCATAAATAGAATCTGTAAGTCAGAATCTCTGTCTTGTGACAAAGAGGATACCACTATTTTAGATTCTGCAGACAAGTGATAAAAACAACCTCTTTTAATGGGAGAGATTAATTCAACCATGCAAAGGTAATTTGAGCCTAGGAATTCCACCCACCAAAACTATGGAAACAGGATACAAAATTGCAAACATTACATCATCAAAATTATATCACCTAATAATACCCTTGTGTACATGAAACAGGAACCAGCAGCTTTGGGCAGTGGATGACATCGTCTCTAGACATCACATACACTACCGGGCTCATTGCGGTGTCCTGGGAGTTCATAACAAGCAGATCATATATCTGCAGGTGATATAATCTTCCATTGTTTTTAAATTACTTCGGGGCTATATACAACTCCAAGCTTGTTGTCTAGTTTAATTTTCCTTGAGTGGTGATGTGGAGACTGATACAATCCAAGTAAAAACAGGATTGTTTAAGGAAAGAAAGGAAAGTTTTTACGAAAATTGTTCAAAGACTGATAAAATCTGACAACTTGCTAAGAACACAGATACTTCTCACCACTGTGTACTAGATCGTTAACTAGTGTTTTACTAATAGATGTCAGAAGAAGAATTTCACATTGACTGTTTAAATATTTCAAGTTTAGCAGGCATCCAGAATTGAGAAACTTTGAACTAATAAGCCTCCGTAAAGAATCACAGATTATTTTCTGCTACAGCAGAACTCCAAAAGTATTGAAAGTATAGAAATCGCTTGAACTTTTTGAACTCTCGAGGGATAAATTGAGGAATGAATAACAAGTAAAATAAAAATTGTCATCTTCTGGTAGTGTGATGTTTTATTTATTGTTTCTACAGCTTTTGGACTTTGCACTTTCCTTCTAAAGCTGGTTCAACATGCATATTGATCATGCCACAAAACAGATCTGTGATCGGTCTCATGTATTATAATCGTGTGTATCTGAAAGAAAGATGGAAAAGTACATTGCCTGAGATGAGACATGGTCTGTATATAAATTCTATAATAATTCTTCTAAGTAAGCAATCAAGGGCTGGACAGACCTCATTCTATAGTTCCTTTGGTTTCATTACAGATGAAATACAATACAAAATATTTCAGTAAAAATATATGGGCTTTTCCTCCTAATTCTGTAAAGTCTATGCTATTTCCTTTTATCGAAAGTATTACAATGTGGCTTTTTCTGCCCTATCTTTTAAAAGTCTGAGTGCCTAGTCCTAGCTCAGTAAACCTTTCACTGTATAAACAGTATCATCATTACTTTTTTTTTTTTTCCTCTGCCCTATACCTTTGCACGTCTGAAAGCCGGCTGCTTGGCATATCACCTTCCATCACAGCAAGCGGTATGCATACATGTGTTGGTGAAGAAACCTGACCATGTACTGTCTGTGTACTCAGCGTTCAGTCTAGTGAAAAACAGAACATGATAGGTTCATAAATTGTTTCCTATGATCTAAACTGATCTGTCTAAAGTCTGCTCTTTGGGATTGTTTTATAATTACTGTCTGGAAGCTTCTTTCCTGGTTGCTTCCTCCTCAGCCCTGGCATGAGCCCCATCTCCTGACAAGTGTCCTCCCAGCAGACTCCCCCCATTCAAGAGTCTTTCACCTTTTGCTCTCAACTTCATGCTGAGCACAGACGGTTGGAGGAGGCTGCTGAGGGGGAATAGGAGCCCTTTCTTCTCCCTGATTGTGTCCTGTCCCTGCAGTGCTCCCACTGGCTGGCATCCGGGAAAAATCAATGGCTCTGCATCACGACACACTGGTGCAAATATTGAAATGCAGCTATGTGAGTCTAATCCTGCGTAATTTAGACCATTTTCTGTTCCTTTTGTCTGCAAATCAAACTAGACTCCTGCAGAGTTGTCATGCTCATAGTCTAAGTATTGATAACTTCTGAACTCAGCTGCCAGGACCTGTGCCTGGTTTCACACTGGCAGAAGCCATTTCACTGAAGCTAAAGAGTTACGAAACAGCAGCTAAAGAGGCTACTGGGGCAGCCACAGGGCCTGTCTGCTCACGTGTGGAGGTTACAGTTATCTGCACTGCACTGGGGCTTACCAGACAACCTATAATACCTGAGTCCAGATGGTTAATTGTCCCCTACTGCAATCTCAGTCTGTATTTCCATCGATCAAAATTTTTCTCTATATTAAGCATTCAACCCTATGGGCAAAAATTCCAAAAGTTCTTTATGCATGTGCTGGGCCCTCTGCCTTATGGAAATTCATGATGCATTATGAAATTACTAGCGGAAACCATCCAGAATCAACAGGAATGACAGATGAAACTCACAATTTCCCTTGTTTTACTGCTCTCTTATGATCTCTCCTTACTTTCATGATTAGCACTGCTATTGATCTCTTACTGGCTAGCATGGAGAAAACACTATTGGAGCTGGCAGTTTCTAGCAATATATTTGGCAGTCTGCCAAAAGCTTTGCAATAGAGCAAAACCTACCAGCTTTTGGGTTTGTAGTGGTTTTTTCAGTAGTACTGGCCCATACCCCATCAATGGTGGTAATAGTAGGAAAATAGTAACGATAACACTAGGAAAGAGTACGTTGACTAGACACTAGTATGGGGATCATTTTTAGGTCACCTGCCTTTTCTGCAATCCTGCTTTTGAGGTCCTCAGCTGGTAGCAAAGGGCTCTGCTGCTGACCTGGTAGCAGCAGTGTTGCTGCCTGCAGAACTCCCTGATGGCAGTGAAGCCATGGAGCTCAGCAGCAGTGGGGTCAGAGCTCACCTCTGCAGCACCCACTGAGTGGGCCCCCCTCACTGCTCAGATAAATCTGGTTACCAGCTGAAACTTTGCCAGGTTCTTCTTCCTACAGTATGGAGCTAACCAACTTGAGGTGTGTGCACTGACTTTCACCCCAAGTTTTCCTTCCTGCCATCCTTCTGGTAACTCAAAAAGCCAAATGCCAAGGCATAAGCCCTTTTGTAGGACTGGAAATCCGAAGGTCTGTCCCCAGAAGTCTCTGTTCTCCAAACACCATAATCTGGGTGGGAAGGGGCTGCTCACAGCACCTAGAGTCTGAGCAGGCTGTAAAGCAAGTGCCATGAATGCAGGAAGATGCTGTCAGAGCATGTTTTCAGGCAAGGCTGTTTGTCTCCTCACGATTCCCAGGACCTAACTCAGTATCTCCCATTTCTTTCCTACATTCACTTGGGCCACAGAGAAGGTCTTTGCTGGGTCAGCTGTGAGATCAGGATGAAGCTTTTACACTTAGTTCCCTGCCCTTCTCCATTGAGAAGCAGGACACTAGTCCAACTATTAAACAAGCAAGCTGAAACTATGTCTCATTATCACAATCCTCAATATATTTTCAGTATAAGGTAATATTATTGAAGTTGGTGCACTGAAGAGAAGAGGAATATATGTGCCATTTTGTGTCATCCAAGGCAAACAGAGAGAGAGACGTGTGGCTGGATGATTGAGAAATGTTGCTTGCTTAGAGCAGCGGTGTCTTAAACAGTTCCTTCCCCCGCAACCACTCCTGATCTACCTCCCCAGCTACACTGTGGTGGTAAGAGTTTGTTATGGCTGACAGCTGACAGAAAGAAATGAGGAGAGGTCTGCGGAAAGGGAAAGCCAGACAGCATTCTCACAACGCTGTTTTGTAGAGTGGTACCCTTTCAACATTGAAAAGGCTATTTAGTGGCCCAAATCTGCCCAGAAAGGCAACATCCAGCTAGCACCTGAAAAAAGAGTTTTAGCCCTAAACACCAGCCATAGATTATAATATTTACCATCATATATCATCATCATACCTCTTAGGAGCTTATAAATTGAAAAGTCCAGCAGCATCGTAGAAACCCTTTTACCACAGCAACAGGAAAATTGTTAATAGATGTGTGCTCCAGAAGGGTCTACAGACCATCTGGTCCACTATGTGATACAAGAACAGTATTTACCAGAGGAGGCTTCCCCATCAGGGTGGCCAGGTGAGGGGTTAGTGCTGGTTTCTTTTCCTCCTGACATAGACTTTGTATCAAAGATGTTCTGGTATAGAATGAGGTCCTGTTGTTATCAGTCAGTCCCAGTGCCTTTGAGAGCTTTGATAGCTCGCTGATGTCATCTTTAAAATGTGGCATGAGGGTGACTCTGTGAATTGTCCAGCCTGTTCCAATACAAACAGGTGGCTTCAAAGCAGCCAGAGGTCTGGTTTTGTCCTTGACTTTCTCATAGCATGAGAGAGCCTTCATGAGATATTCTTCATGTGGCATGGATTTGTGTACCAGGTGTGACAATCCTTAGCTTTCCCTTCCATGTCTTCAGTGGTTCTTCACAAAGACATCCTAAATACCCACTTTTTCCAGAAGGCACAATGTGCCAGGCCTCTGCATTGCTGTCGGTAGAGATAAGTGGCATGGCAGTCCTTAACAGGGTTTACTGAAAGGTTAGAGTGTGCTCTAATATGACCCTAAGAGCACGCCACTGCACACAGACTGATCCTAACCGTGCACCAGCATTCAAGTAGGGAGCTGTCATCTGGTCAATCTCACCTCAGTGCAATATTGGGCACAAAGGGTGAACGCATGGTGCGGTCCTTGTACAATACTGGCAGGGCGAAGCAGCAGCTGGAAATGCATCTCCTGAGCCAGGAAAGTTGCAGCAGCCTTGATGTGCTTTGAAAGAGCAACATTAAACGCCTACTGCCTTGCCAGCTAATGGCATCGTAGTACTGCGGGGTCATTTCAACACAGCAAAACTAAGCTGAGTAAACCCTCTGCCACCCACATAGGAGAGCTGAGAAGGTAGGCTTTTGAGGTATGCCCTGTAGAAGCTGTAAAAAAATGCATCTGTGGAAAGGCATAACAGATTTACTGATGATTAACCTTTTTTGATGTAGTAACAATTTGCATGAGTTTTTATATTGTAGCAGACACTAATTAAGCCCTAACTCTCACAATTTGTTGCAGACTTTGTAATCAGCTTGTAGAAACAGCCAGCTCTGTACCCTTGGTTTTCCTCAGACAACATATGGAATTACAAGAAAGAGAACGTCGCTGATAAAATCTAAGCCATGATCAACTTCCGACATACTATGTAAATGTTTGTAGATAAAAACATATTAATCTGCAGCAGTAAAACAGTGCTTTGTAGTGCTTAATTATTTTTTTTAATAGCAATAAAAGCAGGATTGATACAAGGAGGAAAATTACACTCATTTCTTTGGAAATATCATGAAAGTTAAATCTGGCTTTCCTGGGCTTTTTTTTTTTTTAAAAAAGACTCTGGCATTTTTATCCTATAAGTAGATCTCGATATTGAACCACAGAAGACCAAGCCATTATTGTTTGGTGAATCAATTCTGTACAGATTTTTTCTCCCATTGAATAGTTAGTTTGCTTTTCATAGAAGTTACTTATATCTCTCCTTGTGGGATTTGTTTGGGCTTTTTTCAGTATTTCAGCTCCCCTATAATCCAACTTTATTTGCCCAGTATCACTGATATTCTGCTAGTTCTGCAGTTTGCCATAGTGTCTTTCAGGAATAGCAGGACACTGCACAGTTCTATTTTGGATGCAAAAGTATGTAGAAAAGGTCTAAACCCAATGAAACCTTTTTCTATTTTAGTGTCTGGCCATAGCTCCTATAGCTATCATACATTTTTGATCTTGCAAGAAAGAGCTGGTGCAATAACCTTTAATTAAGTTACAAGGGGAAAATGTTGATGCAGCCTGACTCTAAGAAAAGAAGATAGAATCATAGAATCATTAAGGTTGGAAAAGACCTCTAAGATCATCGAGTCCAACCATCAACCCAACACCACCATGCCCACTAAACCATGTCCCTAAGCGCCTCATCTACACGTCTTTTAAATACTTCCAGGGATGGTGACTCAACCACTTCCCTGGGCAGCCTGTTCCAATGTTTAACCACTCTCTCAGTAAAGAAATTTTTCCTC
>NW_008825214.1:1518451-1523765 GCF_000699105.1 Pygoscelis adeliae
CCCTGGTTGTCCCACAAGACAAGATATGAAAATTGTCCTGAAATTGTACACAATGTTAAGGTATTTGTTGTATTCCAAGTGTGAACCATATGTAAGATGCAATAAATGTTCTTCCAGTCTCTGATGGAATCTGAATTTTGTCTGTAACGATTGAACAGATGCCTCTCGTGATGTCTATAGAAGGAGAATAACTCAATTTTCTAACATTGTAAGACAATATTCACAAGCCTTTGGGATAATAGGAAGAGATTAGTTTCAAGCAGGACCTTTTAAATCCTCGAAGTTCAGAGAGCCTTGAAGTAGAAAGATCTGGGCACCAGAGCAGAATTCACCCTGTCAGTACAGTCAATTAATCCAGTGCCATAAAAGCTCCTATTTCTTTCCACTGACTTTAAAGGATGACCAGCACAAATATAGGCATCTACACCATAGATGTTAAATCAAACGCATCCCCACTGCACTCACAGCTTGGCCAAATAGGGCCAAGCATAGCCACGTGGTGTGAACTGCGCCGAACCACTGCCCATGCCAGCAATTCCCAAACTGAGGTTGTGACCCGAAGTGGGGCTGTGGCAGCCTTTGAGTGGAGTCACAAGCCTGCCAGAAATGCAGTTGTTCATGCCCATATTTTGTGATTCTGAGCCTGACAGATGCAGAGCTGCAGGTGGAAAAGTTGAGTACTGCGGATCTGTCCCAAAAGAGTTGGTTACCCTGATCAAACACACTTGCTTCAACTAGAATGGAAATTTTGTGGCTATCTTAGGAAACAAAGGGGCCCCATTAGATTTCATTATTGTCCGCTTTGTTCCCGAATGCTTTTGTGGTCATATATTAAATGGAAAGAAGAAAATAGTGGCAGCAAGATGTTGAGGGGAGCTGCTGTATAAAGGAAAATGTCTCCTCACTAAAATATTCACACAAAGGAAGGGGAGGGAGGCATTTGAAAGCACCCAGGATACACTGTGCATAGAATAATGGGACATAAATGGAAGAAAGAAAAGCCAAAGCTATTAAATTATGTTTTGTCTGTCCTTGATGTTGAAAATTGTTATTATTCAGCAGAGTCCAGTCCCTATTTGTTTTGTTTTAATGTCTGGAATACTTTGCATTTCACCCTAATAATCCACTCTGTTCTAAATGTTTATACAGCATGATTTACTACAATGTGGATGTGTAATTATAGCAATGATTAGACAAAACATCTTTGACAAGAAAGGAAAACAGTAGTTAATAATGTTTTCCATCTGTTTGGTAAAACCTCACTTAAAAAGAAAGAGCCCCTCAGCATATAGCAGGGTCCAAGGCAACACCTATGCAAGTACATGACAGCAGTATAAATGCCTAATGAATTCATTCTGATCATTGCTCACACATTTTTGAAAGCACTACCATCTGTTTTATAGATAAATATTACAGTAATTAATGTCAGCACATGTTTATGTTATATCATTTCCAGAGCCTTATTTTAGAGTTAAGACCTTCTTCTTTTCAGGGAGAATAACGGCATATTTTAAGCTATTGGCAGGAAATGCAGCGTTATTAGGATAAAATGAGTGAATTTCAGTAATGGCTCGCTTCTTTATTGGAAAACTTTAGAGCATTTAATGCTTCTGTTCTTCATTAAAGGCCAAATACTGGGTCAGTGCCTACTCATGGAAAGCCCAAAAGAAACTTAAGCACTGCTGAATGAGGTAAAACTATAGCGGATAACACCATGAGACCTCTGAGCTCCTGAAATTGGTATTTTAAGTCCCTGTGGCACCCTCCTGATGACTGGGCTTTGAGAGTTTATTAATGCCTGGCATTGGGCACTCTGGCTCCAGATTAGCAAATGATCCAGGTTTAAATTATATGCATGGGTTAGCTCTGGTAGAGTCACATCCTTCCAGCGCTCTGTTGTTTCTTGCTGTTTATAAGGTCCTGGTATTGTTGGGTTTGTCACTAACAATGCGTTTGCTTCATGTGCATTGGAAGAAAGCAAAATGTTTTCATAAAAATTTTGCTGCTTCCCCATTCAAAATGCTAGGAAAGGTGTCCACAACAGTGCAAGCCAAAAGAATTAGTCTGATTCACATTTAGGACTTCTGCTCACATCACATGCCAGTCAAAGGCTTGGTGAAAAACCCACTGAAGTCAATTTAAAGACTTCTGTTGACTTCTTTGGGCTTCAAATGAGGATTTATCTCTACTTGTGCTCCAAGAAAAATATGTTCCAGATGCACAAAAACGTGGATGACAGTCCTGAAACATAACTGTTTTCATTGTGTTCATTATATCAATAACTTTCTCTCCTTCCCAGTGAAATTGAGTCACAGCTGAACTTTTCTTGTTCTGTTGCCAATACTCCATGCACCTGTACAGGGACCTGCTATTTGAAAATCTTTGTCTAGTGACCGGCATTGGTGAAATTTGTTTCTGATATGGTTTCAGTTACATCTCTTGTTCCCTTTCTAGATTCCATGCTGCCAGTTCCACCTTTCATATGAGTATTGATATTGCAGTTTAACATGGTTTATTAGTATCTTACATTTATTTGACTGTTACTTTATTTTATTTATTTTATTTTTTAACAAGAGCTGCAGCAGATGCTGCAGTTGCCGAATCTAGTTGAGATTTAAGCATCTCTGGAGAGACTTAAATCTTCTAACACTACTCAGTACAATCTGAGCCGCCAATAGATTTTCCTGGATGTCTTCCACCATGGATTCCACTTAAGCAAGGTTCCTAAGTATCCATCTAAGTTTCCAACCAAGTAATTGCTGCTAAGATGTCTTGCAAAGAAAGCTACTCCATGCTTATTTCCACTAGAAATAAAGAAATAACTGGAAAGGGCAAAAGAATTGGAAAAGGGGAACGAGAAATAAATAGCAGCCCTATCTACTTGCAGAATGAAACTGTTTTCCCCTGAATATCAGTTACCTGCTAGCTAAAACTTCACTAATTGCTGGGTGCTTGGAAGAGCTTCCTGTGAGATTACGTTTTCCTGGAGGACACAATGTCCTAAAGTTCAGTAAGATATGGTTGAAATACACAGAACTCAATGCACTCAATGGGAAAATACCCACAAGGATCCAATCTTCTCTTCTTGAAAAATCCAAAAAGTGACCGTAATTTAAAAAAAAGGCCAAGAAAGCTGGCAGCAATCTGCCAAAGGCCACTGAACTAGGACATTGCCTTCATCCCTCTCACATCCAGTAAGAGAAAATAACCAGCTACCAGCTTCCCGTCTCACTCTTTCTCTTCATTTCCATAGTGGTGATGGTCACTTTGGAAGAATAAACTCCAGAAAGACTGGAAAGCCTAAAGTTAGGAGGGGCTTTGCTGTAGGGGTACAAAGAAGAAACAAAAATTATTTTCAAGATCAATTTATAGTCAAGACAGTGTGATGTGGTTGCTGGTGACACCATGGGACTGGATTCTGTGCAAAGAGACCAAACCACAAAATTCACTCTCATACCTAGAACTGAGCTATTTTGTCCTCTGAGGGAAGGGGAGGGAAAACGTCAAAGTTTCAGAAAATTCGCTTATATCATGACTGTGAGTCTCCTGCAAAGTTCTGCTTGAGATTTAAACTGCTGCCAGCCATGAGAGGCGTTCAGCTCTGGAGTTATGGTGCAAGCTTTTAAATACGCATACATTCACGTACCCCTTCTGGCCTTCTATGTCTCCTTCCTTTTCAGAGGATGTTGAAGGATGAAATATTATATGTTACACAGTAGCCCCAAGAGTCAGGGACTCCCACCCCAAGAGGAAGCGCAGTAGCTGCTTAACAATGAATGATTTTGAACATGAGCTTGGAGTCGGAAGTAGAGAAGGGTATCATATACCACTGAAACAGCTGGGGGATTTGGGTAGGTGGAAAGTAATGACATGCGTGGCTCTTGGCCACAGTATTGGTGTTGACACTACAAAAGTAGTTTAAGCAGCGGGGGTCTCAGTTTTATGTCTTATCCAAACTACGGTGAGTGCCTTCCTCAGAACAGGGCTCCTCAGTGTAGGCCTGCAGCATTCAGTCTGCTCTGATGGTAGAGCCCAATCTATCAAATCACCCATGCCATTTCCTAAGCTCGTTCTCTAGAGATTTTCCAGTCACGTAGTAGCTCGGATTAATTCTGCCTATTGAAAGGGCTACTTAGAGACTGCGTGTAAGGTTCCTTGGTTACAAAGGAAGTATATTCCCTTGCTGATATCAAACAATGTGCATGCAAAATGTATTACAGTGATCAATGAAAATGTTATGGCCATGTTTTGCAAACATTAGTGTGTGCAAATGGAACAACTGTTAAAACCTTTGGTGCTCCTATGTTACACATATAAAATGTAAAACAGGTTAGCTTTTCTGACTGTATGATTTTAGGCATCCCTAATACATGAAAAAAAGAAGAGGAAAAAGCAGACAAAACAGTGGACGTACTCAAATTGTACAGAATAAAGGGCTATTTCTATAAGTATATACAAACATATTAGTCAGGAAAGCAGAGTCTGGAGTAGAAAATCCAACATTACACTTACAGATCCAGAAGAGCTTTCAATTGTTTTACCTGCCTGCTTCTATTTCAACATTCAATTACTCTTTTTCTCTAATAAAATAAAGAGCTGAGATTGGACTCCTAAGTCAAAACTCCCATTTAACAGAATAGTCTTAACTATGAAAACCACCAAATTCAGCCAAAGGAGTTGCCTTCTTTTTATTTCATTTCTCAAGTTAAAGAATGACAAGAGAACGATCCAGCAATTTCAAGATTAGCATTACCAACTCTTCCTATATCACAGCTGCTCTCTGTTATTCTCTGAATAGAGTATGACTGTGTGCTTGTTGCTGGTGTATTTCTGTATAAATCTGTTGATTTAGTTTAACGGCACACTGGAAGAATAAGCAGGACATATGACAGTGGCTGAAGACTGCAAATCTACTAACACCATTGATAGAAAGGGTATTCACTTGGACGTTTTACCCTTAAGCCACTGCTGAACTCACTGGAATAGGTTTTCTTGTGAACACAGCAGAAAGAGATCAGCAAACCGATGAACACAGCAAATCAAAAGGACATATGCTGTAAGCAGGTGAGAGACTGTTAAAAGCAAGGCAGGCATGCAGAGTCAGAAGAGTGGGGCAGTTTGGAGCAGGGGAACAGCCCACAGCCTTTGGGGAATTGAAGTCTGCTTGAGATCAGGATGGCAGGTACACACATATGTGATATAAAACTCAGCTACTTAAAATCCTTTTCTCTTAGGTGTTATTATGCTGCTATTGTTAACACAAAACAATGCTTCAATTAAAGAAAGCTGCCTGCTCCCTCTGTTCTTCACAGTT
>NW_008825214.1:1523822-1535621 GCF_000699105.1 Pygoscelis adeliae
TAAGCCAAGAGTGAGAAAAGAGCAGAAATCCCTCCAACAGGTGAGAGCAGAATCCCCTCCCCAGCATATGGTCATCTGAGCCCAAGCTGCCCGGGTCGTTCACACTACATAGATGTTGGCAGGGTGGTCTGGAGCAAACCAGGAGGCTCTCCAGGCAGGGAAAGGCAGGCACAGAGTAGCGACTGCTTCAACTTTAACCCACTAGACTGAGTTCAAGTCTCTTGAACTCTGAAATCCTAAACATACTTACCAAAGGATGGCTAAAGAGACCAAGAAGACAATGGAGTTGCTTCGGATCTTATACACACTGCACTTATTCCTCACAAAATATGGTATGTGCCCTACTAAATTCATGCTGTCCCTAGCTCAGCTGTCACAGACCTACTATCTGTTGTAAAAGTAGATAAATTTACTCAATCTCGTTACTCTCAACTTCCCTGATGCAAGAGGATATTCAATCCACAGCAAGCCTTAGTACGCTTGTAGTATTTTAACTGGACCAAATGGCACGCGCAACATCTATCTAACAACCTATGCGTGTGGTTTTGTCAGCAGTTTGATCCAAAGGATAAGAAAGCCAAAAAAAAAAAAAAAGCCTTCTTCAGAGCAGGCACGGAGCAGGCATGTCCTAGAGGTTGGAACAAGTGTTCCTGGAGCCTGTGTTCTCAGAAGGATGGATAGTAAATCATTTAAGCCATCAAGGGAAGAGCTGAGCCAACTAAATCAGTCTGGATGGTAGTACTCATATTAGTAAGCAGCCAAGAAACCATAGAAGATTGTGATTAAGCACTTGATGAGTAATTTTGCATCCTTCATTGTAAAAACAGACTTTTGAAACGGGGCTTTTCAAAACTTGTTTTTTCTGGTAAATTATTTTTAGACTGTACCCCCTAAATTTTCATATATTTTCAGGCTGTTCTTTCTTCATCAGTGGAGATATCTCATCAGCAGAACACACATTCTCTTAATTCTCAGTATTAGACCGTCCAAAAGATTTAGATTGCCAATATTAGCAGTTGATGTATTTTTTTCCTCTTATACATTTTCCACTGGTTTTCATAAGAGCAGGTTTGTATTCTTCTACTCAGATCCTTTTATTCTGCTGAGAGGGCGAGATTTAAGATAAAAAGGCTTAGTGTATTTTCATTTTCTGCAAATCACTTCTTTAAAAAGACTTGACTTTGACACATGAGTTTAAACTGCACGGAGGCATTCAAGTAATTTGTAGGAATTATAATCAGAGATATACGTGAGCTTCAAGAAGAAAACGTGCATTATAAATATGCAATCTTGGTTCAATGGTGTTCTGAGCATCCAGAAATAGCAGAGAGAACTTTGTACCCTGTGAGTTATGCAAACACCATGTACCTGCTCTGACCTCGGACAAAGCATACAATACCCTATTTAAAAAGCGACTAATATTATTTAAAATTAAAATACGGCTTTTGAACAGGATAAGAGTATTAATGCTATGATTTTTTAACTAACTGGTTGCTTTGTTTGATTTTCTATTATTTTTACAGGCCTTCTGCCAATAATCACTAGAAATAAAAGAGAGGCACACTAGAAACCATACTACTATGCAGCTGTTTTGCCACTGTGTAGCAAATAGGTATAATCCATCATCTCCAATACCCCTTTCAATAGTATCCTTCATATTTCAAATAATTTAATAGTCCAAGTGACAGTCTAATTCTTTCCTTTGATAGCCAAGATGTTTTCAAAGGTAAGTTTTTTCCCCAAGTAGCACTTTCTGGATTCTCTACTGAAATAGTCTCTAGATGCAAAATGCCTTCCCCTTTTTGGCCAACTTGAGGAATGTTGGAAAGATCTGGAAAAGACATTTTCATTTTTCAGGTCTCTCCCAAAAATCTTCACAATCTTGCTGTCATTTCTATTCCTTTTCCAATCCATCTGATACTGGATCCTCATCAAATGCCTGAAAATATTTAGGTAAAATGTTTTGTCAATGGCAACCTCAAGACAGTAGATTGTGGGCTGATTCTTCTCTTCCCTCCTGTCAGGATCCATTAATGGAAAAAGAGTATTTTTACTAGCAATGGGCCATGTATGGCTTATTTGACGGAGCTGGGTGCCATCATCCTTCGTGACAAGAGCATGGAATGATCTGAGCATATGACTGCATGTTTGAGTAGTGTCAGGACTTCGATATTGCAAAGTCTCCCTGCTAGATTGTACAAATAACACAAACCCCGCTGATTAGTACTAGGAAAACAAACAGGGAAAAGCAAAAGTAATTTAGCAATGGAGTATAATTTACTCACTCAACAGCACAGTTCGTGTCACCACTTCAGCTCTCTCCCAGATTATGCCCATGAATTGACCTACTTGAAGCCTTCCGAACAGGTCGATGCCAAGGAGAAAAACTGGCCCTGAATCTGTTGTTTGTAACTTCCTTTCATAGTGTAGGATGGTTTAGTCAAGTGTGTTTGTAATTGTGCTAACAGTACGATTGCTTTGAAATGTTACACGCACGCAGCTAACATTCATGGTTCAACACTGAAACCCAGGGGACGTATAATGCTAAATACTTGTCATTCTCTAAAGGAAAAGCAGACAAATTCAGGACAGTATGTGCTTCCCATCTGTGCCTTGGAGTAAAGTTGCTTTTCTCTATCGGTCATCAGCTTTCCTATGCCTGATAATCCAGTACCTTTTGCTGTTCTTCACTTAGGCACGGTGATGATTGCAGCAAGCAAGAGTTCAGTAAGAAAGTGAGAGATTCACATTTGCTGCTATGGCACTTTATGTAGCTCGCCTTTATCTTTGTGGTGCTGCTGCCTCACGGGGATTTCACGTGGCAGCTCTTTCTGAATACTGTACTGGAAAAATCCTGCGTATCCTATTTGTCAAGACCATTTCCGTTCTGCAGCTGTACAGCATTGGTGATCCAACTGCAGCAATTGATGTTGATATAGCAGCACAGTGTATTGTATTTATATAATATCTGTTCAGTCCAAGAATCCAGGCGCTTCCCACAAAGAGGCAGTGAAAGGAAAGCACTGGGAATTGGTTTTGAAGTTATGTAAGTGGTCTGACAAAAACTTCACTGAATAAATAGCCTCTTTCAAGAAGGATGAGCTTGTGGTGCTTCTTGTATCAGAAAGCAAAGCATTCAAGGGGGCAAGAAGTTCAGCAGTACCAGAAAGAAACATTTGAAAAGAAAAACAGGAATGGAAAATATTGCTGGTTGCCATGTGGAATAGTATTACTATGAAGGCTGTCACATTTTCACCTCTCATTTGTAAGCTAGCAGCTTTAGATTTAATCTTAGATTTTCCATTTTGAATTCTGCACTTTCTGTAAAGAAGGGGGGGGGGGGGAAAAAAAACCCCTTCCCTCAAAATAAAACTTTATGGTATAGGAACTGAGGGTCCTCATAATTCCTTCATAGCTATTATAATATTCATGCTAATATTTGTGTGCTATCATCCATTCACTCACGTCATCACTAACCAGGCTATTAACTATTAAATTCTAGTATGCTTTAAAAAGTCACTTGTAAATACATGTTTTACATTAACCAAACGCTTTACACATTGCCTGAGCAAAAGCTTCACAACAGGATCTGCACAAGGTTTTATACCACCCTCGGCAAGCAAAAAATTGCTGACCTTCTAACCAGTCATAGCAAGGAGTTCCCCAGAGTCAAGTCGTTTCCCAAAACCACCCTCAATATCGTATAGGTGCCTGCGATACAGCCCTTGAAACGGCCACTTCAGCTTTCAGTGCTGCAGGTCTCCTGAGAGGCAGCGAAATGTGTTCCCGAGACCATCAGCACCAACGATCTTCCTCAGCTTCGTCCGCATTCAGCAGAGTGAACATCCTCTCTGTGCTCTCACTTCGCCCCCAGCACCTCTCGGCCAGCGGTATTTTGGAGGAATTGGAGGTGTAAATTCAGAGGAAGCGAATGAATCTCCCTCAGAGCCCGCCTGAGCCTGGCTCTGCCTCCCGGGGTCACTGCTGGGAGGTTGGTGCCACCTCTTGTGCCTTTTTGATATTGCAGCTCTCCCGGGCAGATGCAGGTCTGCTCCAGAAGGTGCCTGCTGGAAAGAAGGGCTGTGATTTCTCTTGGCAGTCAGGCACGGTTTCAGGTGGTTGTTATTAGAAATAGCCTTCCATCTTTTGAATGAACAAATTTCACCGTTGAAGGACACTATCTACAGAATAACACGGAACCACCCACACGCTTTCTGGAATAGATGAGTATTTAAAGGCCTGATTTGAAATCTGGCTTCCCATTTATTGTCCCAGCATCACCAGCAACAATATTAAAAATCGTTATTGAAAATTTTGCTTTCTGACATTCATGACTTTGTTTTGACTTTCCAGCTTTCAGTAATAAGCACTAGAAAATTGTTATATTATAAAAAATGAAATTCTCACATATCCTTTACAATTCAAGAAACTCAGGCCCTCAAGGGAAAAAAAAAAAAAGGCTTGATATTTGTGATAAAAGCATGAAAAATGGCTACCTGAAGTTCAAAACTAATGGTAGTTATTACATGTGTCATATAGATATTGAGGCATATAACTTGCAAGTTCAAAAATCAATACCAGATTTGGAAAGTTCTACCATACCGTTAATGAGAACATATTTTACGTGCTTTAAGGAAATACAAAGATTTAAAACATTATCCACCTCATGCTCTTTCCTTCCATGTCCTCCGACTGGCTTCCATTTTCAGAATTAAATATGAACAAAATATATATGTTTCTGAAATCTCCCATTAAGGACACCTCCCTGTTGCCACTCCTTCTCTTCCAGCACCAGAAACAGAGACAACAGATCCCACTCCACCCTGTTGCACACCGTTTCTACCATCTCCTCCCAAGTGATCCTGCTGCTAAGATCATCAATGGCCACTCAGAAAGCATGCGACGGCCTTGCAAAGTTGATCAGACACTTAAAGGGAGCAAGAGAAAGCAGCCATGGGGAGAGAAGGTAGTGGTGTGCAAGAAGAGCATCTACAAGGACTCTGGAAAGGGAATGATTCTCCTCCACAGCAATAAGGTAAAGGGAAACCTTTCCCTTTCCCAGCTCCTTTTTGGTATGCATTTCAGGTCATATTTTAGAATAAACTAATGCTCAAAAGGACCCCCAAGGCTGTGATATCTCCAGTGCTGTAGTCTTGCAACCATTTAGAAAAACATCTGCAAGGGAGCAGTTCCTGCAGGCAGTCAAACTGACTATACTGTTGGTGGCACTTCTATATTTTTTTCTCTATGAGTAGATGAAAATGGGGAGCAGAGCTTCCTCCTAAAATCTCAACCCAAGAAATGCAGTGAAATATAGTTGGACAAATCATTTTGCTTTCACGTGCATTTCTTCTTTCTTCTCTCCCTCTCAGCTCTGCCTCCTGATTTTCAGCTCAAAGATGTGATAGTGGCGAGGTTTGAGATGCCACTGTCACTGGTGTGTGCAAGTGTGAGGTAAAGGCACCTTTAACGGGTGAATTAGGAAGGCAGGGTGTTGGAGATGTCTGAAGCAGAGGGAGGTTCCTATTTTCAGAATTTCAGACCTTTGGGTGACACTGAGAATTCCTTTTCAGTTCCCTGAAAATTGCAATACTACAATGAAAAAGCACCTTAGGCCTTCTGGCTTGTAAATTTGGTGATTAGTTTAATCCCAAGAGGTTACTATACAATTTAAAAAAAAAGGAAAGCTGGAAAGAAAAATCCTCTTGAGTTTGAGAAGAGGCATGAATCATAAGGGAGAGCCAAGAAATAATGAGAAGAGGAGCTGAGGAAGATCTGAGAAGAAACTACCATCTAATGTCATCTTCCACAAAGACAGGTTTTAAAATTATTTTCAACTAGGACTTTTCTCTAAGTAAGTGCTGCCAAACAACAGCCAACCAGTTTCTTCTGTAAGAGGACTGGGATAACTTTTCCTCAAACAGCTAAAAGGAAGCCCAGAAAATTTGCCGTTGATAATTTCTTAAAGTTTAGTCACTTTAAAATAGTCCATAATAATTATTTCAGGGGATACTTCATATGTGAGTTTTGTTGCAGCTTCTGTACAGGTATTTAGAGGCCAAGATTGGCACATTTTAATAATTTAAAAAAATATATAAAAAATTAATGTCACCAAGAAAGTGTTATGGACAGAGGGGGTAAATTCATCTCATGGGGACTTGGAAAAGGGTTTTAGTCTTGTTGCAGAAGCTGTTGGTTGTTTTTGCAGACAGCTGAAACGTGGTTTTACAAATAAACTTGTGGCAGCCACACACACAAGTGCTCAAGGAAAGAGCAGGATGTTCTAAAGAGATTTAGGGGTCTGGTGTCAGACTTAGGACTTCACAAATTGCCTCAGACTCTGATGAAATCTGGAAACAGTTCTGAAAAGAAGGCTGAAAAAAGCAACTGTCTCACAAAATTGAGACTTTGCATGGGGCCCTGCCGTGGTTTAACCTCAGCTGGCAACGGAGCACCACACAGCCGCTCGCTCACTCTCCCCCCCACAATGGGATGGGGGAGAGAATGGGAAGAGTAAAAGTGAGAAAACTTGTGGGTTGAGATAAGAATGGTTTAATAATTGAAATAAAGTAAAATAGTAATAATAATGATAATGAAAATAAAAGAATATACAAAGCAAGTGATGCACAATGCAATTGCTCACCACCCACCGACCGATGCCCAGCCAGTCCCCGAGCAGCAGCCCCCCGGCCAGCTTTCCCCCCGTTTATATACTGAGCATGACGTCACATGGTATGGAATGTCCCTGTGGCCAGTTTGGGTCAGCTGTCCTCGCTGTGCCCCCTCCCAGCTTCTTGTGCCCCTCCAGCCTTCTCAGTCAGTAGAGCGTGGGAAGCTGAAAAGTCCTTGACTAGTGCAAGCACTACCTAGCAACAACTAAAACATCGGTGTGTTATCAACATTGTTCTCCTCCTAAATCCAAAACACAGCACTGCACCAGATACTAGGAAGAAAATTAACTCTATCCCAGATGAAATCAGGACAGGCCCATTTCCACAGTGTTTATGGGCTATATCGACGTAGCCATGTGGCCTGCCAGTTCTCGTGTTGGACGCCCAGCAACAGGGCACTCCTCACACAGGGGTTGCTTATCCATACGCAGTGTGAATGTACAGCAGTGGACAGCTCTAATTATAGGAAAGCTTTACCCCTCCAAGAAATGCGTTCCTGCCATTTGCCCTTCCAACAAGCATTTAGGGCCATTGCCTATTTGACTTTTCCCCTCTTCCCCAACGCCAAACAGCACTCTTCCCAAATTCTGGGAATTTTCCCTTCTTTCTCTTGCTTCTCTCAAACTGTCCTCTCTGCCTCCTCTCTCCTTGCAAACTGGCATTGCTTCCCTGACTTTGGACTAACTTTGGACTTTTTTGAAAGACAGTGGAAATGACAAAGACTTTGCCATGGGGGGGTGAAGCCAGGGTAAGGAGCAGTAGACTTGCTGTCTGAAGGGAAGGAGGTCATTTGCAGAGGCAGCCTGGATGAGCAGGAAAGAACGCACCGCAGGCAGCGCTAGCACCATTCAGCCTCCTACTCATTCCTCTTGGAACAGGAACATTTCTGTTTGGTTTTGAGAGGTTTTCTTTACTATAACTGCCAAGATGACTTTAGCCTCAAGCAGGTCATGTAGTTTGAGTTTAATTCAAAAATTCACAAACAGCAAAGGAGGGAGAACGACACAGGGAGATGAAGTGGGAATGGGCAGTTCTCTGCTTCCAGATCCTGGTGCTTTGCTAAATTATAGAACATTTATAAGATGGCATGTGTTTTTCTGTAAGTGTTATAACTCTGCAGTTGAAGACATCAGCCAAAGAAACCTCCATAGTAATCATGACAATATATTATTTATATTTTCATGGGGGCTGAAGTGAAGGGCCACCTTTCCATTTTCCTGCCTTCCCCATGCCTCCATTGTATATTACTGCTAATTACTCTTATCAGTACATAGACTTGAGAGTGATCCCCGCATCAGAGATGAATATTCAGCTTATTTGCTTGCTTCTTTTCTACCAGATACCCTAATGACCAGACATCTCAAAATGGCTTGCATTTCTGTGTGCACTCATAATGGCAATTTATAAGGGCAGAATTTGTAGGTACAAATCACATACCTGTTCACATGGTGTTCCAGGAGCGAACTTGGGAATATCTGCTAGTGTAAATGCATATGTAGACATATGTGACAAGTATGATGATTTTTCTATTCTGGCCTGAGGAAGCTGGCCCCTCGGCCTTCTCTCTCTTTCCTTTGGAGCCCAGCAGAGAACAACTGGTAGATTAGTAAATACTAGTTGCTGCATTTCTCCCGGCTTTTGCTGTCTTTAGGGAGGCATATGTATGGGACACTATGCTTTTTGACTAAGAGTTGGATTGTCTTTGCTTATGTGTAGAAGAAAGAGCAGTCAATGGGCTGGGAAATGACAGCTCTTTGTGTACAGAAGTAGCTAGCAGAGAAAGCATGATACCTTACTTGATATGTCCTTACAGGCACTTTGTAAGCATCACCAATTTGACTTTTATAATTATTTTCTGATGAACTGTTATGGCAAGAAGCCAGGCCTTGCCATGACTTCTGCTCAAACTGTGAATACTCCCTGACCTCAGGAAGCACTTGTGGATTTGGGCCAAGTTCTGTGACGGGATTTGTACCTGAAGTTAAGTAAGCCATTTTCTATTTTAATCACAGGCCACGGCGAGCTGTTTATGGATTCTGTCGTCCAACCGTGCTGCTGCGGCTTAGGCCTTGAAGTGCTTCGTTGCGTCTGCTGACAAGAAATATATTGCAAAATCCTCAGATGATCAGTTCACAGGAGCGTTTCCTCAGCACACACGCTGGAACTAAATTGACTGCATCTGGTCTAATTCACGCTTCCAGCAATTCTGGTACAAAACTACGTGAGGACAAAATTAAGAGGCGTGACTTAATTTAAGGAGATTTTTTTTTTTTTAAGTAACTTTAATTAAGTCAAGATAGGAATTTCTTACTCCTAAGTGAGTGTTCACACATAAACTTACACTGAAGTATGTGCAGCTGTGAAGGAAAACATTCAGTTACTCTTAGAAAATAGCTCAAGACAGTGTCAGAAGCCCACTTCTTGCATCTTTGCTAAAAAGCCCCATGCACCTTGCTTTCCTAGTGGCAAAGCACACTGGGGGGACTTCAGGCACCACAGCATGGCCTGGGAGGAGACATTTGAAGACAGTGGAGCTGAGCCCTTTCTCTGGCTGCTGGGAGCATGGAGACAGGCTGGTCTCAGCATACCCCGCCACCCACCTGAACCTCTCTGCATTGGCCCTAGGGCTGCCACAGGCACCAGCTCTGTGGGGCCATCGACTCACGGTGCGGCAGACACGGAGCCAGTTTGTCCTCTCTCAGCCACCGCCTGGAGCTCCTGCAAGTTCCTGCATCACACTAGCCAGGATGCCTTTGGGAAACATTTCCTGAGAGACACTGTCCTGCCAGTCGGCTGGATTATCTAAGAAATATCTCCTTAGTTGGCAGGAAAGTGCATATATTTCATCATCTTAGTGCGATGAGAATCTGTCAGCTTTGGGAGATTTGCTCTGTAAATAAATGACTTAAGCACCAGGAATTAAGAGGGGGAAAGCCAGAAGTCATTGTCCCAAAACATTTGCTCCTCTCACTGTAAATCTCACAAAGAATTAAATGTTTCTGTGTGGGAGAGATGGATGTGTGTGTATTTCTAATGTTACTCTTGCAACTTGACTACCACCATGCATGCAAGGTAACTCAACAGCAGTAAAAGAAGGATGAACTGAAAGTTTTGCATGGATGTCTCCTTGTCTCTTGACCTGTGGCATGTAGAAGTACAGAGAGACACTGAGTGAGGCTGAATGAAGCAAAGCATAAATGCTTTTGTCAGTACAAATGTACATCTCTAAGTCAATTCTGGCTTAGGGGCCCAAGTCACTTTGGCATGACTTGAAAACATTACTCAAAGATTTACCACTGCGTTTGGAAAGCTGAGGGTTGTGAAGCTTTTGAGTGGTATTGGCACAGCGCTTAATACAGCAGAGCCCTTAGCCATGACGCAATCCCTTAACAATATGGCAGGATTAGTACTGACAATAACACAAAGCAGAAAGAATACACAGCCCAGAGGCTTATGTGCTGAAAATTTTAAGTAGCGAGTGGCTACAAGCATTGCTTACAAAGTCATTGCAAAGCCTGGAGGATGACACAAAATGGATGTTTCCTCTCTGTGCCTGACCGGCAAGCAGCAGCAGCAGCCTGTAGGAGATAGCGGCATATTCATTCCTTCTTTGAACCGATGTGGAAAGTCCCCTGAATTCTGTTTAAGTTGGCAGTGGTTTAGGTTCTTTCCTTTAAAGCAGAAGTATCAAAGCCACTTATTGTACACCTAAGGTCGTGATGCACTCCTCTTCTTATCTGAAACTGGGACTTCCATTCTCACCATAAGCAATTTCCAGGTATTTCCATGTCGGTCAGAAAGTAGGATATTTATAAGTTTTCCATGCATATCTTCTGTTTTGGTTTTGTGAGCCGACTGCGGGGAACAGAACCCACATTCTCTCTTTTTTCTCACGTAATGCCAAAGGGAGTGTTGTTGCTTTGCTTTTTAGAGAAAAAAATTAAATTCTAAAAATTTCACTTTGCCATTGGGGAAAAGAAGACATGTCCTCTCCCACTTCATACTTTATTTTTTTTGTATCCACAGTACAGTGAAAAGAATTTGATTTCTGTTGCTTTTGTGCATTGTGCAATAAGTGTATTTGCTACTTCTTTGAAACGTCGGGATGAACATCTGGTTTGGTGCTCACCAGTCTGCCAAGTCGGGAAGCTTTGAATATTTTGCCAAACCATTTACCCAGCCCTGAATTTATAACTAATATCAGGAAAATCACTAGGGGAAAATGTAAGCAACTGCAGACTGTGTAACAGCCAAGGTCAATTCTTAAAGGATAATTTTTACCATATTAATTTTATCAATGTGGTTCACAGACAGCTGCCTCTGGTTCACAGCAGTATATTCATATCAATGAGCTGCTTTAAAAATATGCAACCCAAATAGTTTCATAATGAATGTACATTAGTGAAATAATTTTGGGAAATAAAAATGGATTTTGGAACTGAGTCATTAGCAAGTGATAAATATGAAACAAAACAAGTTGCCTCAGTGTTTTAAGAAACCAAATATAGAGCTTCAAAGCTTCAGAAGAGCCACATAAATAAAGAACAAAATTATTCCATGAAAACAAACAGAATTACAGCAAAAGAGGGAAGTATCAAGAAGCAGTGCAATGCATTAGGAAAAGCTTTCTTTACACTAAGTGTAATTAAGTGCTGAAGCAGGTTACTTAGGGGTGCTGTGGAATTGCCATTGCTCAAATTTCTTAAGGATCATGCTAAACAAGTATCTGCCAAGAAAGGCTTCCAGGAGAATATGTCCTGCTTTGGATTATCTCTTAGGATCTTTTCTTTGATTTTCTTCAGTATGGTAAACAGAAGAAAAAATCCTGGAACAAATCTCTCCTACCTTCCCACACACCGTCCAGAGCTAACTGTGCTTTTACTTAGAGGTTTTATAGTTGCTTGTCCTGTTAGCCCCTGTCAAACCCCCATCTTGTTTTTGCTTCCCTGGTTTTGACGTTTCTGATTCTAGCCAGCGTTTTCAGTATTTCCTTTTCATCTGGCTGGTCTGCTCATGACAGTTACCTCAAACGTGAGCCATCAGATAAAGCGCTGCCAAGGCTTCAGTGGCAAACAAACATCAGACTGTGAATTAAAAACAGAAAATGAGCTTTATGTGGCGGGAAGGG
>NW_008825214.1:1535885-1541829 GCF_000699105.1 Pygoscelis adeliae
GTGCTGCCTGCGAGCGCCCGCCCTCTGCTGGCCGCGCCGCGGGAGTGTCGCCGCCGGGGGAGGCGGGAGGTCCGCTGGGCAAACTGTCTCCCTGACCTGAATGGGCTCCTGAGCACAGGTAAGCAGTAAGTGGTCCCTGGTGAAGTGATGTGGCTGAAGTACCCTCTCAGCACTTCCATCGCACCGAACGGGATGTCCCAACTACGGGCAAAGCTCAGCCCTTGCAGTCTCGCATCACCCATCCCTAATGGCAAGGAGGATTAAAATCAATCATAGAATCGTAGAATACCAGGTTGGAAGGGACCTCAAGGATCATCTGGTCTAACCTTTCTTGGCAAAAGCATGGTCCGGACAAGATGGCCCAGCACCCTGTCCAGCTGAATCTTAAAAGTGTCCGATGTTGGGGAATCCACCACTTCCCTGGGGATATTCCAATGGCTGATTGTTCCCGTTGTGAAAAGTTTTCCTCTTGTGTCCAATCAGAATCTCCCCAGGATTAACTTGTACCCATTACCCCTCGTCTTTTCCATGTGACTCCTTGTAAAAAGGGAGTCTCCATCTTCTTTGTAGCCACCCTTTAAATACTGGAACATGGTGATAAGGTCTGCCCTAAGCCTTCTTTTCCCAAGGCTGAACAAAAGCAGTTCACTCAGCCTTTCCTCATATGGCTGGCTTCCCAGTCCTTTGATCATCTTTGTGGCCCTTCTCTGGACCCTCTCCAGCCTGTCCATAACTTTTTTGCATAGTGGGGACCAAAACTGAACAACAGTATTGCAGATGTGGCCTGACAAGCACTGAGTAGAGTGGGATAATGACTCCTTTATCTCTACTGGTGATGCCCTTGTTGATGCAACCCAGCATCCTGTTGGTTTTCTTTGCCGCAGCAGCACACTGTTCATTCGTATTGAGCTTGTTGTCCACCAGGACACCAGTTCAATAAGAACTGAACTCAGCTCCTCTACCTACTTTTAAGGACTATTTGAACCAGAGCTATGCTCTTTAGTTGTAGCTACAGTCATCTCTTAATGCAATAAGTGTCTGGTTTGTGTTCAATGTAATTAGCTTTTGTGGAATAGCTTGTATGTCTTCCTTGGGTTTCAGGTAATGCTCTCTTTGACCATGAGGGCCACATACAGAGATGATGATACTCTTCACTGTAGCCATCCTTCTAGGAGACTTTCTGGAGTCCGGCAGTGTTGCTACTGTACAGGTCTCCTGAAAACAGCTATCTGCTGAAGTTTGCTGTATCTTCAAATGTTTTATGAAATCCTCATAGAAGCTGTGGCTGAAATTAAAGCAGGTAGAAGAGTCTGGTAGGATTTGAAAAGCACAATTCACTGAGAGTCATGAGAGTCACTTGAAGCAAACCTCTCTGAAGCGGGTACAGTCATTGCTCTAGATGAACATATGTTTGCCTTGTCCCTGTAGGAGTGGAGCACATTCCCCACTGACGCACAGTCTTGTTCTAAAGAGGGATTTTCTGAGCATCAGCAGCTTGTCCAAATGCTAATCCTGAAATTATTGAAGCAATTCTCTAAAGACTATTATTTTTCCAATACACGTTAGAGTGTTATCCTGAACACTGTTTTTCTTTTCATCTATCCACAAAACCTGCAAGAGATTTTCCTATTTAGGGCATCAGTCTGCACCTTTGAATTTAGTAGGAATGTTATTACTGAAATAATATAAATTAAGATTTTTTTTTTACGTGGTATATAAAATAGTTCATTTACAGCAGCCATGACTTATAAACATCACGTATTTTCCCTTTTTTGATGGGGAGTGGCACAGCGGTATTGCCAGAAGAGAAATATTCCCTGTTCTCTTTCCATTTCTCTCTCATGCACACACATTTATAGTGAATGTCAAGAAAATTACAGCACCATAACTGAGAGTTTAGAAATTGCCCAGAACTATAAAAATGTTGGACTGAAAACAGGCAGGAAGAGCTTCTGATTTGCTGAGCACTGACCATGAGTGCCACAGTGGAAGAAGATGGACATGGAGCTTGCAGTAAGAGACTGGCAGTGTCTTTAGTGAACTCTCACTCACTGTAACTGAAAATATTCCAGATAACACATATCCCCAAAGCCATTTGGGCTGAGACATAGATCTCCTCCTCCTAGCACCAGAGCTGGATTTCTACACATTGACGGTGTCAGTGTTAGTGCTACCAGCCGTCATGCTTAACACCATGTTTCAGTTATTCCTATGATATCATAACTTTCTGACTGGGCACGGAGCTCCATTTCCTCCTGTTCGTTCCCCAGGCTGCATGCATTGGTATACATACACTTGAGGTGGCTGGTCTTCTGGTTCTAATCTTGGGAAGCAGCTAAGGAACATTTGTCGCTGCTCTGGTTGGCCTGGCTTATTCCCCAGTTGGTTGCAATGACGTGAGCGCATTGCCACGTGAGCCACTTTGGACCCCACCTTCTGAGTCCTTCAATTTAAAGCCTGCCTCACCAAGTTGGCCAGCCTGCTGCCAAAGATTCCCTTGCCTCTTCTAGACAGGTGGACCTCATCCCTCCCTAACAGGCTATAGTCATCGAAGGATGTCCTGTTGTCATAAAAGCCAAAACCCTCACAATGGCACCAGACACGAAGCCAGAAGTTGATTTGCATTATATGTCTATTTCTGGCTGCACCCTTTCCTCTAACTGGTAAAATGGAAGAAAAGGTAACTTGGGCACCAATACTTTTCGCTTGCACCCCCAGGGCTTTGTAGTCTTCCTTGATTCTGCCCAGGTTCTGGCTTGCAGTGTCATTCGTGCCCGCATGAAAGAGTAGCAATATATAGTAGTCTGCTCTTGAGAAGTTGTGGCACCCTCTCGGCAACATCTTGGACCTTAGTTCCTGGAAGGCAGCATACCTCTCGTGACTCGCGGTCAGGCTGGCAGATGGGTGCCTCAGTGCCCCTTAACAGAGTGTCACCCACTATGAGCACTCACCATTTCTTTTTGTGGTATCCACTGTGTGCTGCTGGTACAGTTTCTCCTTGCAGACCTTGCTTGTGGGTGTCTACAGCTGTTAAAGCTTCGTATCTGGTTTTGGTTGTAATGCTGGAGGAGAGTGGGGACTGAAGCAGAGTCCTGCTTTTGTGGGTCACCAGGGTCCAAGGTGCCTCATTCTCTGTGGTGTCAGCCACAGGAGCACGGTTCTGAAACCACTTATCTATCTCCATCTCGGCCCCTCTAATACTGTGCAGCCTTTTAACTGTTTCCTGCAACTCAGCCACCTGACGCAACAGATCATCAACCTGTGCACATCTTTTGCAGGTACTTACCTTTTCTCCAGGAGAAGGGTCTGGGCACTCGTTGCAACCTAATGTCTGTACTGAAGTCTCCTTCCTTACCAGTTCCATCTGGGTGGAAGCGTCAGACATCTCAGGGTCTTTCTCTGTAGAAACACTGGTTTTAACTCTGAGGCGAGTGCCCACCATTATGGCAGAGGCCTAGAGCACTTCCCTGGCCTGTGGGCCTAGAAGCAGGGTGCACGACCCTTCTCACACACCCTTCTGCCCAAACTGCTGCGCCCTCTCGATCCCTGTTTGCATGCCCTGGTCGCTCGCACTCCCTACAGCCGTGTAAATCTCCTGCGGTTGTGCCTGGCAATGCCCAAGCCACCTCAGTGTCTCTCGCGAGAGCTGCCAGCTCCTGGCGGGGCACTCTGCTCTTTCTCGGGTTTCCCTGCCTCCAGGAACCCCCCTGTACACCTCAGTCTAGCACTTAGCCACGGAACTTACCCTTGCCTCAGCTGCATGCCTCGCCTCGCCGACCCTTTTCTTTCATAGCTTTTGATGGTTTCATCATGGATGGTATCCTTTGTGCCATTAAGAGATCAAAAAGGAAGGAGAGGAGAGGAGAGGAGAGGAGAGGAGAGGAGAGGAGAGGAGAGGAGAGGGAAAGGAGGTGTCACGGGAACAAAAAACAAAGAGTGAAAGATAACACGGAGAGCAGAAGGAAAACGGGGACTCATGGCCATGCAGCTGAGACATCCGCCTACAGATCTTTCCAGGCAAGTGGGCTGGAAGTCAGAGATGGCTTTAACTTTGTTTAACATGGCACACAATACAAACTGGTCTATTCATCTGTCTCTCTCCCCTCTCTCTCAAAGACCTACTCTTTTATTGCATTTTGAACATTTCATTCTGTGGTTTTTGTCCTTTTCAAAGGAAAGTTAGCCAAATACATTTTAGACAGATAATCAACATCTTAAGGTTTCAGATGCAAAGCAGGTTTTCAGAATTTGCCTTTCCTTGCAAGACAGTCCAGAATCATGCAGGAATTAAAATCTTGTGGTGCCACGGGGAATATGTGAATTCCAGAGCTGCCAGAGTAATTTTCCTTGAGGTTTCTGGGCAGTTTTACTGAGGATAGCTCAGCAGAAAGTAGTTCACCAGCCCCAGCGCTGCCAGGCCAGTCAGGTGGGCCATGTCACCTTCACTGCTGCCTATTTCAGTAACACAGGGAAGCTGGTGTCCAGGAGAACAGCAGAAACCTACGGGATCTCCCAGAGGAATGAGGGAATCCTCACAGGTGGAAGGGAGGATGTGCATGGTTGAGCACGTCACATTATGCTCCTTTTGTATTCAGTGGTGAGAAACAAGACTTTTAGTTTCAAGCCCTCAGCATATCAGTACTTAAAGGGGGCTTATAAAAAAGATGGCGGCAGACTTTTTAGCAGGGCCTGTTGCGACAGGACAAGGGGGAATGGCTTTAAACTAAAGGGGGGTAGATTTAGACTAGATCTAAGGAAGAAATTTTTTACGCTGAGGGTGGTGAAGCACTGGAACAGGTTGCCCAGAGAGGTGGTGGATGCCCCATCCCTGGGGCCCTGCGCAGCCTGATCTAGTTGAAGATGTCCCTGCCCACGGCAGAGGGGTTGGACTAGATGACCTTTAGAGGTCCCTTCCAACCCAAATTATTCTATGATTCTATGATTGTGTACTCTTGACTTTATTTGTGGGTAGTTGCCCTAGAAGTTCTTATCTCTCCATTGACATGAAGGGAATCTGCAAACCTGGTTCAGATGCAGACACCTATGTTCTTAGTCAAACAAATCCATCAGGCAGTCCCAGGCAAAGCTTACTCATGGGTGAGATCCAGACTGACCCACTTAATCAGGATTGGTATACACTGTGATGTTAATTTGGTCTCAATTTACCCTTCAGCCCTCACTGACTGACCTTCCCAGCTCTCTGTGTGTTCCCACACCTACAGGCTCAGCTTTGGTGTGCAACTGCTGGCAGCCTGGGAAGGCACAAGGGCCCAGGTGCTGCCCGTGGGATTTGTCCATGCTAGCATGCACCCAAGCTCAGCCTGGTTTTTACTGACTTGCCCCTGAGCTCACCAATGTGTCCCAAGCCCTTGCTCTCTCCCACCCCTCCCCACCTTCCCACTACACAAACACTCTCCATGCATCAGAAGCAGCCATCCAGAAAGCCTGTCTGACACTTGAAGGCACTCCCCCTCCAAAAAAAAAAGGAATACTTCCATGAAAATTGGAAGGCAGCATACTCTGACTGGAAGCACTGCTGGTGACAAGCATATCTAAGACAAATCCACATTCCAGGAGACAGGAACAGCATAGCTGAATAAAACCTGAAAGGATGTGTCTGCAGATACAGACACCTCAACAAGACCCCCACAAAGGCCACCTGAGGCCTTGCGAGAGAAGGACATGGCACCTGTCTGGACTGCAGGCAAACCAGAAGGCCAGTGTGGGAAGCTCATCTCCCAAAATCTCTTTGAGCCTCGCCAGTTTCATCCAGATCTCAAACACAACCTATAAAGAAGGATCCAGTGGAGGTAGTGAACATTGCCACAGGGAAGTGAGGAGGCAAAAGAGGGGAGGGGAGGGGAGGGGAGGGGAGGGGAGCTGCCAGGAGGGGATCTTCCCGGAGGGGGGCTTCCCTGGGTTGCTCTGGCTTGGCAAGCGCTTC
>NW_008825214.1:1541935-1547251 GCF_000699105.1 Pygoscelis adeliae
GGGCTTGGGGGCACTCATGGGGCAGGGACGAAGACTTTGAGGCTTCAAAGGCTTTGAGAGAGCATGCCACTGCAGTACTGCACGGACCTCATGAGGTCAGCGGGGGTCACTGCGTCCAGCCCTGGAGACAGGGCAAGATGGGCAGAGGGCTTCCTACAGTGATCCGCCCTGCAGAGCTACACAGCAGAGGTTTATCAGCCTCCAGGAAGCACTCGCATGCGGGAGGCACCGTTGCTAAGAAATGGCTCTGGGACTGGGAGCTCCCCACTGAAAGGAACGGAGAAGCTTGATGCCTTTAGAGTAAAAGCACAGCCCAATGCCACGCTCGTCAGATCTGTGTCCCTGGAGTTCCACAGTGCAGACCCCGGCACACCAAGCTAACCCTTGGCCTAACACATCCTAGTTTGCTTCTTGGCAGCACTTGTTCGTACTGTCATGTCCCTCAAGTCTAGCTGCACTTGCAGGGAAAATAAAATTTTCAGGAGGCAGATGTAGGTGATGCTATAATTACTGGCAGTAGTCACTATTTTCAGGTTTCCACTCTGTTCCATAAAAGCAACCCTAACTGTTCAACAAATTTTCTTTTAATGCTCAAATGTCCTGCACTTGTTCTTTCTCTTTATTTGACAAATATAGTAATGGAATTTAAGTTGAGCAAAATGCCAATTTTTTATTTAGCTTTTGTATTTTTGCCGCTGCAGCCTCTGTCTTTGAAGTCCAGAACTAGTGATGAAAGAACCTTTGACAGTTCAGGACAGTACAGACAGTACTTCTCAGCAGCAGAAATGTCCAGACAGGCCACGAGTTTTTTGTGATCAAACAGGTACTGTGGCCACTGGGACACTTTTATAAATGATTCAGATAAAAAGCAAATGATACACAGACAGGCTGCCAGTCAGGATTACATCCCAGGTCAAACAGACTTGTGATATTCAGTATTAGTGCGCAACGAGGAGTAATCCTCCTTTTTGGTCAAGAGACTATTACATATCACTTAATCTCTCTTTGAGGTCATGTTTCTACAAACTCTCCATTTTTCTCCTATTTGTGTGCTATTGCTTGCCTAAAAATAACGCAACCTCCAGTTTTTCATGCATTGCTCTGTGACCTCCTCTGCAGAAGCAGCCATCCCAGGCAGTGTTGAATCCACTTCTGTTGGTTTAAATTCAGTATTTTCTTTTCCCTGGTTTCTAGTACTGGATTCAAGCTGTGGAACACAACTGGGACATTTAAACAATGAAGACAGACATTTCTTCTGCTGAGTGCTAAAACCAATTATTTCTGAAAAGCACTAGCAAACTTGGCATTTCTACGGGCAAGTAACTTGGCAAGTCCAGAGACAGCTATTGATTTCTTGCATTCAGCTGCTCACCTGTGTTTTCTATTGTCAATTTGAGGTATTAATTTCAAGTGCAGAAAGGAGAAATAATTCCAGTGCTCCTCTACAGAGAGGAGCAGCCTGTATTTGCATAAGCCATTTGAGACCTTGTTTCTCTTAAACCTAGCCCTGCTCAATCCCATACTGTCCCAAACTCACCAGCTTCTTCTCATTTGCATAGAGATGCTGAAAATAGGAGGTTTCACTTCTTTGTAATTCTGCCACGCAGATATTTAAGGACACAAATATTGAACAATCTCTTCACTGATGTGATGTACACATCCTTAGAAGCAAATTTAATTAACCCCAGTTGATTTTTAACCAAGTCAGTCTTCAGAGTAAGCACTCATGAAGACTGCTCAACTGATGAATGGTCAACTTGGTAAATAGAGCAGAAGGAGTTTTCCTGCTTGAAACTGAGCTCGGTTTGCAACCAGAGTATGGACCATCTGTTCTGATTTACCACACTAGTATTTATAACATACAATCTATAAAATACAGCCATAATAGTCATTCAGAAAGGTTAATGAGAATGATCTAAGCTGTTTCTACCGTGGTGGTTTTAACTCGTGTTCAACAACTCTCATGTTTCCATAGATTTTAATTAATTCTATGCATCTGAGGGGATACATGCCTCACGTATGTATCCCCTGTCTCTCACTCTGAGACTATTGACCTTTAAAAAAAAAAAATTTTTTGGATCTGTATGTTAGGTCCCCATGTCACAAATTCCAAATGCCTTGCTGCTACATGTGTGAAAAATACATGACTGCTACGGTATCTTCTTCCCACCAGAGAGTGCCCTGGGAATTACTGCATATTCATTACCAGTTAAACATCAGCTAATGAGGAGCTCGCCATTAAGTCAGAAATCCCTTTCTGAAAAACATAACCTCGTGTTTGAAGACCTGGGCTAGTTTATTCATTATTCTGCTGCTGTAAAAAAATACCTTGTTGCTAATCACAGGCCAGCTCTTGTATTTTTAAACTTTAGGAGCCCTCCCCATGAGTCTTTACTCACACTGTTAGCTGTGAGTAAAAATCTGTTAGCTTCAGCAGGTCTACTCATTTTAATAAAGGGCTTCTGGTTGCTGTAATGCAGCTTCAGGCAGCAAACTATAAACAGATATTTTCTCTAAATAACATTTAAGGCAACTCAAGTCCTTATTCACTTAAATTATTGGGAACAAGTTTTTTTGGCAGAAAAGATTTCAGATATGTATGGTACATAGCCTAATACGTGTACATGTATAGGTGTGCACAAAAACACCCACCTTTAATCTTTAAAGAACAATGTTATTTACTTCACAGGAACAGGATTAGAGTCTCCATGCTGAAATATTTTAGATCACAGTAACAGACTTACTTATCAGGAAGACAGCTCACATTGTGCGCATTGTTTTCCTGTGTGGTTATTACCTGGATCATAATATTTTGATATTAAATCTTTCCAATAGTATTTCCACCATATGAATTTTGTCTGCTTCCAGAAATTGTCAGTTCCACCACCTATTGGCTTCATTACTTAAAAAGGAGAATAATCAGCTATTTTCTCCCCAGTTCACATATGGAAGTAAAGGTACATTATGTCAATATGAAACATTGCATTCTTTGATTTCCTAATGGTTTGGCAATAAATTGCATCGATTACAAGAAATTACAGTTCTGCACAGGACCCTCTTCTTCATATTCTGAGTATTGAAAAGAAACCCACCACCTGGATGAAATCTTCCTTTACTTCTATATGAGAAATGT
Organism: Pygoscelis adeliae; assembly: GCF_000699105.1. Taxonomy (NCBI): domain Eukaryota; kingdom Metazoa; phylum Chordata; class Aves; order Sphenisciformes; family Spheniscidae; genus Pygoscelis; species Pygoscelis adeliae. The sequence goes on from NW_008825214.1 coordinate 1,545,069, forward strand.
AAGGGTGTCTTTCTAAACCAGTACTGTGGCTCAAGTGGTTTCATCAGTTGTCATCCATGCCACAAGCATGGACAAGCTACTCTTCAGCTGAGGGCTGATACATGTAGACTTGACATGAGTAACACCGTAGTGAATTTTGTCTGACATTTCCCACGCTCAGCCCCCTGTCCAGTTGCACAGACTTCTGCGAAATACAGGCCAGAAGGCTAAAGGTTTTCCATCCATGCCTATGTAGGTTGAATTTCTGTGAATATTCAACAAAAACAGTTTGGCTGTCTCCAAGAGAGCACTATGTGAGCTAACTGCCCTGGATTCCTCCTGCCCCCAGTGGGGAAAGCAGGTATTTTAGAGAGGGGAGTCATCAGGCCCTATTGTAGATGTCCACTGCTGGATCAGATAATCATGCCTTAAAGCATCTATCAGTCACGAGTGACTATAAAAGGAACCCAGGGTGATCAGCTTGGATGGAGACATCAACTTTGGAGCATCAGCATTTGCTCAGAACCCTCCCTCCTTCACTTGCTCTGTCAAAACGGTTCCGTGAGTCCCAATATGTGACCTCTCCTCGAAGTGTCTTTTATAGTGCAAATATGGAGCATATTCTACCCCATGAAGAGAACTGAAACATCTCAGTAGTCTCTCCAGAGTTGTACATACTCTTCTTGATCTCTGAAAAGCCCTTTCACCTGTTGCTCTAGGTGCTGCCACTCATTCTGTAGTGGCCCTACACAATCCTTCATTCCTCCATTCCTTTCACATCGCACCCTGTGTTTTCCAGTTCCAAATCCTTCTTTACCAGAAAATTGACTTTTTCTGCCTCATGTACCTCCAAGATGTCTGCTTTTCTGAGATTTGTACTACCTTGAGTGAGGCACGATTCCTTTCACAACTGCAGCCCCTGAGGCCATTAGTTGTCACTCTGTACATGAAACTCATGTCCCAGCTGCAGAGCTTGGAGTGCCAGTTATGCATAATGAACACAACTTGGATATCTTTATCAGGTTGACCTACGTAGACTCAGATCAGCATCTACCTTCCATTGCACTTTGTTCTAAATCAGGAAGTTCATCTCGCAGGGAATTGGTAACAGTCCTTGGCTAAAGGTATCTGTTCCAGATTGTACATCTGCTTTGAATAGTCTCTGAACCATACTGGCTTCATTTTCCTGAAACAGCTTTTTGGGGTTACCTGCAACAGTGTGCTTCATGTTTAAATCCATGGTCTCTTCCACATTTTGTCTGCCAGACTGCAGTCTGCCATAACAAACTGGGGGAGTCCACATCTGGGAAATACACTATTGATGTGCACTGCAAATGATGTGATGGGAGATTACTGGCCTCAAAGACTTTCTACAGTACAGTTTTTCAAATTTATTTCACATTTTTTCTGGGATAGGATTTCTTTTTTCTTTTTTGGGGGGTGCAACAAGGATGTCACCCTCTACTAAATCTGTCCTTGAAAATGATACAAGAACAGGTCAGCCTCTTTCTTCCAGAGTCACATGCTGTTGTCAAAATTGTCAAAACTAACATTGCAGCTGAAAAAAGCAGCCTGTCTGCTCTGTGAGGTGTGTCAGCTATTCTCATCTCTGCTAGGGATTTAAGTGGTTTGGCTGTAATTGGTTTATTTCATAACCACAATTGAATATATGAAATCCCTTTTATGCTTGCACTGGGGACACAAAGAGATGAAGAAAGGTGCAAACACTTAATCGCACTTTCTGAGCATGGACCCTGAATGGCAGCAATTATTTGCTATCTTTCATCTGAATACAATACGAGCAGGACATGTTTCCACTTAAATCCTGGCTTAAGCCTTGTTCCAGGCTTAAATCCTGACTGCCTGGTCCATCCGCATCACTGGCAGCACCAGGCCCAGTGATCCTGGAAGGACTCCAGTTTCTGCTGAGTAAGGCGTATTTATATGCTGATTCCAGCTGTTTTTACGACAGTCTTCTGAGTTCAGAACTGGTTTATCCTGGCCAGATAGATATTGCCCACAGACACTGCGAACAGGATACAGCCTTTCAGGAGAGCTGTCATGAGTTTTATTTCTATCTAATTATATTAGTTCAAACCGTGAGAAGTCAGGGCTGGCAGTGGAGGCAGCGGCGGCAGTTGCCACCTGCTGAGAGGAGTGCGAGGCTTGTGAGGCCCCTGAGGGGTGTCTGAGGGGGCTGATGG
>NW_008825214.1:1547528-1570963 GCF_000699105.1 Pygoscelis adeliae
GTGCACTCTGCCAGTGGAGCTGCTGCCTGCCCTGCACACCCACAGGCTTGGGCTGCAGGTGGCTGTGCAGCAGCTTGAGATCTCCAGGGAAACAGAAGGGCTTATTAGGCAGTGCTTTGAGATCATCGGATGCATGGTGCTCTGCGGCAGATGAGAACCATCTATCTAGCCAGGCTAGCCTGGATCAAGTGGAGATGGCCACCCTATCAGGGAAGCTGTTGTCCAGGTGGAGGGCTGTAAAGTCTGTACCCCACGCTCCTGGGTGGAGGAGGGTGCCAGCTCCACCTGTGCAAGGTATGCTCTGGTGAAGTCACTCAGGCAGCAGGTGGAAGAGCTGCAGGAGGAAGTCAGGAGGTTATGCTGTGTTAGGGAGGGGGAACAAGAAATAGATAATAATTATTTGAGGTGTTGCAAGAAGAAATATTTGGGCCCTGTGGCACTGACCTCCAAGGACTACCAAAGAGCACCAACAGCAAACAGCACTGTGGACAAGGAGGTGCCGTGGTCTCTGGTAACTGCTGGCAACAGGATATCACTCCCCCCCATTTCCTCGTATGTACCAACCAGTAACAGATACGAAGCCAATGAGCAAGACTCGCAGGGAGAAACTGCACCAGTTGCACACACTAAAAGCTGCAAAAGGAAGCGGCGAGTGCAAGTAGTGGGTGACTCTCAGCTGAGAGGCAGCAAGGCACCCATCTGCTGGTCTGATATACACACGGTCAAGGGAAGTTTGCTGCTTGCCAGGAGCCAAGATCTGGGATGTCACAGAGAGACTGCCACAACTGATAAAAGCACAGACTACTGTCCCCTACTTCTTTCCCACGTGGGCACCAATGACACGGTAAAGCATAGCCTGGGCAAGATCAAGCAGGACTTCAGAGCCCTGGGAGCACAAGTGAAGGGCCAGGGGCCAAAGTGATCTTCTCCTCAATCTTGCCAGTCAGAAAGAGAGGTGCGCACAGAAGTTGACGCATTATGCAGATCAACATCTGGCTTTGTGGCTGGTGTCGTAGCCAGGGCTTTGGCTTCTATGATCATGGGTCGATCTTTGACAAATACAGATTATTGGGAAGAGATGGGATCCACCTGTCTAGAAGAGGAAGGAGAATCTTTGCTAGCAGATTGGCTGACTTAATGAATAGTGCTTTAAACTAACGAACTTGGGGGATGGGATCCAAAGCCGTGACACTTGTGTACTCACAAGCAACCGGGTGGATGAGTGCACCTACCGGAGTAGTGAGGAATGTCCCCCAACCCTCCAAAAAGGTTCTGCCAAAAAGGTGAGACAGTCCAACTGAAGTGTCTCTATACCAATGCACACAACATGGGTAACAAACAGGAGAAGCTGGAAGCCACTACACAGCTGGAAAGCTACAATTTGATCGCTATCACTGAAACTTGATGGGATGAATCACGTGATTGGAGCACTGTGGTCAATGGTTATAAACTGTTCAGGAGGCACAGGCAAGGAAGAAAAGGGCGGGGGGGTTGCCCTCTATGTTAAAAAAAAAAAGATTGATTGCACAGAGCTGTCTTTGAAAAACGCTAAGGCACAGGTCAAGAACTTACGGGTGAAAATTAGAGACCAAGCCAACAAAGGAAACCTATAGCAATCATCATGCTCTCCGGCCCTGATCTGGCTAGGGGACTTCAACCACCCTGGCATCTACTGGAGAAGTGGCACAGCTAGCTGCAAGCAGCCTAGGAGATTCTTGGACTTCCTAATCCAGGTAACAGAAAGCCCAACCAGAGGAGATGAGTTACTGGATCTGTTGCTCACCAATGCAAAGGTCAAGATTGGTGGTAGCCTGGGCTGCAGTCATCAGGCCCTGGTTCAATTAATGATCTTGAGCGATATAGGCCAGGTGAAAGGTATAGACAAGTCCCCAAACCTTAGGAAAGCAAACTTTCAGTTGTTTAAGGAACTGGTGGATGGAACCCCCTGGGAAACTGCCCTCAGGGATAAAGCAGCAGAAGAGAGCTGGCAGCTGTTTAAAGACAATACTTAGAGCACAAGGACTATTGATTCCGATGTGCAAGAAATCAGGCAAGGAAGGCAAGAGACCAGAATGGCTGAGTAAGGACCTCCTAGTCAGACTGAAATACAAAAGGGAAATGCATAGGCAGTGGAAGCAGGGACACGCATCCTGGGCAGAATACAGGGATACTGTCCAGGAGTGTTGGGATCGGATCAGGAAAGCTAAGGCACAGCTGGAGCTAAATTTGGCAAGGGATGTGAAGAATAATAAGGGCCTCCATAGGTATGTTAGTCAGAAAAGGAAGACAAAAGAAATTGTACCACCCCTGATACATGAGACAGGGGATCTGGTGACAACTGACATGGAGAAAGCTGAGGTACTCAACAACTTTTTTTGCCTCAATTTTCCCTGGCAATTGCTCTTCCCACATTTCAAGTCTCTGAATCTCAAGGCAGGGACTGGGGGAATGAAGTCCAACCCATCATAGGAGAATATCAGGTTTGTGACCATCTAAGGAACCTGAACATACACAAGTCCATGGGACCTGATGAGATGCATCCCGGGGTCCTGAGGGAACTGGCAGATGTAGTCACGAAGCCAGTTTCCATCGTATTTGAAAATTCATGGCAGTCAGGCCAAGTCCTCAGTGACTGGAAAAAGAAACATTACACCCATTTTTAAAACAGGTAAAAAAGAGGACCCTGGGAACTACTGACCAGTCAGCCTCATCTCCGTGCCCGGTAAGATCATGGAACAGATCCTCCGGGAAGCTATGTCAAGGCATATGGATGACAGAGAGGTGATTAGAGACAGCCGACATGGCTTCACAAAGGGCAAATCATACCTGAATAAGCTGGTGGCCTACTATGATGGAGTGACTGTGTTGGTAGATAAGGGAAGAGCAACTGATGTCATCTATCTTGACTTCTGCAAGGCCTTTGACACAGTCCCACACAACATCCTTGTCACTAAATTGGAGAGAAATGGATTTGATGAATGGACTATTGGGTGAATAAGGATGGCCGCATCCAAAGAGTCAATGGCTGAATGTCCAAATGGAGATCAGTAACAAGTGGTGTTCCTCTCGTATGAAGAAAGGAACACCTCTCCTGTGAAGAAAGGCTGAGAGAGTTGGGGTTGTTTAGCCTGGAGAAGAGAAGGCTCTGGGGAGACCTTATTGTGGTCTTTCAATATATAAAGGGGACTCATGAGAAAGATGGAGAGAGACTTTTTACCAGGGCCTGTAGTGATTGGACAAGGGGTAATGGTTTTAAACTGAAAGAGGGTAGGTTTAGATTGGACATAAGGAAGTAATTCTTTACTATGAGTGTAGCAAGACACTGGAACAGGTTGCCCAGAGAAGTAGTGGGTGACCCATCCCTAGAAGTGTTCAAGATCAGGTTGGATGGGGCTTTGAGCAGCCTGATCTAGTGAAAGATGTCCCTGTGCATGGCAGGGAGGGGGGAACTGGATGATCTTTAAAGGTCCCCTCCAACCCAAACCATTCTATAATTTTTCCCTAAAAGTCCTCCACCTTGGAGAAAGGTGTAAAAAGATACCTAATTTTTTAATTAAATCAACTCTGTGGTTAGTAAACACTTCCAAAGGAAGAATAAGAGTTTCCCTAATAAAGAGCAACTATTTTACAGTTCACCTAGTATACTATTCTTGCTCTGTTTCATTCCTCTCGGATATATATCCCAGTGATGTTAACGGTGAGTCTCTGGGAAAATGTTATTTGTGTATAATTTGGTGAGAAGATTTGGAAGTATCTCTTTTATATATAATTTGCTGAGAAGGTTTAACACTAGATTTATCTTACAGTATAGGATTAAATAATATTAGCATGTCCTGTAGGAAAAGATGAATCTAAAATGCTGATTCTGGCTTGATCAAAGGCATTTGTAATCTCTTCTGTGTAATACAAAGTACTGGTCTCACCCTAGGCTAATCTAGAATGATTTGGTCTGAGCTGAAGAAACTAACTGAAGAGGGTCTGTGTTTGAAGCAGTAGATATGACTGTCGTCTCTTAATGAATTTCAGGTATTTGTATGAAGTCACAGGTAATGACTGCATGCATGCAAATTTTATTCTGTGTTTGACTTCAATGCATAGGATTTGCTTTTAAGTTTGCAATAGAAAATGTTTTCTTAGAAGTATGAAAATGATTTATTATAGTCAGATTTGAAACTGAATACAATGCTCTGATTTTTCAATCATAATACATTTTAAAGTATGCTGGAATTTCCAGACTTGGATCACTACTACATAAGTATCATTAAATTTGCCTCTCTGTGGGCTCTGCTTTCAAAAGTGTGGGGTAGGTCTCATTGGAGTAAAGTAAAGGCAGGTGTTAGGATTAGAAAAATTTAAACTTGGAGAGCAGATGAGGGACAAAAAATTAAAATAAGACAAAATACACTTTAAGTTTTGCTTTTTAAACTTTTTTACTATTCTTGTTTATTTGGGCTTTCATAAAAGATGGTTAATTAATAAAGAAAAACAGTTGCTTTACTGTATGCTTTGCAACTGATAAATTTTTAATATTTTTGCAGACATAAGGAAAAAATTTTTGAGAAGAAACCTTTGAAATTCACAACATCTAGAAGTCTTTCAAAAAGATGCCCGTATTTATACACATTTGATAATATTCAAAAAAAGAATAATACATTAAGAGTGTAATAATGACAAAAATGGTGATAATCCTATGCTGCTTTACATGTACATTCATCATTTCAAAGTGCAAACATGCTATTTTCACCAAGACTTTAATACGGTTTAAAAAATGCAATGTACATTGAACATACAAATTTACCAAATGGAAATGTATATGTATTAACCTACCTATTTTGAGTTTAAAATATTGAAAAATGAAGGTAAAAAATATTGAAAGTAACAAGTCAAACAACTGACTGAAATTAATACAGCTAGTGCAATGGCAGAAGAACCTGGTGTGGGTTTTTCTGGGTTGATGCAGAGTACATTCAGAGTCACCAGATGTTCTACCCTGTCTGCAATGACATATTCTGAGATACTACAAAGGGTCCAGATATCTTAAAAGTTACACATTTCCTGAGTGAGAAGACTCCTATAGCCAGCTCCCATTTTCTTCACTTTCAACCGCAGCATTTTTTTCCTCAACTATTCCATTTTCATTGCTTGTTTCTTCTAAAACTACTACTAAACTTGACAGAGTTGTGTGAGGATCAAGCAGTTTCAGAAGAGGTATGTCCACCTTTCTCTCTTTAAAGACACGGTTCTGAATTGTCAAAGCTAACATAGAGTCTACACCCAATGATGAAAGTGGTGTATTCATGGTTAGTTCATCTGGGCTCGATAAGGTGAGGTCACTCACCAGTGAAATGATATAGTCTTCAGGTTTGATTAAGGCAGTATCCTGGGCTTGTATTTGAGTTTCCTCAGAGGTTTCAAGCTTGTTCCCTAATTCTTCTGACATAAGTGGTCTGAAGCGACTTTTCAGTGACATAATCCGAGAAAAAACATGATTAAATAAAACTTGAAAATTTAATTTGGCAATGGCTTGCTGCGGGTTATTCATAAGTAAGCTCTTCCTGAGATAGTCATGAATTTCATGCACTTGCAGAATGTCTATGCCCTTGGATTCCAGAATGTTCTGAATATGGTTTTGATTGAACAGTATGCCAAGGTTCAAAGCACCCCAGTTCATGGATTGGCCTGAAAGCCCACAGTTCCTCCTGTAGAGGCAGAAGACATCCAAGAAAGAGTTTGCAGCTGCATAGTTTGCTTGGGTGGAATTTCCCAGAAAGGAAGAAACAGAGGAGTAGCACACAAAGTAGTCAAGCTCCTGGCCTCTGGTAGCCCAATGAAGGTTTAGGGTCCCTGCTACTTTAGGGCTCAGCACTTTCTGAAAGTCAGCCAAGTTCAGAACTTCAAGACGGCCATCGTGTAAAACAACAGCACTTTGAAATACACCCTTGATTGGACTCCCTGCAAAGATTTTCGCAATGGACTGGAAAGCTTTCTCAACATCACTGGTCGAAGTAACATCACACTGCACGAACTCTACTTTGCTCCCTTCATACTGCTGCTGCAAAGCCTCCAGCTCTTCTTGCTTCTCATTGCTTGGAAATTTCCTGGAGAATATTGCAATACACCCTCCTCCATTCTTGGCTATGAATTTCACCGTTTCAAAGCCAAGTCCAGTGAGCCCCCCGACTACTATGTAAACAGCATTCTGCTTAAACAACTTCTTCTGGGATTCATACAATGGTATATCTGAAAGCATGGTGATGTCCTTCTGCCTTCTCAGTACAGCAAGTGGGACAGATTTGCAGGTGAAATAGGACATCACAGAGTTCATTCTTTCAAAGTTCTCAGTCTGCTGAAAAACAGAACCTGATAGACATCTGAACCGTTTCATATCCATGGAATTGATCCATGCATGCACAGCCTTTTGCAATTTCTTTAGAGGTGCTTTCTGGAAAATGCTGGTAAGTGTAAGAATATGAAAGCTGATATTTTCATGATCGATTCCACTGACATTCTGGATACATTCAGACTGTCGATTGCCACACACTATCACCACATCTTTAAGAAAGTACATGTGGTCCAGATCCTCCTGAGACAGCCTGTTTACTGGAGGAAGAATAACCAGGGCATTGCATAAGTTTATATTCTGGAACTTATCAGGAGTGGGCATTGCGAGTACTGTTCTCCAACCCATCTCTTCTGCTGCCACAGAAAGAACATGGCACAAAACTGATGATGGCTCTGTAGAAATAATACCCAATGTTCTGCCATGTTTCCCCTTGGGTAACCTCCGATTGAAGATTTCCCATGCAATGATAAAGTATGACACACAAGGGACATTCTGAAAGCATGGGAATTTCTTTACATTGAAACAAACTGTTCCTGGAATCTGAACACTGGATGACGCAGCAGCTGGATAACATGAAACCACGTGATCTCCCACTTTAACTTTCTTCACATCAATGCCTATTGCTCTTACTGTGCCACTGAAATCCAGAGCTAAAAGTCTGTGTTTGTCTACTGCTTGTGAATTCCAATACAGTGTATTACCAAAGTTACGACTGGAAACACTAATGGGAAAATAATCTTCTGAGTGGAGACATATTTTATCCACTTGAATGTCAACGCTTTGTTTGTCAAGCTGAGTAGCAGTGCTGGTGGGTAATTCAGCAGACAAGTCTTTTGCTGTGTACGGATCAGAAGTGTACAAAGTGAATGTTTCTGACTTCTGGAGAGATCTTACAGGTTGGCTGTAATCTGCATCTACAAAAGGTGTGCGTCTGATTTCAGCCATATAAATTCGCCCTTGGCTGATGCAAATTTCTGGATAGTCCGTACCTTTGTATTTGCCAAGAACATCTGCTAGCACTGAGATGTCCAGGGAACTGGAAGAGCTGAGGTCAATAATCTGAAATGTGATTTCTGGAACTTCAACAATACAAGTTCTGGTCATGCCATACATTGCAAACCCACAGTTAACGTGGTCTACGTTTCTTTCTGTTGTTCTGTAGGTGATAACTCTGACTGAACAGCGAGACTTTTTCTCTCTTAATGCCACAATAACTTGGCGATAGGCTTCACAACACTTTGCCAATTGGTCTACCACTTTGCTTGGGAAATCTTCATTTAACTTTTGAATTCCCCACAGGAACAGAATTTCATCATAATGCTCAACCTCTGCTCTCATTTTGTTCTGTGTGCGGCCTTCCAAGAGGGCTTCCCAGTCTTCATACATAACATATCTCGAATCAGGATGCAAATATTTTTTTAGCTGCTCAGCTATCCCAAATTTGTCAGCAAACACTAGGACTCTGGGCATAGCCCCCAGATGTCCAATCGTCTGTGAAGGAGAAACTTCTTTCCACTTATTTTCAAACATGAACTCATTGTCTCTGGAAGATGCTTGCTTCATGAAAGTGATGGCAACGCGCTTGAGTTCGGCCAAAACGGAACCACGTTTGTCCATAAAGCACCCACAGACCTCTAGGCAGTTCCCAATGGGTTTGCTTGTTCTCATATATATCATCATTTCTTCCTCCAGCGGTCGGAGCACCACCAGGCTACCTATCCCTGAAGGAAAGCCTGCTCTGGACTGGAATGTCCTTGAGGTCATGACAGCGGTCATCTGCAGAAAACAGTCGAGCAGCACTGGATGGATACAGTAGTTGTACATCTCTCTGACGGTCTCCTTGTTCACCTTTATGCTTGTTATAGCTTCCTTTAGTTCCTGGCAATAATGCACATCACTGAGCTGCCTGAATATGGAGCCGTACTGAAAGCCAACCTGAGACAGTGCTTCATAAACCTCCTCTCTGCTAATCACTGACCTGCATCTTTGATAGATGTCTTGGAAGGAGATGGTGCTCTCTTCCACCACAACTTCAGTCCCCTTTTTAACTTGGCCTGTAGCATAAACTGCGTGGGAGGAAGAGAGTATCTCAAAGGCTGTCACTGCTTTTTGTGGACTCAGTTTGATACTCAAGACTTGGGAACTCTGTGTGAGAACACACGGTGCAGAAAAACTGATACTCATCTGGCAAGCACTCAGAGGCACTTCAGGTCTTGAGCTGCTCATCACAGAGGCCAGACCAAGCTCCACATAAAAAGCGCCAGGGACTAAAGCCACACCATTGTTCTTGTGTTCATATAAGTACGATGTCGTGTCCTGAGACAGCAGGCAGCTAAATTCCATGTTGTCACTGTTTATGCCATAAATCAAAGGATGACTGGAGCTGACGACTCTTTGATTTGTTTGTTGACGGATATCCAGAAAGGCCATGAGTTTTTTGCGATCAAATTGGTACCGTGGAATGGCCACTGGAACACTTTGATACCCATTATAAAAGTGCTGCCAGTTGGGATTATATCCCAGTTCAAACAGATTTCCTACCAGGGTAAAGAGTGTCTGATACTCTGCATCAGTTTGCAAAGAAGACAACACCTTTGTGCCTTTTCCTAGAGTTTCCTTTATGTTTCGCTGCAATGTTCGGTGAGGACTTATTTCCACAAACACCACATTTTCCCTGTCTCTAGCTGCAGTTTTGATGGCTTGAGTGAAAGCAACAGGCTCACGAGCATGCTGGGCCCAGAATTTGCCCTGAGCAAAGTCCTTTTCAGAAGCAGCCACCCCCGTTAGTGTTGAAATCACTTCAATTTCCCCCTTCTGTTTTTCTAAAGGCTGTATGTTCTCTTCCAACTCCCCAAGTATCATATCCATGCTGGGGCTGTGGTACGCAGCTGGGACATTTAAAACATGAAGAAAGATGTTTCTCTGGCTGAAAGCTTGAGCTAAATCTCTCTGGACAGCATCCACAGAGTCTGAATTCCCAGACAAGGTGCAGGAAACTGGGCTGTTGAAAGCTGCAATGCACACCTTTCCCGAGTAGTGATGCAAATGTTCAGCAATCTCTTGAACAGGGATGTTTCCAACCACCAACATTCTGCCACTGGCAGTCTTTGCCTGCAGCCTGCTCCGGTGATAAATCACTTTGACTGCATCTGCCAGGGAAAGGTACCCAGCAAAATGCGCAGCAGCAACTTCCCCTATTGAGTGGCCAACAGCAGCGACTGGCTTAATGCCCCAGTATTTCAGAAGGGAAGCTAAGGCAACCTGCAGGGTAAAAAGCATGGGCTGGGAAAGCTCTGGATTCAGCAAATCCTTTGGGCTATGACGTCTTGCTGGCAGGAGGCTGATGGGAGCGTGTTCCTGAAAAAGCGCTTCTATTTCCTTACACTTGTCTCTGAACACTGGCTCTGAGCTCAGCAGTGTCTCACTGAACTCTTTCAGCGTTATGCCGTTGCCACAGAACACAAACACCAGCTGTGGTTCCACCTTTGACATGACAGGTTCAGTGCTCGCTGCCGACATAACCTCTTGCTGCAAGTGTTGGAGAGAATTTGTGACAAATGCTTTTCGGTACCTGTAGTTGGCATGGCTTCTTCTGCAGGCAGATGTATAGGCCAGGCTTGGGAGAGTTACGGAGTTTCTTGTGCTTAGCTGCTCAGCTGTATCGGCCATTGTCATCTGAAGAGAATTCCTTGATGCTGCTGACAGCAGAACTAATTCAAGGGGCCTTTTAAAGGCAGGAAGAGGCTCTAGCTGCTTAATCTGCCTGACTACAATGTGAGCATTGGTTCCTCCAAATCCAAAGCAGTTGATGCCAGCTACTCTTCCATACTCACTGGATTCTTCCCAGGGCTCTACAGCTGTAGGAATTGCAAGGTTTAATTTCTCATAATTGATGCTGCTCATCTCCTTCGAGTAATGCAAGGATGGAACAATCTTTCCATGATGCATCATCAGAAGCACTTTGATTAACCCTGCTGCTCCAGCAGCTGATTCAGTGTGGCCAATATTTCCTTTCACTGAACCAATTTTCAGAATGGAAACTTGTGAAGACCTGTTTTTACAAATGACACCACCTAGGCTTTCAGCTTCAGTAGGATCTCCAGCGGCAGTTCCTGTGCCATGTGCTTCAATGTACTGCAAAACTGAGGGATCAACACGAGTTTCATAAATGCTGCGCAGTAAATTCTCTTGCTCTGTTTGAGACGGTCTTGTGATTGGAGTTGTGGACCTACCGTTCTGATTTACTGCACTGATATTTATAACACCCCAGATTTTGCTGTAGTCTTCCTTTGCCTGTTTCATAAAAAGGTAAAATTATCTTTAATAATCTCATGCTTTCTCTGTATAAGGGAAAAAAAACAAAACAACAAAGCCCAGAACAAACAGAGCATAATACTAACTTTTAAACACATGATCCCTTTCCCATGCTAGGGGAAGTGCATAAATGCTTAATAAATGCTTTCTTAATCTTAAGCTTGAATTGGAAAATCTTTTCTGGAAAAGTAATTATTAGAGCTGAAAATACAGAATTCAGGTAAGCAACCAGTCTTATTTTAGGCTGCTTCATGAGCAATCTTACCTTTTTCAGTGGTTTGAGGAAAACAACACCACAGCCTTCTCCCCTTCCATAGCCATCTGCCTTTTTGGAGAAGGGTTTGCTTATTCCCTCTGGAGAGATCATTTTTGCTTTACTGAGAGATACAAAGGTGCGGGGATCTATTATGCAGTTCACTCCACCACAGAATGCTGCCTCACAATCTCCTGGAGTAAAATAGAAACATACTCATGTTGAGGTGTCCAGGATGATAGACAGAAACAGTAGCAATCCTCATTTCTTTGTCCAGTATCTCTTCAGTCCCATTACCTGATTTAATCGCTTGCAAGGCATAGTGCAGAGCAAAAAGAAAAGATGAACATGCAGTGTCAATAGCCAGTGATGGTCCAGTCAGATTAAATGTGAATGAGACCCTGTTAGCAGCAATGCTCATTGCTGTTCCGGTACCATCGTAATGATTTATTTCACTCACTGCTCTGCTTGTTATGATTTCATAGTCTCGATTCATAAGACCTGTAAAAATATCAAATACGTGTCACATTAACCCAAGCAAACAAAAGGGATGTACAGCTCTAAACCTGATAGTGTGTTTTGATTTTCTGTTTTAATAGTAAACTACATGGCATCAGTGTTCCTATGGTGAAACTTTGCTTCAACACAAGTCAAAGGCAAAACTCCCAGCAATTTCCCCTGGACCCGACCTTCACAAACATACCTAACACTTGAAATTTCTACCTGCACAGTAAATGACAGGCCCTTCCTGATGGCTTAGCTCATTGTATGATGCAGTTAAGCTCTGTGTAGCCTGCTTAGACTCCTGTATCTCAGTTTGAGAGTGGTTGTTTTGGTTTAGCTATGGGAATATATATTAAGAAGTTACAATGAGGACAGTTGGGATATAAACGTACAAGACATTAGCTTCAGTTCCTCAGATGTACCAAGTTAAAGGTCACAGCATAAACTGCATCCAATGCTTTTTATTTATCTTTGGTTTGCTCACTGTTATCCAGTAAGACAGAAATAGAAAAGAAGAACAGGGCCTGTGAGCGTTGTGTCCTCTTTCTGAGAACACATATGCTTGAAATACAGTGGATCCTCAAGTCCACGGGCATGTGTGGAAAATGCAGGACATCTATTCAGAGAGCAATGAATAGTCTCCTCTGTGAAAGAAGAGCATGTTTCAGACTAAAAGTTAATCTAAAGAGTTTGCCCCTACAGTTACATCAGCCTAACTACCCCAGAAAACCCCTCTTAAAAGAGACACAGATTACACCAGCAAAAATGTGCTGTTATTCTAGCTCCTTGACAAAATAAGCAGTTGGACAAGTGCACCTTGGTAGCATCCTAATATCTACATGAGGATTTCTGCTGATTTAAAAGGATCTTAACCTGCACAAAACCTTAACCAATGTTATACTGGAAAACAGTATACTGGAAAAAAGTGTAGGCCTGGCTCGACAGTATCATTCCTGTGAAGGGTTGGGTTGGAGAGGCAGTTTAACTGTTTCCTGCTTCAACTGCAGTGCCTGAAGACACTAAGAGGAGCACCTAAAATAGATACATGAATTATATAATGAACTAGAGTAGCCTATTAATCCTTAGCAAAAATCACCAGTAGTATCATAGCACAGTAGCCTTAAGTTCTCCAGTGCTAGATTCATATGTAAAGTTTATGAAGGAGTGTTCTAATCTTTGTGAGGTTCAAACAGACATTTTTCACCATGAAATTTTCATCTTACCAACAAAAACGCCTGTTTTTGTGCCACTGACAGCTTCTACAGGGACTCCTGCATCCTCCAGGGCTTTGTAGGTGCATTCTACCAGTAACTTCTGTTGCGGATCCATGCGTTCAGCTTCCAGATCATTAATCCCAAACAGGTGGTTGTCAAATGAATTAAATCTAAAATACACAGACCAGAAAATGGTACAATATATATACAATATGAATTTACTTCTAGACTCAAAGTACACACTTTTTGCAATTTCATGAAAAGCAAAGCAGTAACTGGTCACAGTTCCCATTATGAAATTCAGAAGAAAATGTTTATAGGCCAAGGATGTTTTATGTCCCACCACAAAATATGTATTTTTATCAATAATTCTGCATTTCAGACTTTCTAGCAAAACCAGACTTCTTACTTTGTCTCTAAATTGTCACACCTGCACGTGAATTAGAGCTACGTGTCACCACAAGCACAGGATTAGGTCCTGAGGTCCAGCAAAGCTGGCTAACCTTCAGGCTGAAACTGGAGGAGACTTACCAGGCAGTTCTTACAGCTCAGAGTCCATACTCTGCCACCTTCCTCCACAGTCTGTAGTACTATAGACAGTATGAATTATTTGGCAGGCTGGAGCCCACCTCAGATCCAGTATATGCATAATGCATGTGTACTTCTGTATACCCAAAATGCAGACACCCCCGTCACATGACAGGTGACCTCTCAACACATGGTGGGTATGTACATACATGTTCGATTATGTAATGAAAGGTCATATGTGTTCCCAGCCATGTACATATGTGCTTAACACAGCCTGCAACTACATTTGCTCATCAATGTCACACACCAGGAACTCCTGCACTTTGACAACTGCATGTTCATCATGTGAGATAAAAGCAAGCCAGTTCCTAGGTCCCATTTATAAGCTCTCCCTGTGCCTTGCACCCTCTGAAAGGCTGCACACATTAGTCTAAGTACAAAAAAAATTGGTGGCACAGCATAGCAACAGACTCACTCATTGAGAAGAGCAGCTCGTGTTGTACACATTTTTCCTGGCTTATCGTCTGGATCATACCACTCTTTGGCATTAAATCTCTCAGGGGGGATTTCTACTGTGCAGTTTTTGCCTTCCTCCAGGACTTTCCAGAAATTGTCAATTCCATCACCTGTTGTACAAAGGTTTTAAAGTAGGTTAAATTATGTGCTCTCCCTCCCCATGCAGACTCGGAAATGCACACTCAGTTGCAAGGAACTCCCACGAATAAATCTAGGTTGCTCAAGTAGAATCACCAGAGAAAGAAATGATCATTCTTTGGTGAGAGGAAAATGGAAAGGCATGACTGATCCCTTCACTGCTTGCCTAAAAGCGAAGGAACCCCACAAAATCCTTAACCTTCTGCCGTCCCCATTTCCCTACCATGTCACTGCATCTACTATATACATGCATAATGTCCTTAATGACCACATGGGTATGATGAGGTCTTTCTGTATCTGTACAGCACCGCTCCTCAAGCAGCTCCACTGGCAGCAAAAGGTCATCTCTGGACAGTAGCTCTTTGAAGATGGCATTATCTTGCCATCTTCATTATAATGCCATCTCTGGCATTATATATATTATAATGCCAGAGGCATTACCCTTTGTCCCTAACACTAGAAGGGCATCTAAATCAAACATAAAAGTATGTGTATATTCAACGTCCAACACCTCACTACTGGATTGTGAGGGACCTTGTCCTTACTGGTTGAGATCCAGAGCTCCAGCTCCAGGCATTGAGGGTATGTCTAGGCCCTCCTCTTATCCCTGAAACCAACACACTGGTCCACATTTGTCCTCCTCTCAGCTTCCACTTCCCCCAACATACATAGTGGCCGCACCCACACTCACTTTGGAAACAGTCCCTTGCAGGTGCTAATTTGTGGCATGCCCAAGCACTGACCTGCAGAGCTCTAATTGACGTGGGCCAGCACTGGGCTGGGGACTGTGCTAGCAGTCAGTAACAGTGATCGCAAGACAGCATTCCCACCTAAGCCCTCCCATGGTTAGTCCATCATCACAGACACAGCCTCAGACACTAGCCAGACATGGGGTAGTTTAACAGCTCCCATCACTCAACGGTTCTTTTGAGGCGAGTTCAGAAATGCAGTTCTGAGCATGCACAGTGCAGGATCAGGACACATGTTCACTTACTGCATGGCGGTAACGAGCGGTGTTCCCCAGGGCTCAGTATTGGGGCCAGTTCTGTTCAATATCTTTATCAATGATCTGGACGGGGGGATCGAGTGCACCCTCAGTAAGTTTGCAGACGACACCAAGTTGGGCAGGAGTGTTGATCTGCTCGAGGGTAGGAAGGCTCTGCAGAGGGACCTGGACAGGCTGGATCGATGGGCCGAGGCCAACTGTATGAGATTCAACAAGGCCAAGTGCCGGGTCCTGCACTTTGGCCACAACAACCCCATGCAGCGCTACAGGCTTGGGGAAGGGTGGCTGGAAAGCTGCCTGGCGGAAAAGGACCTGGGGGTGCTGGTCGACAGCCGGCTGAACATGAGCCGGCAGTGTGCCCAGGCGGCCAAGAAGGCCAACGGCATCCTGGCCTGTATCAGCAATAGTGTGTCCAGCAGGAGCAGGGAAGTGATCGTGCCCCTGTACTCGGCACTGGTGAGGCCGCACCTTGAATACTGTGTTCAGTTTTGGGCCCCTCACTACAAGAAGGATGTTGAGATGTTGGAACGTGTCCAGAGAAGGGCAACGAGGCTGGTGAGGGGTCTGGAGAACAAGTCTTATGAGGAGCGGCTGAGGGAACTGGGGTTGTTTAGCCTGGAGAAAAGGAGGCTGAGGGGAGACCTCATTGCTCTCTACAACTGCCTGAAAGGAGGCTGTAGCGAGGTGGGTGTTGGTCTTTTCTCCCAAGTAACTGGTGAAAGGACGAGACGAAATGGCCTCAAGTTGTGCCAGGGGAGGTTTAGATTGGATGTGAGGAAAAATTTCTTTAGTGAAAGAGTGGTTAAACATTGGAACAGGCTGCCCAGGGAAGTGGTTGAGTCCCCATCCCTGGAGGTATTTAAAAGACGGGTAGATGAGGCGCTTAGGGACATGGTTTAGTGGGCATGGTGGTGTTGGGTTGACGGTTGGACTCGATGATCTTGGAGGTCTCTTCCAACCTTAATGATTCTATGATTCTATGATTCTATGGCGAGGTAGTTAAGAACAACATTTCTGAAGAGAGTCCCTTTACTGGCATGTCTGGACCAAGAAATGTCTTGCATTAGTAAGACAAATTAGTATTTAATGCTTGGGCAAGAGATTGCTGCTACGTATTTACTAGCACTTTACTATATTCAGAACCATTCATGTTTGCTCACAGTTAGCTATGGGCCACATAGTTATCGCTGTACTAGATATACCTGTTGAATTCTGGACAATGTGAAGCCAGGAACTGAAATGTGGTGAGGGCAAGAAAGAAAACAAGGAAAGGGAGAGACTAGCATGGTCACCTTTAGGGCTGAACGCTGACTTGCAAGGACAGAACTGTATTTCACTCTCTGGATTACTATAATGTAATAAAGCAGGAAGCTTTCTTTTAGTAGGACCCAACCTATTTATATTACAGGCAGAGCTGGTGATATCAACAGGCCCTCGATCTGTCCTGTCCCTATGGATGCATAGTCCTGCAACAATGCACAATCATCCAGCCAGTGCACATGCATTAAGCTCAAATCATCCCAGACCCATACAGTTCGTTTGTATGACTTTCATGTGTGCAGCTCAATGCTCTGCCCACAGCCAGCACTGAAGGCCTGTCTGTCAGCGGACAAATTTGAACCAATTCGTTTCCACCACAGCATGACCTTTTAAAAAGATCCTACAAGTAGCAAAGCAACAAATTCTACAGAAGTAAGGGAGGAACATGTTGTTTTCCTCCATTTCAACATTAATAAATGTCAGTGCTTTTCAATGTTCACTCAGCAGCCTGCTTTGCTTTTACCCAAAACTTACCTCCAGGAAAGTTGCATCCTATTCCCACAATAGCAATTTCATCTGCAGTCTCGATCTCCATCTCCTGGGCTGCACAATACAGGTATAAGTGTCAGCCAGCTCAAACAATTATGCATTTATCATTAAATAAATATTAGGTTAAAAGGTGACCTTCCCGCAAACGCACATGCTTGTTCAAAGCTTGATTAATCTTGAATGATCTGTTATTGCTTGTGATGAGAAATGACACTCCCCACAGGTGACCAAAGCTGTGCGGTATTTTTCTTGTCTCTACTTTTAGGGAGAAATCCCTGATTAATTGCCCAGACTCCCTCATTCACAGACACTTCCTTTTTACTCTTTAACCTCTGCTACTGCCACCAGCTGATCTGCTCTTGAGCCTCTCCCTAGGTCAGTCCTGCTTCACTTCTTGCGTACAGAAGTGAATTGTGCATCGACCAAGGCACACTTTCAGCTCTATCATGTCTATCTTATTCATAAAGCAGATCTCCCAAACAGACTCTGCAAATTATCAGTTAAAATCAGACCACCTAAACAGGCAACAGATGATCAAGTAGCTGAAGGAACAAAAGGTGCATCTCCCACACCCTGGAAAAGTGCCTGGAAAGGAAAACCTTATTCAGAGCTCTGCTTTGCTGGATCCCAAAGCTGCCTAGCTTTTGTCTAAATCAGCTTCCTCTGTAGTCAGAGGTTAACCCCCGTAGACCACGCTCAAAGCCACCAACAGCTACAAGATCTCTGTCTTCCTGACAATGCGCAGTCTCCAGGTAGCCCCACTACAGCCATACGAATAACTGGCCTTTCAGCTCATTTGCAGCTTCACAGGGAAAGGTTTTTGTTGTGAAGCAACTCAAAATAAAACATGAATTTTTTTCAACAAATTAGATGGCAAAGAAAAAAATTGTTTGGGATGAAATTAAATACCTCAGTATAGAATTTAAAGCTGATTTTTTTCCTTAATTCTGGGAAGGTAACTTGTGAGATAAAAATCAGTTCAATTCAATTAATTAGAACTCACTAGGATGCCCATCTCAGAACCCTTCAGCCCTCCTGGACTTGCTTCAACCCACAAAGAGGAGAAGATTCATGTTGAAAGGGATTTTTGGGGATTCTTGGCAGTGGTGACAGATTCTCATCTCAGTGATACCACAGTAGGTCCCAAAGAGCCCTTGTCAGTTACTGACTGACGGCAGTGAAGCAGAGATGAGGTTGTTTTACAGCCCCACACATCATTCATAGTTACCATTTCTTGGAGGTTTGCTTTGAAACAGGAAATTAAAAACAACTGCTCAGATTCACACTTTTAAAAATTTACTTCTCAGTTCCATTAACTAAGACAGAGAAAGTTAAAAGGCCACCTAGCAAAAATAAGGAGACCAGAATCTGGCTTTCTAGGAGTAAATTCTATTTTACCAATAATATAAATTCTAAAATGCTACAAAAATTGTTTTCTTTTAGTTCTTTCAAAATTGTCTATGATTTCTATGTTTTTTCTATTTCATATTTTAATTTTGTTGCTAACCTAAAGCTGCAAAGCCCAATATAGATACTTTTATCATGAAGGTACTTTTAAGCATTGTTCCTAAGTTAGCACTTAAATAGCATATAATGGAAAAATAAAGACCTTCCGATTTTAACATAACATATGTCTTTGACATCTACAGAGTTATCCAGTGAGCTATGTAACTCTTACCTTATATCATCCCAGTAGGGTGTACTAATAGGCTGAGTCTGTGGAAGTTGTTTATATAGCATTCTGTGAGGTTTCATTTTCAAATACGCATGCTAAAATGTGGTGAAAATGTTAACGCCTTTCAAGGGAAAAAAAAGCAAATGAGTCATGTGATTAGTCAGGTGCCCCGACTAAAGTTCAAAATTACTTTCCTGAAGTAGTAAATTCTTGATGAAATCAGGTTTTACACCAGGGCAGGAGTAAAATCTCTGTCTTATCTAACTTGTTAGATATATTAGTTAGCAAAACAATAAATCGGAGATATCTTGCCATGAAATAGCCCATAGATCTATTGTAGCTATACTGGATTTCAATAGCTACACCAGGATTTAAGTGCATGTTAGGCACTTAAAATACAGCTTGATTAAAAAAAAAAGAAAAATTTGCTTACCCAGCAGTCATCTAGTCCAGAGGTGAACTGACAAGATGCCTCTATCTTCAGCACAAAAGATCCCTGAACTCCTGTTGTTGCCATCCTGTTCACACACAAAGTGCTGCAGGCTGAAAGAGCAAGCAACATGTTCTAGACAAGCCTATGAGATTCTAGGTAGACACATTATGCACTGTGTCCTCCTATGCATTCAATCTGATTAGCAGGCCCTGAGCACACCTATCTCAACCAACATGAGTGGGCCATTTCAAAACACAGCATTGATGACATTCATTTAGCCTTGTTCTGGTTGACACTGGAGATGGTGACACCTGTTTTCAGCCATTAGCCAGAGCTAATAAATTGTTCACCATAATGAGGTTCCAAGTCATCTGTCCTACAATGCTCCTCTAGGCAGCAGGGAATCACTAGGGACGTTTGGACCTTCTACCCTGAACTATTTTGATATTTGAGTCAGTAACTGAGATAAAACCCTTAGTCTTGATTGGGAACAAGAATCAATCATTTCCACCTTCCACATGAACACCCTAGCCTCTAGGCTGCAGAGCCAAGCTCCTTTGTGCTTGCCCTTTTAACATTCTCTTCATTCTCCTTATGCAGCCACTCAGCTAAAGGGACTCATATCCACGCTCTACCCTTCCTGGATAGGGGCTGTAACCAATAAGATGCTATTGAAGAACTTGGCACCTCTTCACCTTGTTGCTGTTCACTTCTTTTTAACTCCAGGTACACAGAAATACCCATCTGCAGCCTGCAAAACATGAGATGATCAGTGCCACCCAGAGTTGTCATTTCCTCTTGTTTACTGGTAGGTAGGACTTCTTCCCACTCCTTAATCTCTGCATTTGTTGTTGTTGTTCAGCCTTCTGAGGCTCCTGTCTCCTCATCCCACTGGGGGACAATAGCCACCTATCTTTACCTTCTGGATTCACTGCTAAAGGCTGTAAACCTATCAGCTAGGTGAGTGTCTACCACCCAAGTCTTAAAGTGGACCTACCCACCAAATGACAGTTAATCACTCTTTCTGGCTATAGTCTCCTTATAAATCCACAGTTCTCTTCAGCAAGCAAGGTCAAAATGACACAAGTCCCAAAGGTTTTGATTTACCCTTCCTTTCTCCCAGTAGAATCGGTGGGGGTCTACCAACAGAATTCAGACAGTGCTGGGAATATCTGGAAATTTCTACAGTGCTGGAAGAAAAACAAACAAACAAACAAACAAAACATTAGAAAAGGAGGCCTGCAATATATCATGGTTCTAGAAAAGCGAATTATCCCCTTACTGACTCCACACCAGCCTAAGATGACTGATGGTGCCTCTGAGTCACCTGTTTCTTCCTGCAGGGCCTTCCTGGCCCAAAGTGCAAGGCATGGTTATGTTTTTCTGCCCCATACACAGAGAAGCTGTATGCAAATGGATAGAGGATGCTGATCAGGTACAGTTAGGGAGCAATTCCTCCAAAAATTCCCAGTTCACCCAGGATAAAACCCAAAAGAGAAGTACCAATCTCCCTCGCTGAATTTTTTTAGAAAAGGCTAGTAGTAGTAACTTCTGATTTCTTCAGAAATGGTATAGACACCATTCATCCTACCCTGTGGAGAGCAACAGGTTGCTGACCTTTCAAATTCCCTTCTGATGCTATGACAATGTGACAGACGTCTCTGTACCTCACAGAAGAAACTCAACACTTTTCAGAAGTGAACCACAATGAAGAAAAATCTCTGCGCTAGATTTCCAGAGTGGGCAGCAGCGCAGAAGTGGCCCAGCTCTGCCCCTCATAATCTGAAATTGCGGAGATCAATTCTTGCTGCCATGGCAAAGCTAGACAGTAATTTTTCTTTATAACTGGGTAAATGTGGAGGTCTGTGGTGGATTGACCTCAGCCATCAGCTAAGACCCCACCCAGTCACTTGCTCACTCTCCACCCAGTGGGATGGGGGAGAGAATCGGAAAAAGCAAGTTAAAAACAGTTTAATAAGTGAAGAAAAAGGAAAGAAAAAAACCAAGTGATGCAAAGGCAATCAGTCGCTACCTCCCACCAGCAGATTGATGCCCAGCCAGTCCCTGAGCAACTGCTACTTTGGAGAAACTCCCCCCAGTTTTACTTCTGAGTGTGGTATGAAATATGTCTTTGGTCAATTCAGGTCAGCTGGCCCAGCTGTGTCCCCTCCCAGCCTCTTGCCCATCCCAGACCACTGTGAGTGGTAGAGTGAGAAACAGAAAGACTTGATTCTGCGCAAGCACTGCTCAGCAATAACCAACCCCTGTTGGTCACAGATCTGAAACACAGCACCACACAGTCTGCTGTGAAGAAAATTAACTCCATCCCAACCAGACCCAGGACACAACCACATACATGTACAATGCACCAGCACAGCACAGGAGTCTGCCACAGAGCATAAGGACTTTTGGATGGAAGAAAGATGGGTAAGCAAAAGGCTGCATGCAGCCTTTAGATACATAGTAAAGGGGAAGATCTAGGTGCCTCCCTGTTTGTATGTGTAGCTCGGCAGTCACCCTGAAGTGGGTGGTCAAGGGGTCTCAGGCAAAAGATGCAGCAGTTCTGCAAGTTCGACTTTTGGCGTTGTTTGTAAACATGAATCCTCTTACGGCTCAGACCTCAGCTGATAACCAATGTTTTTCTATATAGTGTACTATATAAAAGAAAAGAGCCTATGGCTTCCCACGGTGTCAAGAATTCACTGGCAATTTTCTCTCCCAGTCTGTGGCGGGGCTTTTTCTGGGCCAAGGCATGTTATGGATGTGGCAGAGGCTGGACTGAGGCCAAGGACTCTCTCTGCTGCATTCATAAAACACAAAGAAATTACATCATGCTGCCCTGAAGACCTGGATCTGCCCTATGTAAAAAAGTTTCTCTTTGAAGGTAAAATAAAGTTACAACGTACTTTCGTTTACGAATTCTATGGGGCATACCCTTCCAAAACACTCATAATGTTCAGTGTTGATACAGCTACTTTTAAAGTGCAAAATGTCATAAACTTACAATTGCCCATGACCATAATTACAGACTTTACACCGAAGTCACATAAAATAAAAGAGCTTCCCAAAAAGTTAGTTGATTATTTTTCCCTTATTATAATGACATATTGAGCAAAGTTAAACAATTTATGATTTTTTCTGAAAGCTGTAGGAAAGGTTCAAAGTGTCAAGTGAAATGGCATTTCTTTACACCTTGTGTTGTAGGAAATTAACCTAGAAGGAATCATAATCTAATCTTTGTCACCTGCATATTTTCCTGCATGACCTAAAAACACACCAATAAAAAACCAAGGAGAATCAAAAACGCCCCTTTGAACCTTCAAAATCACAGAGAAGATCCCATTCAGAGACAGATATCATGATATTGCTCCAAATAAAAGCATAAAGATGACGCATACTTGACCCAATATCCCCCTATGGAAGGATTACCTTGCTGATCCCTCAGCAGGGCACTCGCCACCAGGGTTATGTTATCTTGCGCATCTTGCGTGACAAGAACTCTCCGAGAAGGGCAATCATGAAGCTGAGAAAGGAAGACAGGTAATTACAGATGTTCAAGGAGGCTTTGGGAGAGGAACAATAATGTACTGCTGTGCCAAAACTACTCACTCCTTTGGTCTGCCTGCCTGCTGAGGTTCTGTTCCACATCAATATACAGTCCTCCCAAATAAGGAAGAATGGATTGGTTTGTTGGTTTTTTGTTTATTGATTTTTTTAACTCAGCCAATTCACAATAATGCATGAGACCTCAAATGGATTTGAAATAGAATCATAGAATCATAGAATAGTTTGGGTTGGAAGGACCTTTAAAGATCATCTAGTCCAACCCCCCTGCAATGAGCAGGGACATCTTCAAATAGATCAGGTTGCTCAGAGCCCTGTCCAACCTGACCTTGAATGTTTCCAAGGATGGGGCATCTACCACTTCTCTGGGCAACCTGTTCCAGTGTTTCACCACCCTCATCATAAAAAATTTCTTCCTAATATCTAGTCTGAATCTGCCCTTTTTTAGTTTTAAAACCATTACGCCTTGTCCTGTTGCAACAGGCCCTATTAAAAAGTCTGCCCCCATCTTTCTTATAAGCCCCCTTTAAGTACTGAAAGGCCACAATGAAGTTTCCCTGGAACCTTCTCTTTTCCAGACTGAACAACCCCAACTCTCTCAGCCTTTCCTCACAGGAGACATGTTCCATGCCTCTGATTATTTTTGTGGCCCTCCTCTGGACCCGCTCCAACAGGTCCGTGTCTTCCTTATGCTGAGGGCTCCAGAGCTGGACGCAGTACTCCAGGTGGGGTCTCACCAGAGCAGAGCAGAGGGGCAGAATCACCTCCCTCGACCTGCTGGCCAGGCTTCTTTTCATGCAGCCCAGGATACGATTGGCCTTCTGGACTGCGAGCACGCATTGGTGGCTCATGTCCAGCTTTTCATCCACCAGTACCCCCAAGTCCTTCTCGGCAGGGCTGCTCTCAATCCCTTCATCCCCCAGCCTGTATTGATACTGGGGGTTGTTGCCCCGACCCAGGTGCAGGACCCTGCACTTGGCCTTGTTGAACCTCATGAGGTTCACACAGGCCCACTTCTCGAGCTTGTCCAGGTCCCTCTGGATGGCATCCCATCCCTCTGGCATGTCGACCGCAGCACTCAGCTTGGTGTCATCTGCAAACTTGCTGAGGGTGCACTCGATCCCACTGTCTATGTCAT
>NW_008825214.1:1571214-1571843 GCF_000699105.1 Pygoscelis adeliae
GAATCACCTCCCTGTCCTCCATGGGCCTTAGCATAGCTTCCAGGAGGATCTGCTCCATGATCTTCCCGGGCACAGAGGTGAGACTGACTGGCCTGTAGTTCCCTGGGTCTTCCTTTTTTCCCTTCTTAAAAATGGGAACATCACAAAAACTGGTACATCATAAACACTGCTAATACTTCTCCAAAGGCAAGAGTTTCTTCTTTCTCTCAGGACGGGCAAACCAAAGTGACATGGCCAACTCCAGAAGACTTCAGTATGAGAACTGGAATAAATGCTTAAATTGAGTTGATTGGAAAGAGAATTTCTGTTGCATAAAAAATGTTTTTTGATAGTTTTCATCTGGCCATCTGTTGTGGTTTAACCTCAGTCGGCAACTAAGCACAACACAGCCGCTCACTCATGCCTCCCCCCGGCTCCCCGATTGGGATGGGGGAGAGAATTGGAACAGTAGAAGTGAAAAAAACTCGTGGGTTGAGATAAAACCAGTTTAATAATTGAAATAAAATAATAGTAGCAATAATTAATAATAATAATTAATAATAATAATACACAAAGCAAGTGATGCACAGTGCAATTGCTCACCACCCGCCGACCAATGCCCAGCCAGTCCCCGAGCAGCGGCCCCCCCG
>NW_008825214.1:1571930-1572296 GCF_000699105.1 Pygoscelis adeliae
CCCTCCCAGCTTCTTGTGCACCTGCAGCCTTCTCAGTCGGTAGAGCATGGGAAACTAGAAAGTCCTTGGCCAGTGTAAGCAATACCTAGCAACAACTAAAACAACGGTGCCTTATCAATTTTGTTCCCATCCTAAATCCAAAACACAGCACTGTACCAGCTGCTAGGAAGGAAATTAACTCTATCCCTGCTGAAACCAGGACAACTGAGCATGACGTCACATGGTATGGAATGCTTCTTTGGCCAGTTTGGCTGTGCCCCCTCCCAGCTTCTTGTGCACCTCCAGCCTTCTCAGTCAGTAGAGCATGGGAAACTGAAAAGTCCTTGACTAGTGTAAGCACTGCCTAGCAACAACTAAAACATCGGT
>NW_008825214.1:1577213-1581092 GCF_000699105.1 Pygoscelis adeliae
AAAGAGTGGCTGGAAAGCTGCCACAAATTTCTACGTTCATTTGAGTTTTCTTTTTTATTTTTAGGAAGACTGAAGTTGCATAAGTATTTTAACTGTCTGGGTGATATGCTGTTTCTATTTTACATTATAGTGATGGACAGAATTTCAGCTTATCAGTATAGGATACCAGAAAGGCAAGGTGAGCTGCCAGATTTTATTACTTCAGCTCCGGGAATATTTCTTTTCAAGCTGACGTAAAGAAAAATTCCTATCTCCACTGTGATTTCAGAATCATGAGGTTTTCCATGATGACCGCTCTAAATTATACTTTTAAAACCCTGGAGTGCTATCAGTATGATGTAACGTGAGGCTACTGAAGAACTTAATCGACTTTTGTACTTGTAGTTCCTTATAAAAGGTCCATAAAATTTCACTTTCCTTAATGCAGATAAATTCACAACTTCTATGAGAACTGTAAAAAGTTTGCCTCTTTAATCAGTGGTTTAAAACATCTTAAAGTGAGGGTGGTAAACACTGAGCAAAAGGAGAAACAAGGCCAGAGCAGGAGGAGAAGGAGGAAAAAATACCAGGCTGGAGCAGAAAGGAGGAAAGAGAGAAGACCATGCCTGGGCAGGGGCTGGAGCCAAGTGGCTGCTTGAGCAGGAGCTGAGAGGTGCAGCCCGAAAGGGGCTGCTGCAGGTGAAGGAACCACCATGCATGCGCTGGCCCCAGTCTCCTGCGCTGCCCGCCGCCTCACCAAAGGGGCTTAGCGTAGTGTGTGGTGAGGGGACCGAAGAGCAAAAACGGCCGGGGGAAGATGTGTCTGGAGGGAAGCAGGGGGCAGCCCCCTGGCAGTGCCTTGCATTCACATGATGAAATCATGTCTGCATTTTGTCGTAGTCCTCATACTACTCTGATACGCACACCCATAATAAATAAATGGCATGGGAGCCCGACTGACCTGAGAAGGAGATAACGTCTCTAACATCCTGTTGGCACAGAAACACTGGAGCAGAAGGTCAATAATTACATTGGTTGCGTGGTTGGCAGAAACTTCCCATCTTCCAGGGAAGTATAAAACTACCATCCCATAAATGAAATGGGGAGAGGTATGAAAGGTCATCCCTTACATGGATAACAGAATAAATGCTTATGTTAGCCCTTTCCATACCTTTGTTGTGTATCTGAGCACCTACCTGTGCCCAATGTACTGGGTACCCTGACTGGGTAGCTCCTGCCGCCAGGCCATTTCCTACCTCCTGATCACTACCAGAGCTTGTCTCCAGCTCCTGAGGAGCCAGAAAGAAACTTCAGCGAATCACGGAATTATAGAATCATTTAGGTTGGAAAAGACCTCTAAGATCATTGAGTCCAACCGTAAACCTAACACTGCCAAATCCACCACTAAACCATGTCCCTAAGCACCACATCTACATGTCTTTTAAATACCTCCAGGGATGGTGACTCAACCAATTCCCTGGGCCGCCTGTTCAAATGCTTGACAAACCCTTTCGGTGAATAAATTTTTTCTAATATCCAATGTAAATCTCCCCTGGCACAACTTGAGGCCGTTTCCTCCTATCCTATCACTCGTTACCTGGGAAAAGAGACCGACACCTCAGCTCTGACTGAGAATTTGAAAGTGCAAATATCCTATTCCTGAAAAGCCTCACACCAAGATGGCCTTAGAACATGCCTAACACATATTGACAGCTCAGAGACATCACGTAAGGCAGCGAAAGCTTTTTGCACAACATGGCTGCCTCTGTGTTGATGTTGTCCCCTCCTACATAATGCCTAGGGATACCGTATTCACAGCAAATACCAGCTTCATCATCAAGCAGAGGAGCAGCAGCCACTCATCCTGCCAGCACTCAGCAGATGGCAATTTCAGAGAGTCACTGTGCGCTCCCAAAGCAAGGAAGAGCAGATCTCCAACATGAATAAACATCTGTTAGTTCCAGGTCCTGATGCCAGAATAACTTCTGGGTTTTCTTTGGAACTGTATATTCTAAACAGATAAGCTGCCCTGGAGGAAACCAGGAATTCAGCTCCTATCTGGCTGCCCTCATCACCAGGCCACCCCCATCGTTCCTTTATGGGCATTTTCCTGAAGGCCCCATGAAATGCCATTCTTTCTTGCACACTGGCTAGTGAGGGCACAGAGGGCACACATTTCCCAACTGATAGCCCACAGCTTGACAATTAGACTGCTCGCTTTGGATACAGGGGTTTGAAGTGCAGCATTTCCCACATCATCTGCAGTCATGTAACCTCAGGGCCATGGACTGTCACTGCCTAGCACAGGTAGCAAAGTCCTTTTGTTTCACCCAGGCATGCCTGCAAACAGAGGCAGTAGCTAGGCAGTCCACAGAGCACTCCTGCCTCATCCAGATGGAGGATGAGGATAGGATAGGATAGGATAGGGTAGGATACAACTTCCCTGTCGTTGTTGGGTACTAAGGTGGGCACTGTAAAGAACAGGTTAGTCAAATTTCCGTCAGAAATGGCACAGGCATACCTGATGCTGCATTATGGTGGAAGGAATCATAGAATCATTAAGGTTGGAAAAGACCTCTAAGATCATCGAGTCCAACCGTCAACCCAACACCACCATGCCCACTAAACCATGTCCCTAAGCGCCTCATCTACCCGTCTTTTAAATACCTCCAGGGATGGTGACTCAACCACTTCCCTGGCCAGCCTGTTCCAATGTTTAACTACTCTTTCAGTAAAGAAATTTTTCCTCATATCCAATCTAAACCTCCCCTGGCGCAACTTGAGGCCATTTCCTCTCGTCCTATCGCCAGTTACTTGGGAGAAGAGACCAACACCCACCTCACTACAACCTCCTTTCAGGTAGTTGTAGAGAGCAATGAGGTCTCCCCTCAGCCTCCTTTTCTCCAGGCTAAACAACCCCAGTTCCCTCAGCCGCTCCTCATAAGACTTGTTCTCCAGACCCCTCACCAGCCTCGTTGCCCTTCTCTGGACACGCTCCAGCACCTCGACGTCCTTCTTGTAGTGAGGGGCCCAAAACTGAACACAGTATTCGAGGGGCGGCCTCACCAGTGCCGAGTACAGGGGCACAATCACTTCCCTACTCCTGCTGGCCACACTATTTCTGATACGGGCCAGGATGCCGTTGGCCTTCTTGGCCACCTGGGCACACTGCCGGCTCATGTTCAGCCGGCTGTCAACCAGCACCCCCAGGTCCTTTTCCGCCAGGCAGCTTTCCAGCCACCCTTCCCCAAGCCTGTAGCGCTGCATGGGCTTGTTGTGGCCAAAGTGCAGGACCCGGCACTTGGCCTTGTTGAACCTCATACAGTTGGCCTCGGCCCATCGATCCAGCCTGTCCAGGTCCCTCTGCAGAGCCTTCCTACCCTCGAGCAGATCAACACTGCCACCCAACTTGGTGTCGTCTGCAAACTGACTGAGGGTGCACTCGATCCCCTCATCCAGATCATTGATAAAGATATTGAACAAGACCTGCTCCAAAACTGAGCCCTGGGGAACACCGCTCGTGACCGGCCAGCTGGGAACACATAGATGTCTAGAGCCATGACAAGTGGTCAGTTTTTATCTTTTGTCTTGATAAGCCTAAAAACTTTATGGCTGTTTTTTACACTGAAAGCATTTAGCTGGACACCATCTCTTCATGTCTGCTGCAGTGTCAGTGGCTCATCGACAACCTGGTCCACTGCCAGGTTACCCTAGAAGTCTTCTTGGTGTCTGGCTATGGGGATAGGTGTATCTCCGTAGTTTATTCGCAGCCACAGGTCTGTTTTTCTCTGGAGTTATTGCCACATAAGAGAGGTTATCTTATGCAGCTGGGTAACTCTTTGACAAGAATTCATCAAGCGTCCACATGACATCACCTGTGGAAGCGCCGGTGAGTCACAG
>NW_008825214.1:1581860-1598124 GCF_000699105.1 Pygoscelis adeliae
CTTCCTGGGGACCGCGCTGGGCGGCGTGCAGACGGGCGCCGGCGGGCGGGTGCTGTCGGCACGGGCCCTGAAGCTGGTGTATTACCTCAGGGAGGACGGCCCCACGGCGGCGGAGAGCCGGCGGTGGCTGGAAAGCTTCCAGCAGGACATCCCGCTGGAGCTGGCGGCATTGAACTTCACCTCCATTCAGGTAACGCAGCAGTGGGTACAGCCGTCCGGGGGCCGCCGAGACCAGAAATGCCCGGGCTGCCCCATCGCCAGAAGGGAGATGGTGGAGGAGGAAAAAGGCGGGGGCCGGCCTGTAGGCTTAGCTGCAGCGCTCCAAGCAATGCTCCCAGTGTCGTCCACTCTGCACTGCTCGTGCGATGTACCGTCCTTGGCCTCTGCTTGGTGCAAGCGGCACTGCTGGGGGTTGTGAGGGCCACGGAAATGCGTTAGTGCCAACATGATGTTTAGCATTGCCTGTGCTGTGTATAAAGACCAAGAAAAAGAGTAGGAGTGCTTCATCTTTTCTTTCCTTGTTGTTTTAATGACAGGTGACTTACTTTACCTCGCTGTCCAGACAACAGGAGTTTGAAGGGAATACCAAGAGCGTGATCCCGCTGTTCTCCATAACATATTTCTTGACAATAACCTTTTCAGTTGTCTCTTGCCTAAGGTAAAATGTCTTTTAAGCTATGGATCAATGAAAAGTGACCTTCGCTCTTCTTTACCTTGCCTAAATTGGTTTCTGCTCTTGTAAAATGAAGTCGGTCTTGAAGCTGCAGACTTCATGTAATAATAGGCAACATGTATTTCTTTGCTGATTCTCTCCTACTTGTGTGTTTTTTCCCAACCGCTTAAATGGGGTCCGTGATAAGTATCAGACAAATATGTGAAGAAGTGTTCGGTTCAGACGTGCACAGCTTGAATACTAGAATCCATTTGTCTGTTCTTTGAAGCCATCAGTTATTTCTGTCGTGCCCGCCTCATAAGAATTCTTTTTGTAGCTGATAGTTTTGGAACTATTTAAACAACTGAAACAACCCTCCACTCTTTATCTTTTTAAGAGGTCTGATGTGCTGTGCTTTGGCACTGAAAAACACTATGCCAAAGTAAATGCTTTTAACTATGAAAGGGTTCTACTTTACCCTATGCAGGAAGGGGGCCAGAAGCGTGATCTAGCCAGCCTGGCAGCAGCAGAATTCCACACAAGCACTTCTGTTGAATAAAACTTACCAGCTCAATGTGGCATACCCAGTGGAGACGTTCACCAAGAAGATGTGTAAAAGTCAAACAGAAAAGTCATCATCTGGGGGGAGGGAAGGAAGAAGTGGTGCTATTGCTAAGGTTATTCTACTACTTTCTTGCTTCATTCGTAGCTTCTGTCCTCATCCTGCCTGCAAGATATTAAGTATACCATGCTGAGATCTGTTTGTACCTTTTTTGTCCTACCTGCTCAGTTAAAGTACAGATGACCAAGCAGTAGCTTCATAGGTTACTGCAAGTCGGGTATGGCTTTAGGTATTCTGCTTGCTAATAGAGTCTGAGCCTTACCTGCCGTCCACAAAGAACTTAGCCTGCCCTTTCTTTGTGCTGGTGGAAGGTGAACCATTGTACGTTTGACAACCATACGGCAGTGTTTGTGTGCTGTGCTTGAGAAATAAAGTTCTACTCGGAGGGTGGGATTATTGGGTTAGTGCTTGCATCAAGCTATACAATTAGGCTATACAATTTCTGGGTATCAGCTGTCTCAGGCCCAGTTGTTCGTAAGCGCAGACAGAGTAAAGACAGTTCCACCAACACATGCTTCTTGCCTTGGAAGCGAGAGGTTCTCAAAGTTCAGAAATGGTCTACAGCCTGGAAAATACTACTAATCGGGCAAGAGGCAACTCTCTACCCGTTCAGTGTGGTGCTGTCAATAGCATCACATGCAAAGTCTCCCACTGGGAACGTTTCACAAGGAATCCTTGAGCCAGCCCTCCGGGGCATCTTGGCAAATGGCTGGTAGCCAGTCTGTCTGCTGAGAAAGCTTCTGTACACAGCACTTACTGCCTGGGAGATGCTTCCCTTCTACACTGATATGCTACACCAAGAACCTGTGTAAAAGGAAAGAGCTTCTAAAAATTCATAATTTTTTGGGTCACCCTAGATCTAGCTTCTCACTGGTAGAGCTTATGTATCTTCATTTTGCCAGCTCTCGTTACTGATGCAAAGATTAGTACACATCTTTACTCTTACGTATATAACTGGCTAGCAGTAATAATATATTTAGCATCTCCTACATAAATTAATCTTGTCCAATGCTGACACCTGGGAGCTCTCCTGCAAATAGCAGCTTTCATCAAGAGTTCTCTTCACAGATGGGATACTGTCGGTATCTGTGCAGAATATTCACTTGTACCAAACACCTTGGTGAAATATTTGAAATGTAACTAAGATATTCCTTAAAATATTTTCAGACGGAGCTGTGTGAGAAATAATGTCTGGCTTGCATGCTGTGGAGTGATTTCTTCTGGTTTAGCTGTATTAAGCAGCTTTGGATTGATGCTCTTCTGTGGAGTGCCGTTTGTGGTCACTGTAGCAAATGCACCATTTCTTATTCTAGGTAAGTGGAAAAAGCAAGTTGGATTCAGATATGAAGACTAAAGTGGAGTTAAAACAACCTGACGGTGTTACTCTTATGATAAGAGCATCAGATCACACGCAGTTCCGTCCTGCAGTGAGGGGGGGGACACTTGGAGGTCCAGCCTCTGAGCTCCTACAGGTGGGTGAGCCACTCAGCTCAGCAAACCCTCACTGGGACTGGAGCCTGGCTCTGGTGGAAGGGCAGCTTTTCCCAAAAAACGATGCCTGCTCTAGTTCCACTGCTATGGCATGAAAACTATAAATGAGAGGGTGGCAAGGTTAGCACTTCTGGCATCGTTCAAGCGTCCCTGGTAATTTAGCCATGATGATTAATCATTTATTTAACTATTGCTAATGCTTGAGGTGAGCTCAACAGGGTTCTGTCACTGTATTCCTCTGTATCATCCCCTGCTGTTTTCTGTAGGCGTACTATAAGCATTTACATATCTCATTCGCTCTGAATAAGTTTGTCTACCCCAAATCAGTTTGTTGTTAGTACTGTTCTATGGAACTGTTGAATTTGTTGGCAATTTAAGCAGGTGCAGAGGTCTTCCCCAAACCATCCATCACCTCTTTTTGCAGTCCAGTGAGAGCTCCCTACTTCTCTGCTGTTAGTCAGCCTCAGGGAAGGTCAACAGCAGCACCATGGAACATGTGTCCAGTGTGCAGCTCATGCTACACTAGCACTGACTTAATCCAGTACCTGTATTATGAGGTGAATATGGGAAGTAAGTTACCGTAACTTTTTGTATCCCATTTTCAGATTGTAGTCTTTGGTCAGATAAAATTTGGCCTGAATACGGTTTAAGCAATAAGCAGGACTGTGTAATTTCAAATAAGAAATCCATCTCATTTTGTTAAGATGTGAAATTTCCACTGCAATATAATGACTATGTAGTAAACAGTCTCATTTAGCTGTACAACTGAAGTGGTGCACCATTTGTGCAACCAGCTGCCCCCAAAAGTGCAAGGAAGTTAGTATCATTGCATCACAGTTGCACAGACTGCTTGACAGCCAGCACTGAACTTTCCAAATACCATTAGATAATGTTGCTGCAAATAAATTACTGCTTTTAAAATCCTTATCTGGTCTCCTATATGATAAATTCATGTGATGTTTTCTTGGTCTTGGTCTCATGCTGAGGAAAGCACATGGAACTCCCGGGTTGATAGAGGCTCCGCATCATACTGGATGTCTAATGCAAATACTCCTTAGGAGATGCGTAGTTTCTTTGTTTCCTGCATAATTCAGATGCATTTTGTATTTGCATTTGTTTGCTTATCAAATGCACAGGCTCTTAATTTCACAAAGACCCTTTTGTATACCTGGAAAAGGGCTTAAGCCAGTCTCTTCAGATCTATATAAATAACATGCAGACTTCTGTCTTCCTCACATTAAAGCAAAGAAATTACCAGTACATTAGATGAATTGCTTTTGAAACCTGCCTGCTTTCTGGAAGCAGTCTGGCTCGCCACCATCTAGTATTACCTTTTCACTTCCTGCTTATTTTGTTCCTGGTTTCTGGCTGATCTCCTGAGATCTAAGAGCCAGTCCCAAGCATTTAAAACTCATAGGCCTGGTTAAAAATCATGAGTCTTTTCTAGAATAACAATTCTGTGTGTTTTCTTTTTTTGGTTTGTGGGTTTACATGGTTGGTTGTTTTTACGGTGTGTTCAGGTAACATTTTCAAACTTTCCTTCGCAGTTATAAGGAATAGGTGTGAGTGGGAGGGCTGAATACTGAGATTGCTACTTAACCCCGGTATGCTAGAAGGGGCTTTTTAAAGAAAACCATCTCATCAAAGTCATAGAAGTCATAGTGGGGCCTGGAGGGAGCCTCATGAGGTTGCCCTCACTGCTGCAAGGCAGGATCTAACTAAACCACTCCTGGCAAATGTTTTTAAGAACTTCTTGAGAATTAAACAGGACGCTGTTTCTAGTAATTATCTCAAAAACTTTTGAGGCTTCCCTGATATCTTTAAGTTGATTGTTCCTTGTTCTTCCACATACATGGAACATAGTTGATTTTATTATTATTTTTTAACAGTCCTTTATTCATTAGAGAACTGTTATCGTGGTGTCTTCCACAGTGTTGAATAGTCAAGTATGCAGACAGATAAACATCAAAGAGATGATACAGCCCCTGTCTGGTCCACCTTTTTTCTGGATGCTATCTTGCTCAGTAGGGATAGCTGACCTTCACTTAGAGCAGCTTCTGATGTGCTGTATTTTTAAAGCCAGACATAGTAGCGTAACTCCAAGTTTGGTTTATCTGACTATGCTAGCTGGTATGTTCAGCTGTACCTGCTATGCAGAATGCAGTTTCTGGGAGAGGTTCAGGGAAGACAGCCAAAGGTAAAAGTACTTTCAGCCACCTGCCACTAATCTACCTGTGTTCTTGGACCAGCACCTATCCATATGTCTTTCCTGCTAATGGATTCTAACCATCTTTCGCACATCAAGCTCTTTTCTTATCTGTTTGTCATATAGCTCTCCATTTCCTGTCCTTCCTCCCTCCACCCAGATCTTTTTCTGCCACTTAACCAGTTATTCTCCATTTTATATTTGTGCAGTCCTTTTTTGTTTATTTGTTTGTTTCTGGAGTGCTTTGTTCATTGTCTTGCTGTAATTCTGAAAGCAATTAAATTAGTATTTGCCCAGTTTATTTCTCCCGTTTATCAAACTTGCTGTGAGTTGATTGTACCCCTTGAAGTGCTTGGAACCTTTCCCAGACATCACTGGGCATTTAAATGTATTTTCTGTTTTCTCGATTAAAACTGACTAGCCCTGTACTAGTGCTTTCCCTGAATGCCTTTGATCGAGACATCTACCCAGTTTTACAAATAATTTACTTTTGCGTGTTTACTGGCAATTGATTGTTCAGGCAGCAGATAGTGATTTCATCTATTCTTTTATGCTTAGCTATATAGTTTTTGCTTGCTCCTCTGTTCATGCTGTCTTGCTTCCCTTTTTTGTGTGATTAATTTAATTTTCAGGGAATAGAAGAGCCCTTGATACACTAATATTGGCAAAATACTGAAAGGTCTGTGATTAAAATCTCGAGAGTTAGCAGAGCTGAGAGAAGCACATTGGCTCTTCCTTTTTGAACTTAGGCTCACTTACTCGTGTCTTAGCAAAAACTCTAGCCCAGGACCCAGTCTTCCTGGCAGGGTTTCCCAGGACTCTGGTGGGTTATATATGCAGGCACATCAGTATAAATGTGAAGATAAATGAATACTAAATCATGAATAGATGCTCAAAGATAAACTGGAGAGAAGGTAAGTGGAAAGCAAAGAGCATAAAAAAGCGAGCCACTGGAAAACTGGGATCACTGTTTTCCCATGTGATAGCCACTGCTCTCCCTGTCTGCTGAACACAGAGCAAGAAATTACTGGTCTAATTTGCAGCAGTGATGAAGAAGAGGTTCCAGAGATAGTGGGGGATGCTTCTAGTGGTAAAGATAGTTGAACATGAGAATAAGCGATGTATTTAAATCTGTGTAATCACTGGACAGCAGATACAACACACTTGTCACAGGTAGACTAGGTGTGCTCAGTCCTTCAGCAGAGTAGAGTTGAGGGATCAACAACCCTTCAGGTCGCCAGGAGTTACTGAAATGCAATAAATTCAGCAACACACAAAGGATCTGTTTTCCTGGATCTGTTTAACTTGCATCAGCACTGAAGCAATGTTAATAGCCTAACTTTGTTTTTCAAAATTTTATGCAGACTTAAATGTGATTAATTTTGTACTTTTGTTGGGCATTAGTGGAAGCTGCCATTTGCAATGCAGCGTTAACTTTTTCTGCTCTCGCAGGAGTTGGTGTTGATGACATGTTCATCATGATCGCTTCCTGGGAACAAAGTTCCAGAAA
This sequence comes from Pygoscelis adeliae, assembly GCF_000699105.1. Taxonomy (NCBI): domain Eukaryota; kingdom Metazoa; phylum Chordata; class Aves; order Sphenisciformes; family Spheniscidae; genus Pygoscelis; species Pygoscelis adeliae. The sequence goes on from NW_008825214.1 coordinate 1,588,342, forward strand.
GAAAGAGAAATCCGATGTCAAATCTCGGTTGGCCGAGACTTACGCAGAAGCAGCACTTTCTGTGACCATCACCACTCTCACAGATGTTTTGGCCTTCTTCATTGGCACCTGGACTGCTTTTCCATCCGTGAGATCATTTTGCCTCTATACAGGCACTGCTTTTGTCTTCTGCTATTTATATACCATGACCTTCTTTGGGGCAGTTATTGTATTAAATCATAAAAACGAACAAGAAAACCGACACTGGCTGACTTGTATGCCTGTGAGAGTAGATGAAGATCAGGCTGAGAAGTCCTGCTTGTACAATGCTTGCTGCATAGGCAGCTGTTCTAGGCAGCCATCTCAGCCAGAAAGTGAACATCCAATGAGCATATTCTTTAGAAAGTATTATGGTCCTTTTTTTACAAATAAGTGGATCAAGCTACTTGTGGTGTTGCTGTACGGAGCATATTTGGGTGGCAGTATTTATGGATGTACTCAGATGAAGGAAGGCATCGATCTTCGAAATCTGGCGAGTGATGACTCCTACGTTATTCCATACTATGATGATGACGACAAATACTTTTCAGCATATGGACCCAGGGTCATGGTTGTCATTACTGAAAGTGTAGATTACTGGAATGAGACTGTTCGTCTTGGCATTGAGAACTGCACACAGAATTTAGAGAGCATTTCCTATGTAGATAAGAACCTCTCAGAGTCATGGCTGAGAGTATACACAAGACTTGCCAAACGGGGCTTGATAAATATAAGCAATAAGACTCTTTTCATTAATAACTTACCTACCTTGTTAAAAATTGTTCCCAGTTTTGAGTGGGACATTGACAAGACTCAGGATGAAATAGAAGCTTCACGTTTCTTCATCCAGACGGTGAACGTGACCTCAGCTGTTGATGAGAAGAATCTTCTCAATCAGTTAAGAGAGACAGCCAAGCAGTGCAGTGTTCCATTAATGGTGTACCACCCTGCATTCATCTACTACGATCAGTACCTGGTAATAGTGCAGAACACCATTCAGAACGTTGTCGTCGCTGCTGGGGCAATGCTCGTTGTCTCCCTTTTGCTCATTCCCAACCCGTTGTGTTGCTTGTGGGTGACTTTTGCTATAGCTTCTGTTATAGTTGGTGTTGCTGGTTTCATGACATTTTGGTACGTCAATCTAGATTCCATATCCATGATCAACCTGGTCATTTGTATAGGGTTTTCAGTAGATTTTTCTGCTCATATTTCCTATGCCTTTGTTACGAGTGGAGAGTCATCAGCCAATAAAAGGGCAATTGAAGCTCTGTCCCTGCTAGGTTACCCAGTATTACAAGGTGCAGTTTCTACTATATTAGGAGTAGTTGTCCTGGCTGCAGCAAAAGCCTACATCTTTAGGACATTTTTCAAGATCATGTTCCTTGTTATTTTGTTTGGGGCTCTTCACGGTCTTGTTTTTATTCCGGTGTTTTTAACCTTTTTTGGAAACTTTGGCAGATCACCCCACAATACCAAATCTAAAACGCCAGAGTTTAGGTTTAGAAATGATAAAGATTGTCCGTGACTAAGTTAAATGTAATATATTACGTATTTATATGTAGATTAAAAAGCAGTGACTTTCAGGGAATATAAGACAGGAAGAAAACAAAGGACAGAAAAATAAATACAACAGGGAAGCAAATGCTTCAGAAAAGCCAGGCAAGAAAAGTAACAGAAGAAGAAATGAAAACGCACAGAATGGATTTGCGCTTCTCATTTTTGTGTGTGCTTGACTAACACTTTAATGTTGTTAAACCTTTTTTTGTGACTTGTTTACCGAATCTATTAAAATTGTTATAAACACCGACCACTGCATCAGCTTAATGGACTATGTTACAGGTTTGTCAGGCAACGTACACAGGAGGGAGGAATAACTCCCGCTGGTGTGCATTTCCTGCCTGTTTACCTTGATGCTGTAATTCAGCCCAACGCTGAGCCTGAAGACAATTTTCCCCCAAGAGGCTCAAACCTGGAGGTTTTACAGCAAGATTACAAGAGGTCAGAACTGCCTCGGACTGCAACAGTTCATAAGCCTTCAGGAGACTAAGTCTGCGTAGGCTCCCAGTGCAGCACGAGAAACCCTTAGGGAAGACAAACTGACTCTCATTTTCTATTCAAATCCTTTTCTTGGTGTCCTGTTTTCTCGCTAAGATTAAACATCATGTAGCTTTAAGAAGATTGTGTGTAGTTCCTGTTGGCTGCAGTTTGCAAAGGGATATGCTGTAGGTGATTGAATTAGTGTGGACCTCCTGGGTAACCACCACGGAAGATGCTGTGCCATGGCATGACAGGGCAAGGATTCACTAGAGACTCACACCCTGATTCAGGACAAACTGAAAAAGCAACTCAGCTTTAAGCCGTTAGTCCTAAAACTATAAACCCATAAATTCTATCGTGTTCATCAGTGACAACCCATCCTGTGACACGTCGATAGAGCAGAGGAGCTTTCACTAAGAGCTAAGAATATATGAGGTGGTCTTTCCACCTGTAGGGACAAGACACTGGATGAAAAGACAGTACCTAATTTGTTGCCAATTTAATGAGCTACCTGTTGGAAACCAAATGATGGTAACTGATCTTTGTAATTTTGGAAAAATTGGTCTAGGAGTTATTAAACCATTCAGTCCAAACCTGCAGCTGTGGAGCGTTTCTTCAGAGAGCTGCAGCAAGTGTGACAAAGCCAGGGTCTGCCTCTGTTCCGTGTGGATTTCTGACCAGTGGCACGAGAGCCAGCAGACAGAGCAGGACCTTTTGTTTTCTTCTGATGTCTCTGTTTATGGGGACGACTGACTGGAAGACAAGTCGCTCAGAAATTAATAATTAACTTCCAGGACAAACAAGGTACTGATGCTAATTTTCAGAGTAGCAAATCATAGTCTACAGGCATTACATTTATTTCCATTTAGAGTCACTATGAAAGCTACATACAAAGCTAAAGATAAATCACTGACAGCCAAGAAGAAATTGTGCAACCAGCTACTCAATATTGGCTGGATCTGGAACGCAACAAAAGCATTTATCAAAGAAAGAACACTGGCAACTTTATGTCCAAAAGCCATTATTAACCAAGTTACCAGAAAAAAGGAAACTAAAATCAAATCCATGAACTTCTCAAAAAATTTTGATTCTGTGCACGCCCTCCTAAATTGTTGGGGGGGGTGGGGGTGGGGGTGGGAATAAAGTGCCAGAGACCACATGGAGCTTACCTGAAACTTTGCTATGAATATACAAATACTGCTTTATGTTAGTTGCTCAGATACTACAGTGATGGATGAAAATAAAACCTTTAGAGAGATGCTCTGAAGAGTAACAACTACAGTCATCATTAAGACACGTTGTATATCCCTTTGTAAAAGCAAAATGAAACCAAGCAGGAAGCTGATTTTGGAGGAGTACTTAATGTGCATAAAAACAGAAGTGCACTTCAGCTGATGCATCTTTCCATACCTACTTCTATCACTAGGTCTAGAGCAATAGGCTTTTTTTGCTTTGTAGAGATTAAAACAAAACAAAACCACCACTTGCCCTACCACCCACCCCTCTACCTATGACAGCCTGAGAATCCTTATATGAAACTCTTTGCAAAAAGGTATCCTGAACTTTCCTGCAAATTTGTATCTCCAAAGAATGTTGTTTCCTTCTCATTCCAGTTTTTCTGTGGAACCTTCCTACCTGGAAAGACACTCAAACCAAATCTGGATGTGTTGTTTCATCACTACGGCAGCTGAATGTTCCACTGTGAAAGTAGCTCTGTGATGGTGTTTATAAAAAAAAGCTACAGGTCTTGCAACGCTCGAGCTGAAGAGCCAGTTTTGTTCATAGAAGGAGAAGCAATTCTTGAAATAGTAGTTGAAGACTGAAAACTAGTTATCAATCTTGGAAGAAATCTGCTCCTGAAGTGGAAGTCAAAACCCAGCGCTACTACAGCCCGTATGGTACAACGCTGAATGTCAGTATTGTAGCCAGCAGCATTAAATTTCCAGGACAGGGCACTAACCACAAAGCTAGATTTAAGAAAAAGAAACCCAAAAAACCCCAACCCCATGCACCAGAGTCCTCACTTCTCCCGTTAAATGTTTCAATGTCCATATCAGTGCTTTTATTATGGCAAATGATACAGCCATTTCTGCACTGATGAAGCTGCCAAAGGAGCAGACGATACACTCACGTTGGCCAACACCAGAGGAAGGCATCTTAATAAATACGAGACAGAAGGAACAGGAGTCATGCTCTTGGAAAAAGAGAATGGAAATCTACTTCGAGGGAAGTAGAGCAAGTGGCCTACTTAAAGCGAGCACTCTCGCCTCTCGCTCTGTTCTTTGGCCATGTTTTAGAAGCAAAAATAGTTCTACTTGCTTCTAGGCAAGGTTTCTGAGCAGATGAAGAGAGCAGGCAGCTACCAGTGGCTTGATTGCTCTATTTTCACAGCCAGTTTAAGGGATCAAGATTTAGAAAACGGTTGTAGCATTTCAGCCGACTCAGGTCATCACACAGTAGGAAGCAGCCAGAAAGAGCAGGCCACATCTTTCACTGGGAGTTTGCATTTTATTAAGCTTGATGGCAGAATTCTGGCATAAGACAGCCTTGGGAATGCAGAAAATTCAGAATCGTGCCCAAGTTTGAAGTTCTTATTTTATGCGCCACCATGCTTGTGACCAGTTTAGGGCTATTTAAAAAGCAAACAGTCCATCAAAGTGCCTAGCTCTGCCCCGTTTTCAACACGAGGCTGTGTACTTAAAGGCAACTTGGGTTATTCTCACCATCTGACTGATGTTTGGAAGCTACCTTTGTGGTCTTCTACCTCTGTCCAATGATTATGTGAGGAGGAATTTCAGCTCCTAGATGTGTCCAAGAACACCAGTGGTCAAACTCTATGCCTAAATAGACAAATTTCTTTGAAACTCCACAGACAATGCATGCACACAACCATCTGGGTATGACAGTAAACTCTTCAATAACACTTCTGCTGTTAAGTTGGCCAGAGAGCAAAGCCACCTTTTGCACTTGATGGCTAATCTCCAACAATCTTCCTTCATGACCCAATGAGGTATCACTTTTTTTTTTTTTTGGAGACTGTGCTCGCTGCTTCTTCGCATATAGCAAGAAGATTTGAATGAGAAAAATAAGTTAGACCTCAAGGACTTAAGCCCCCAAACCAGATGATTCAATATAGATTTTAGTGACTTCAAAAGTGAAAAAGTTTTTTGCTTTTGTTTCTAAATGCAGATTCCCATTATTTAGCTGGAAAAGTTCCCATCCGAGTCCCACTACTGAAGCAGCAATTGAAAAGAGTTCTCCCTAGAAATTCTGACCATTCCCTAGAAATCTAATTAGAGAGAGTGCCATTTTGCCATTGTTCTTAAATTTATTTACAAGTTTAAATGTTTTATACACCTCAATTTACATAGTATGGAACTTGGTATTACATTTTATAACAATTTACAGTGAATAAAAAGAAAACCAATATGCATAATTAAAATTAACCTTTATTACTCCAAAAACAGATGTCAAATATGCAGTATATTTCTGTTGGCATATTTCTAAAATACATGTACAACTGTAACTAGTCAGCCTAGACATTTGGTATACTGTTTTGCAACATTTGGAAGTTCTCCCACACTGCACTGGGATGTCACTATAGTAAGCTGACAAAAATAGGCAAATAGAAAGTTATCCTGGTTTTGAAAGAAAAAAAAAATGCATGTGCTCTTACTAAAAAACTAGGTTATAATCAAGCATTACACTCAGAAAATTCTAAAATACTATGTTACTTCTAGTTTTAAGTGTAGCTACCAATTTCCATTCACATTTATTGGCACCAGCCCAACTACTTTAACGTCCAAGTATGGTAACCTTCAACATTAATACGCTAATAAAGGCCCTCTCTGCAACAGAAGTTTTAGTCCCAAGAGTCTACAATTAACTGTGCAGAAAGATTATGATCAAGATGTGTTATTCCTAAAAACCAGTTCCATGAGGTCAGAATATAATTGCTATAACTGGCATATAATTGCTAGCAATCATTTCCACTTGATTGGAAACTGCCTTTGTTTTCAAAAACTTTTTCTTATTACCTTAGAATTTCCAGAGGTTTCTGTCAGGGTTGAAAGAAAAGGTTTCATTTCCCCACTTCTACTGTAGAACAGAACCGGGAATGTTACTTGAAACAACACATGCTTCAAACGTTTTCTGAACTACTCTTTAGTGAGCAATATTGCCCTCCTTGAAGAAATTATCTGTTGGATTATCAAACGCCCATACATAGTATTAGTAGAAATCTGTAGAATCTCCAGCAGTGTAAAAGCACTGTCAAAGCACTGTTATCCATCTACTGCAGTAATAAAAAATAAAAAAAATCTAAGAATCTTGTCAGCAGCACATCAGAAGTCACAGGTATTTCTCTTATCCCTGCCACGGTTCTGCCCAAAACATGGTCCAAACAGGCTTAGACATGTTTAGCCTGTTGTTTTTGCATTAAAATTTCTCTCCCAGCCATACATGTGTGTATTTAACCCCAAGAGCACTGAAAATACAATCACTCCTGTTTTTGTCTAACATGGAGCTCCCACAACTCCCTTTTAGAGAAGCACGGTGTAGCTGCTTCATTCTTAGAGATGTTTTGTTACATCTCTAAATAAGTCGTCTTCTTTAAAAGTGATCTCTAGCCTCAGAGTATGAGCATTAGTTAGACTCCATACTACTGTTTTACAAATCAATCTGTCACTATCCGTAAAACATTTCATAGCACATACTGTGGGGTTATCACTCCAAACACACACGTAGCAGCATGACCCAGGAAGCTATACCAAAACACACCGGTACATCTGCATGTTTTTCTTCTCGGCTTCAACACACCTGACTAAACCAAAATGCTGAATTCAACCCTGAGATTTATACTGCCGAGTAACTTCTTGTGGGAAGAGTATAGGGAGCAGAGGATGAGGAACTTGCTTTATTTTGTGTGTCTTATTCTGATGAGACACCACAAACAGATGAGTAACAGAAGCTCACAAGAGACAGAATAATATTGAAGTGTCACTAATGCCATACACACATCAGGAAGGGAAAAAAAGGCTATGCTGCGTAAGACTACTGCATTGCTAGATGTACATTCTTCAAATTATCATTTATTGTATCACAGAAGTTATCATCTTACTTCTAGTTTTTTTCCCTCTAGAACAATTTGGATTTCTTTGGCATCCAAAGTCTCATATTTCAATAAAGCTTCTGCTAAATTCTTGTGTTCTTTTGCATGAGTCTTCAGGATGTTCTTCGCTCGCTCATATGAGTCCTAATGTAAAAAAAGTGGAAGGAAATTTTTTAAGACTAGAACAAAACCAGCAGCAAGATTCCACTTTAAAAATGGTTTCCAGGTAAATACAGCTTGAAACAAACATTTAAAGTTGTGCCTTACATTTCATAACTAGCACAGCTCCTGTCTCACGAAAATTTAAAATCTAGCTGGCATCATTAATCCAAAAAAAAAAAAAAAAAAGCCAACCAACCAACCAACCTTTATGCCACCTTTGCATTTTGCAGAAGTTGGACGAAAAATAAAATCCTGAGACAAACCTTAGTATTTTTACATATGACTTAGAAAAGACTTACTAGATGTGAAAAGTTGCTGATCAAATGAAATATATTTGATTTTACGTTATGAGCAGTGCTACAGCATTCAAGGAATGCTCCTCAAAGACTTATAAAACTCTCGAAGTATTATGTACTCTTAGAAAGCTGAAAGCGACCCAACAAGTTACCAGTTGCTGCAAGTAGATGCACATTGCCGGCACTACCAGCTCTAACTTTTAGTTCTACATAGATAGTTCTCACATGACCAAGTCAGTTCAAAAGCAGCTACAGCTAAAGTGTTAATCGTTTAAATGTTATGATATAAATAATTCTCCTGCCTGTACCAAAATCATTCAGATTACCAAAACAGTGATCTGGAAGTTCTGTGATGATCGAATGTTACAAATTTCCCTACGCATCCGATTCTGATCACTGTGAGGAACAGGATACTGGAAAAGGCAACTCTCTGACCTGCTACGGCCATTCCTGTGATTCTATACAAAATGATTTCGCTGCACGTTATGAAATGTGGGAGTAACACAAAACATTCACATCTGTTCTGAAACAATTTATAGCCGTAGTTTTTCTCCTATGAATTGAACAGGCAAAATACAAATCCTGACCAAGTGTAAGAGGAAGTGTTAAAGCATATATTTAAGAACCTAACAGCACCAACTTGTTTCTTACTACTTGTGCATGACAAGCACCAAAAAGTTTTGATATACAGAGATTCAAAGTTGCAGCTACATTAAATACTTGGGAATACGTCCATCTGCCTCTGTATTTCCACGAGTATACATTATCAAATTGAATAATCGAGTAAGCTCATGCTCAACTCATCTCAAAATAAATGCAGCGGAGCGGAGGGAGAGAGAATCTTACCCGTAGAAGTGTTCTTACTTCCTGTTCAATTGCAGACTGAGTCTCAGGGCTGACCTTCCCCGTATCAGTATAGGTCATAACACCAAGCTAAAGAACAACAACAACCACCTTTACCTTGCCCCTGTTGCTGTAATACACATAAAACACTAACAGCTTCATCACCTGTTGCTTCTATGTGCAAATAAATAAAATCATTAATCAAATGCTTCCTGAAGTGCTTGCAACAGAAGCAAAACCAGAAGCCTATTCATCAACTATGTAGTCACTGCAGTTTTATTTCCCCAGGTCACAGTACAGATCCTGATTAAGTGCCTTCTTGTTTGAAGAAGATAAAACAAAATCCCCAGACTACTAACATGTGATGGGTAATAAAGATGACTAAAGAAGTTTCTTTAGACATCTAGAAAACTCAGTGCTGTCATCGCCCCACCAAAACCCACGATTATCCTCAATTCCAAAATGGGTTTGTTATAAACATTATCTGCAGACATGAGTAACTTTCAAGGTAATTTTGAGGTGAAGATCTTGCAAATTATTTTTTAAACTGTCAAATATACAGGTTTTCGAGTTGAGTTCTCTATAGCAGGACCAGTCATAATAAGGCTTTCTTTCTTTTTTGCCAGAACTACTTAGTCTCTGTGATCACTGACAGCCAAATAGGCATTTAGTTACAGGATAGAACATTTCTTTGTACTATATAAATATTTAAGGATTGATGATACTACCTTCTCGCTCATTCCAAATCTAGTCACCATCAGTTTTGCAATTTTAGTAGCATTGTCAAAATCACTGGAAGCACCTAGATAGCAAACAGGTGTAAATTACATTATTGAAACCAAGTTAAACATGCCAGTCCACAAGCTCTGCTCAAAAATCCTTTTAACTACCAATCAGCTGACCTGTCGTGATATGATCACTTCCAAATATGAGCTCTTCTGCTACTCTTCCTCCCATACAGACATCCATCTGTGCAAGCAACTGGGATCTAGTTTCACTCCATCTGTCATTTTCTGGGAGCAAAGATACCTGTAAGATACAGAACTGTGGTCAGGTAACAATAAACGGAAGAAATACCGAAATAATCTGAAAAATACTTCTTGTTTACATCCAAAGCAGATATAAAGGCTTTTATGCAACAATTTGAATGCTCTGGGCCTCCTCCTAGTCTGCACTCATCAGGTTTGCTTGGAGGTCCTCAGTCTACCAGCTGAAATAGCCTCCCACAGGCCATGAGCACCACATAAAATTAAGCAACTTAAACCTACCACCAGAGGAAACAGAACAATCTTTTCTATCCGTTTCTCCTTATTCCCT
>NW_008825214.1:1598145-1611836 GCF_000699105.1 Pygoscelis adeliae
AAATCAACTTGCCTGAGGATTCAGGCCAATGATTTTCTTTAACTAAACACATTAACTTGGAAACAGTTCAACAGAAACAGACAGAAGTATTTTTCTGTTCAAATGCTCGGCACCTAAAGGCAGAATAGAAAAAACTTAGGGATATCTATGTTAGAAACAAGGTAGGTAACCGATTAGGTTTAGAAAAAGTCACATAGGACAAAAGAACAACTTGATAAAGGATGTTTGTGTTAGAAGTACAGTTGAGTAGTGCTTCTACTTTCCAGTCCTTTAGACATTCTTCAAAGTTTTGCTGTTGGGTGCTATTTTAACTGCAGCAGAATCAAACATACTTACGTTTCTTTCCTTGTATATGTGAACTATTATACTAGCATGTGCTATTTTATTTCAAAATGAAGGAAGAAAGCTTTCTATCACACAGAAAAGATGACCAGTGAGTTTTCCAAGAGATTGGTCATAACTGAGTATTTCAACATATTACAATATGCGTTAACATAATTACAATAGCGTTGTTGGCAAATTCCTCAACAACACAAAACCAACACAAAATACTAGAAATACTCACATGTCCAAGTGTTGTTCCTCGTGTCATGATTGTAGCCTTGTTGATCGGCATTGCATCCTTAGTATAATATGCAATGATAGCATGTCCAGATTCATGGTAAGCAGTGATGGTTTTGTTTTTCTCATCAATTTCGACACTTCTACGTTCAGGTCCTTAAACGGAGGAACATTAAATAAACTTTTTTCTACTGCTGACCACCATAATCCACACATTACACATACTCAGAGCACAAAGTAGCTGAGGAACAACATGCAAGCAAAATTAACTAACACTCATTAAGTGCAAAATGTTTATGAGTGGGATTTTAATGTCTAAAACGGACCTCAATATACTCTACAGACAAGTTGCTTTTAAAGGAATAGATTTAAAATGCAGTCTGAGTATCTGAGAAAAGTTCATTTCTTCTCTCAAGTATGAACAGACCAGATTTTTAGTGTGTATGTCTCAGATGTTTAAGTTTTGTGCTATCACACAACAAGTTAGTTAAACAGAAGTTCCAGGTTTCTGGTCTTTTCTTTCCTTTAGGAATAAGTAGGGGAAGGGTAAGAAATCAAGCCTGTGTCTTCCTCTAGGCTCAAGTACAACATGCAGCATTTTTGATAAAAAAAAGTATCAAGTCTTAAAGAATGTATTCCATACTAGATTTTACATACTACTCTCTGGTCTCAAAAGGTTCTATTCAGAATAAACTAAACAGAAGACTTACTTGTTTTAAGGGGGAAAAAAAAAACCCACACACAAAAAACAACATATAAAAGCTTCTCTCTTTCTCTGTAGAAGTCTTAATCACACAAGAAAACCCCTGTGTACTGTAACATATATGTATGTCTTTTGTATAAAATCCTACCCATTAGAATTTTGTCCTTGGAGAATTCTAGTTCTTTCATGGTTACCATATCTTTTCCATCAACAGCTGCCTTTAACGCAGCTTGATTTACAAGATTCTCAAGCTCTGCTCCAGAAAATCCTACCGTGCCTCGTGCAATTATTTCCGGATCAACAGCTGTGGGGAAAAACAAACTTGTCATTAGGCTCCATATTGCTCCTGAAAAAACTTGTATCATGAAGAAATGTCAAGAAGTGATCAAATTATAAGCAAGAATCATGTTCTATTAAAAAATAATGCATTAAACAAAAAATTTTCAGCTTCAGAAGAAATGAAGCCTAAATCTTAAGAGACTATGAACTGTTTGGGACTAGAAAGAAACACTGCCTCAGAAAACTGTCGTAACACTACATACTAGACATTTTTTGGTTCCTTTACTGCGACACATGGTAAAGCCACAATTGCTTATGGAATAAAGGACTAACACGAGTGGGCTGCTCCAGTATAAAAACTGTTACATAAAAAGATATTACAGTAAAGTATTTACTTACATGGATCATACTTTATTTTATTAAGGTACCACTTCAGAATTTCTGTACGACCTCTTACATCAGGCTTGGGAACAGTAACTTGCATATCAAAGCGACCAGGACGTATTAAAGCACTAAGGGAAAAGACAATTTAATACATTGACTTAAAAATGCTGCAGTACACTGTTACTAACGAGTATATAAGGAACAAAAATTCATTTGCTATTTCTAAAGACATCTACATAGACTATGTCTGGTGCGCAGATGCAAAGAATACATTTTTCTTATCTGTAAAGAGACGGATGAAAGATAGTTTATTACCAACCCATTTTAAAGGGGTTTTTGCATTTGAAAATTTTGCATTGCGAACAAGGAATGCAGCTAGTCAATTTAAGTAGAAAAACTTCCAGAAATTTTAGATGCTTAGAAGCATGTTACTTATTTCTCCATATTTAACTCAACAACCTTTTAAATGCCAAAAGCTGGTCAATACACATCCTTTTTAAGAGGGAAAAACCCCAGCTATAACACTGTAATACTTGAAGATTATCACAAGCAACTTTGTTGTTGTTTTTGTGGGGGTTTTTTTGTTCGTTTGTCTGCTTTTTAATACATGCTCTGTAACGTATTAATATAAGTTATACTCACTTATCTAATGCTTCAGGGAAGTTCGTTGCACCAATAATAACAACACCTTCATTAGGTTTAAACCTGTATGGAAAAAAGGTGAGAATGTTGGGGGTTTTTTGGAGACAGAATTCACACCTTTTTGTCAATAATTACTTCTATTTCTTATTTCGGATGACCTCAACTGGCCAGTCAAAAACACACTGTCAAACCACAACATGTGATCCAAGAATGACCACATTTAACCCAGAAACTGGTTGAAAACATGCCCTGATGTCAGAGTTGAACTTCTTCCTTTAGATATATATAGCCAGCCTAAAAAATTGCAAAATTATTTGAAATAATTGCAGCTATTGTACTACTACAACTCAGAAGCTTCTATACTCTTTACATTAAGGCCATTAATGCTACTGTTGGCAGTACTAGAAAGTGGTCATAAGAGCATCTTAAATTTATATCCTTAGAAGCATTACAAAAAGAAAAAAATACAAAAAACCAAAGCTGTCAAGGAAGAAAAATTCATCCAAATATTCAAAATACCAGTCAGTCAAGCACCTTCTGTGCCCTCAGAATCCATATATTTACCCATCCATTTCAGCAAGAAGTTGATTAATGGTCTGTCTTGAATAGGGATGCATTGGAGATTCAATTCTCTTCCCACCAACAGAGTCCAACTCATCAATAAATATAACGCATGGTGCATTTGCTTTTGCTTCCCCTGAAAAAAGAAAAATAGCAGAAGGACACTTCAAGCACACAAAAGAACAACCAGTGTATCATGCAATTTAGGATTCTACTATTTCTATTACACTTGGATTATAAAGTGTTCTATTAGACATCACTAGAACTGTCTTGATTTTAGCCTAAAAAAATGAAATATATTTTTTGAAATGAAGCGATACAAAGAGAAGCAAGGTTCTTCATCTCCACATCAGCTTATTCTTATCATGTGACAAGAAATTACTAGTAAAATAGATTAAGAAATTTGTTGCATTTCGTATCAACTCCCTACAACAGTTTATTTCATAAGCTTGGGTAGAGAACATTGACCTATTAAATAAAAATAATATGAAATGTGATGGGTCTAAACGCTAACTTATTTTAATAGAACCTGTTTGTTATTTAACAGCAAAGACCTCACCCTCAAGTTTACAGGTATTAAAAACACAAAATAAAAATGCAATAATAAACTTTAAGACCATCGACTGGTACATGCAACCAGGATCCAACTCATCTCACCCAGCTAGACATATCCATAACATTGATATTAATGTACAAGTCAGTCAATCTAAACTTCTGTAGTCAACAGAAAGAAATGCACATTTTAAGGTACAGCACATGCTACATTTTGCATCCCTTCCATGTGAAGCAAGTCACGTTTCTTCTACAAATGCAAACTACTGTCTACACTGTATATGCCTATCAATCTTCCATTTAAGAGAGAAGTTGGATTCCTCCCTCCCCTGACAATATTTATTTGCGTACTTAAAATAGAAAGCCTCTTCTGTGAAAGTTATCAATCTAAACATTAATTTTAAAAGTTTCATTATAATGCCCTTTATTCTGGGCTTGTTGATGGGCGCGAGAAAGGAAATCTCAGCTTAGTGCTACACTGTGATCCCATAAAGCTCTAATTCAGAGAAAGAAAAAATACAAAAATATGAGGGAAGTAATTGGGAAGGTTAACACTATTTTTTAGCTTAAGTTTACACTTTAATTAAAATTTACAATAATTTACATATGATAGTAAGTAAATTAATATTTAAAATATTCCATTTAGTTTATAGGACATTACATTTATGATTAAATTACTTCTGTTCTGTCTGGGAGTGTTGTAACATCAGTTATAAGTTTTGCTACAATTTTGCCTGACAACTAACAAGACCCTACAGTTAATTGATACTCACAGAATTCTGAGATTTACCTACACAATTGAAGTTTTATTTATTAGCCTCATACACTACTACTTTCCAGTAACCAGAACTGTACCTAATCAAATCTTGTAAACAACACTGAATACTTAATCTCACGTTAAAAGATTTCAAAAACACAAATATTTAACTTACTGAATAGGCTTCGGATGCGACTAGCTCCTACACCAACAAACATCTCATCAAACTCGGATCCAGATGCATAATAAAATGGAACATCAGCTTCACCAGCTACAGCCCGTGCGAGAAGAGTTTTACCGGTACCAGGTGGTCCAACTAACAGAATACCTAAAAAGACAAACAAAAAGCAAACAACAATAAAAACACCAAACCCACGCAGTCTTATTATACAGGTACTGTTTCTTCCATGCATTAGAAGAAATAATTTACACTTGGCTTCAAAAAGCCATTAACATCCCGTTTCAGATACTGCTTATTACTTGCAGTCTGAAGAAGCTTCCTATTAACAGATCTAGATACACTCTGACCCATATTGAAACAACAACAAAGACTTGTAAGACTATCAAATAAAAACAGAAGCCTGAAGTATTCTACAAAATTACTGCCGAGTTTAGCAGCTGAATCCCTGATAGCATGTTCTTCAAGCTAACATTTTCCTATCTGTTTCTGAAAGTGGAACTTTTTTTTTTTTTTTTAATTAAATCATTCCAAGTAATTGACTTTACCAAGTAATTGACTTTAAACAGTGTAGAGCACTAACAGGAAACAGACTTATCAGGTTTACATATTTCGGATTCACTTGGCCTTCTACTGTGATCAAGCTCAATCATCCTTTTAAATGAAAACATTTGTTTCTGAACTGTCTAAAGCAGTTAGCAAGCACTAAAGGTGCTGAAAGCCGTACAGAAGAAATAAAGGCCTTTTAAGAGTTCAAATACATAAATATCCTGCCTTTCAAGATAAAGGACTACTGTATATTAGTTTAATAACTAAGGAAGGCACAGTAAGTTTTGTCTAACCCCAACACATTTGTTTCCATAATACAAGTTCTTTTTTGGACATTTTTGCATTATCTTGGGTAAGTTTTCAAGACCAAACTTACGTTACGTATCTCTCTCAGATGAGAAAAGGTACAACAGAATTAAAAATTTTGGTGACAGGAAGCTATTAACTTTAAAAGAAGATACCCTTACAGAGACAGTTAAAGGAGGGGAAAAAAAAATACAGACCTAAAAACCACTGGGCTACATAAAGTTCTACTCAGAAAGGCATCAACACCAATTATGCATAGCTTCATCAGGAAATATTTTTTTAATACTATGTTATGTTCAGCGACAAAGTAGAAGAATTTTTGTAGTTCAGGACATCATCTCTAAAAGGTTTACTTGGGACTTCAAAGAAATATCGATTCTTAACCCTGTAAAGAAGGCTGCTAACAATGATAAACACAGGTTTGATTTTTGAAAGGCTTTTTGCCTGGAATCTACAGTCCACTGCTTTGCACTGTCATAGCTTATTACCCCTAATGTTATTATTGAATTTCTACCAAATGTAAGATGTATCCAGGCATCTTTGCTTCTTCTACATTAATATCTCCGATACCTCAAATTCTCAGTGGGGGCAGGCAGTAATGACCAATTTTTAGATTTGGGGAACTGAAGGTAAGACAGGAAGCATGCAACGTAACTACCTTAACCTCCACTCCCCCACCCCCAAGTACCTCATTTAAGGGCATCCTTTAATAAACAAGCTTTCAAAACTCTCTTTGAGGATTCATTTATTCCTCAAATATTTTAAACAAACAAGGAAATCCACTACCTACGTCTAACACTATTTCACTACTTTTCCCAAATACAAACTAAATACAACAGTAGTATTTAGGCCCATTTTGGTTATATACTACTTTGATTCCCTAACTAAAGGAAAAAATATTCAGAAGCTAGGCTGTAATTAGCCATTCAGTATAGAACAAAGCTACAAAGATAGCCACAGCTACATATGATTTTCACTTCTGCTGAGCAATGATTCTTACCTTTTGGAAGTTTACCTCCTAGTACAGTAAATTTATGTGGGTTTTTCAGGAATTCCACAACTTCTTGCAATTCCTGTTTAGCTTCTTCAACCTACACGTGAAAAACATGCCACAAAATATAACTAAGCATTTATAAAATACTGCATGTTTTTTGTAAGTGAGTTTTGTATTAGAGACTTAGATACATCTAAGTCTCTAATTGTATATTAATCAAAAATACACAACAGAAAGAGGAGATAAAAGTGTACTACAGAATTTGTGTGGATACCGAGTGTTCATGAGTTTAATTCAACCTATTTCCTAGAACTGTTCATAGGAATAATAAGTAAACACTAAAGTTAGTAATACTGAAGGAATAACCAAACAGTTCAAGACCAGATCTGACCAACAAGATAAATACAGAATCAAAAATTCTACACCAAGATATTAGTCTAAATAGTTAAAAGAGATTAATTCTGTCTATTTGTCCAAAGGGAAGGAGAGAGGGAGGTCCTCATTTTGCCACTGACAGCCAAAGAACAGTTCAACAGAAAAAATAAAGCTATCCCATCAGCAGTGACATGCCCACTTCTTTCTGGGAATCTCTGTATCTCCTGTCCTGATATCAGATATCCAAAAGAGATGGTACTAAGAGAGAAATGATCAAATGGCATTACCATCTTCTTGTATTGTCAACTTCTGCAAAAAACAGATTAACATGAATACTTATGGCCTGCCTTTTGCTATTCTAGCTTTTAAAAACGTGATGCAACAAGTTGAGCGTGCACCTTTTATAAGGTATTAAATGCCGCAAAGATATAAAATAGAACAAGAATGGTTAAAACCCTCCTTGATCTTGGAGTGGTCAACATATATAAGGCTTCAGTTCATACAAAGAAGTTTCTTAAACGGAGTAAGACATTCTTCAGCCTCACAATGATTAGTTAAGCAAGAACTCACACTTTACTTTTGAACTTACCCCTTTTACATGTTCGAAGGTGACATTTTTCAACTGGATTGGATCAACTGCTGCATCAAAGATACTCGATGTTCGAAAGCGTACTAATAGCAAACAGCAGATGAACAACAAATTTATACATGAAGCCATTTCATTCCAAGACTGAACTTTGCACTTGAATGCATACCATTAAGCTACTAACTTTACACCTGCCCTCTTAAAAGGGCATGTTTCCATTTACAAGTGTCCAGCAAGAATAAGATTTTTAAAAATAAAAAAATCTTTAAAATATTTGCAGTTAATTCAGTGATGCAAGTGCTTTTTGTTATTTGTAGTACAGAAAGCCCTGCATCCAAAAGCAGGTACACAAAGCCAGAAGTTCTTCCTCAGTGTTTCTGCACATCCCCTAACTTTCTTGAGACCCAGGTGACAACTTAACATGAAGTTGAAATTCTCCATGTACATTAGCTCAGCCTTTGATCATTCCGCGATTTCCAACAGATTTCTCAAGATGCAAGTACCTAGTTATATAAACCAGGCTGTGATTACAAATAAAAAATCAAACCATTTTGCCTACTGCTGACCTAGATAACACATCATCTAAATTCAAAGATAAATATGTAATTGGTGAACAGTCTGACTTTTTCTCTGCTTGGTTCCATATAATCATTTCACCAAAAGAATTAAAATAACTATACTATACTTTGTCTCCATAAACATTTTGTCACACTACTGTCTGAAAGGCTGTAGTCAAAAGCAGTAAATAACTCTTCTCTTTCATTAGGACCTTGAAATGTTATCCTAAAACAATCATAACGTCAAAACACATTTAATTTGTGCTAAACTTGCTGGAAGAAACAACGCAAGTGAAACAGTGGGGGAAAAAAGTTAACTAACCAGCATCAGAAAAGGAGCCTTTCCCAGGTAAAAATGATGAATATACAGCAAGATAAAAACAAAGAACAAAGAGAAAGAAAGAAAGCAAACGTGATCTTCTTAAGGAATCTGTAAAAGAAAACAAAAAAGTTTTAAAATGGGCTCAGATAAACTACTTTCTGAATGCAAAGACAAAATACATGAACTAAAACAACTTACCAAGTGTTTTTTGCAGGAATACCTGTGCTTTCAAAAAGCCTTCTGCAAAACCAGTTTTAAAAGCATCCTGGTGTGCCTCTGGGATGTTTTTTGTTTTCATAAGCGTATCTAAGTTTTCAACATCAATTCTTCGCTTTCTCAGGATAAAGCCCTAAAATATTTTACACAGCAGCATTAGTATACACTAAGTTTTGATACACAGTTAACTTACTACCTGGCTAGCATGGGTGAGGGGAAAAAAAATAAAATCAAAAAAGCATATAATTCAGGTGCTATGGGGTTAGTTAGACGACACAGGGCAGTAGCTTGAGTGTGGAACCACAATAGCTCCAAGCAGGGGCACCCTGATTTTTGCTGAATAGGTCAGGTGCAGAGCCCTGCTGGACCCCAGTTCCAAACAGAAAACACAGCCTAAGGCAGATTTGTACACAGCTAGCTTTGTACACTGGATTCAGTGGGAGTTATTAGCTTAAGCTTTTTGCTTCATGAAATTAACTTAAATTTTCCAAATGTGAAGTATCTTCATAAGTATATGTTGTGGTTTAACTCGGCAGGCAGCTAAACACCACACAGCCGTTTGCTCACTGCCCATCTGCAGTGGGATGGGGGAGAAAATCGGGGGCAGGGAGGAAGTAAAATTCATGGGTTGAGATAAAGACAGCTTAATAGGACAGAAAAGGAAGGGAAAATTAATAATAATAATAATAGAATATACAAAACAAGTGATGCACAATTCAATTGCTTGCCACCTGCCGACCAATGCCCGGCCAGTGTCCGAGCAGCTCTTGCTGCCCCCCAGCCAACTCCCCCCAGTTTATGTACTGAGCATGATGTCACGTGGTATGGAATATCCCCTTGGCCAGTTTGGGTCAGCTGTCCTGGCTGTGCCCCCTCCCAGCTTCTCGCTGGCAGGGCATGAGAAGCTGAAAAGTCCTTGACTAGTGTAAGCACTACGTAGCAACAACTAAAACATCGGTGTATTATCAACATTGTTCTCATCCTAAATCCAAAACACAGCACTGTACCAGCTACTAGGAAGGAAATTAACTCTATCCCAGCCAAAACCAGGACAGTATAGTTTTGATAGAGCTTCATCAAATACATCTCTCATGCCCTACGAAATTTAAGAGCAGCACTGCATAGAGCTAGCTCTGGTTTATCTTCATCCATGGTATACCTAGTCCACAGGTTAAATAAACCACATATACCTAGAAGGAGAGAGTTCAAAGCTAATTTACACACACAGTAAGATCAAATGCTTTAATTAGCCTGACTTCTGTACAACCAATTAGAAGCAAAGAGTACCTAGGTTAACTTGGTTTTGTTAAGTGCTTGGCTACCCCAAGCCTGGATAGTTATCTGCTGAATTAAAAGTATATGAGTTTGTAGCCCATAAAAACACCGAGTTTAAAATTTTTGTATCTTAAAAATATACTAGCCACAATTAAATCTATTCTTAAAGCATCAATTGTACTGAACTGCTTAAAAAAAAAATTTCTTGTATGTTAAACTAGCTGTATTTCTGTTTAAACAAATACTTCATTTGACTCCAAGCTATTTTTAACAAAGCCACAAAACCAGAATACGAAGAAATTTATTTCTAGAGTTTAAAACTCTGAAACTACTATCCTAAAAAATTCAAATAATCTTTATATTGATATATGAAGCAAATCTGTGTATTAGTAAGAAAAACAGCATGTTGTCATTTGCTCAAGTTTTAGAATTAAGACTTTTTTTCCACACTAGTGAAACAAACACCCTTGGTAAATTGTGAAGGTTCACTCAAGAGGAAAAGATGGTCCGAATAGGCCCAAAACAACTTGATAATGCTACTCGTATTTACCTTCAAAAGTGAAGAAAGTGAATTTTTTGTTTCTGTGAATTGTTCAGATGTTGACTGCAGACGTCTTGCTCTTGATCTCAAAGTCTTAAAGGTCCGTGATTGTATGTAAACTTAAAATAGCAATAATAAATAAAAAGTTAAAAACTATCCATTACTACCACTACAAAAAAAAAAAAAGGCCTAAGAGATTTCAGAAACTATTTTATGAAAAAGACTATCGTGATTGAACTGAAGATAATCTTCCCAAAATATCCACAGTAGAAAGTGAAGAGAATTGCAAACAGCAACCTGTTTAAGATGCCTGACCAAAAAAGTAAAAAACAGGAAACTGTATGAAAGACACTTCTGGATCCAACAGTAATAAACTGAATAAATAAACCAATAAATTTTAGTACTGTAAATGGATAGTTAGGTGATTATGAACCATGTTTGTAATCTAAACTTGCAAGCAAACTGCTTACGGTTTCACAATAACATTTTTCCCATAATTTTTTTTGTTAAAACAATCAGGAGTTCATGTTGTGGATTACAGATAATTGGCCAACCCCACCACCGTCTCAGGGAACAGAAGAGACATACAGCTGAATTAAATCCAGGCAGGCTGACAAACATGACACATTCAGAAGCTAATCCAGAAGGATGGGAATGAAGGTTCTGGCTCTAAGATAAGCTCTGCCTTAAAGCTCAGCTGATAAGATGCCCTGAAGAGATCTGGAATGGTTTAGGTGTGCTGTTAACTTAGAAACTGACAAAAGAAACGAGACCATTTAAATACAGTGAGCTTATAGCACTATATGTCATCTTCTATCACATCAGAAGCCTTGTGATGGAGATTTTATCACATAAATCACAAAAGCCAAGAATATTTATCTTCTTTCACTACTATGTTTTAAAACAATCACCCACAGCAGTCAATTATATAGTTTTAACTAAGCCTTCTGTTATGATAGAATAGCACCAGATAAAAGGAACTTCTGGAGATGATCTAGTCAAACCCCTGCTCAAAAAAAGGTCTAACTTCAACATCAAAACAGGTAGCTTTGGACCTCATCCAGCTCAGTTTTGAAAATCTCCAAGGATTAAGATAACACAACCTCTCCAGACAATCTGTTTCAGAACTTAGCCATTCTCATTGTGAAAATCTTCCAACAGGAACTTCCTTTGCTTTTACTTGTAATTGTTGCCTCTTCTTTGAGCTGTACAAGAAAAGGGTAACTAATATGGCTCCAGTAGCAATTAGATCACTCCTTGCCTTCTCTTCTGCTAACTTTAAAACCTCAGATCCTTCAGTTTCCCGTACATTAAATGCTCAAAACTTTGCACCCTTCCTTGTGGCCCATCACTGGGCTATCTCCATTTTGTCAGCATCTCTCTCTTAACCATGGGACACAAAACCAGACACAATATCCAGATGTAGCATCAGAAAAACTGAATGGAGGACAATAACTGAACTCCCCAGGCTCCTGATTATGTTCTTGCTAATGCAGCCCTGTTGTTACCCGTCATACATCCAGGAGTAGTTTAAACCAGTCACCAAGCACCTTAGAAAGTTCATCTGGATGAATACCAGATTTAACATATTTACTGATTCAAAAGTAGTCAGCTCATCTATCATCTTTTAAGAACATGATCCACAAATACTGACATCTTTGAAAAAGATTCTATAGTTACACATGTTTACTAACTTAATTCTGGAAACATACTACTCAAATGCAAACATAACTTTGTGATTTAAAGTGTTAATATCAATGTAAAGTTCCTCCTGGAAGTTTACCGGTATTTCCTGAGTGACACCTCTAAGACAAAACTAAAAATATTTTCCCAGACAAAAAAGATACTATAGAGATTAAAAACAGTGTCATTTATTGTTTCATACCTGGCCAACACCGAACATCTGAACAGAAATTTTGGAGGGGATTAGGATGCTGTCTGTATAAACAAGATGAGCGTAAAGTACTGAAAACATCCACGAAACCTGTAAAAAGATACAGCAAAGTGTAAATACACCCTGTATTATTAAATAGCAACTAAACATTACTTCTCGTATAGGGTGCTTTTTCTTTCTTAAACATTAATTCTGTTTTGCTACGGTCCTTCAGTCATCTGTAATTAAACAAATTAACCATTACCAGTACATAGATAGTTAACTTTTTTGCATTAACCTATGTCAGGCACTTGCAATATGCCAGAATTTTTTCTAATTAGAACTTCCAAAAAATACCGGTACCCATAATCTTGAATTTGGAGCTGTATCTGGGACGGAAAACTCTGCATATCTGTACAGAGCTGAATAAAGTTATCTAGACTGGACAGGAATCCAAAGACTTCTGTGAAGCTGAAGGACCAGCATTCAACCAATTATTCAGTTTCAAAGGCTTTAAAGAACAGACTGCTCACGGGCATTTTAAAACAGACTATGTATAATATATGAAAACATTTTAAACTATACTAAGTCTACTTAATTGTACAGTCCTCATGCAATACAGAAACAAGACAACATAAATAAATAAAGAGCATCACAGTGAAAAAGTTATTAGCAGATACTATTTCAAGCACCCTACAGACTGCAAGAGGACTGGCATTTATCTGTTGTTTAGTTACCAAAAGCTCAAAGAACTCATCCTCATTTAGCAGGTAAGAATTATTTAAGCAACATCAGAGACCTGGAGAGGGAGGGAAAAAAAATTGAGGCCAAGCCTACACATGCTCTCTTCTATAGTAATTCAGAAGCTAATGTAATCACAAAAAGGGTGGGTTTTTTTATTTTACATATTCTGATACAGTTATTACATCAGTTATATACATCTAGGACAGCAAAAAAGAACCCTGAAAGTTCCTACTAAATTTTTTGAAGTTATACGATCGTAATAACAGCTTACAAGCTAATGAATGAAATACTAAAGAACTATGGGAAGGAGAAAAAAAGATTAGCTATTAATTCTACAATGCTGTATATTCCACAATCTTCTACAATACTGCATATTGGCTAATCTAATAACATAATTATGAACATATTAGTTTAAAAAATATAAATACTCTCCTCGCTTTACGCACAAGTATGTGCACATCATACACATATCAACAGTCATCCATAGCATGCAGCGTCACCTACACCAAAAGTACGTTCTTGAAGATTTAGCATCTCCCTTGCCTGTGGCAGTTTTCCACCTATGACCTTGCCTTTTCAACTGTGAATGAAACAACCAGTCTGGTGAGCTTCCATGTTAATCTATCAAAGCTCTGAAGCATTTGCAACTTTTTTCTTCACATTCAGGAAACTGCCTCTGGGCTAATTTTTTTTTTTGTATCTCACATCACAATGCAATTTAATACTTTTTCTCTAA